>NC_142189.1:33319464-33651964 GCF_026936395.1 Plectropomus leopardus | reverse complement strand
TTCTAAATCACTTCAGATTACTTCAGATCAGATTACTTTGACATTTCTTTGCTGATATTCCTTGATTTCCGCAGACGCATCTGCTGATACCAGTTTTACCTGTTTCGGGACAACTTCTCCTGATTTATCGGCCAAAATGATACATCACTCAACTTTATGTGCCTTAATTTGTTCTGCAATATCGCAATCAGTGTCTAAACTGTATGAATCTACAGCCAAATTATATTTTATGGCATAAATAAAATAAAATATCGGCTGATATATCTGTTTGCTCTGCTGATATAAGGGTCATATGGTGTTGAAGCAGAAAATTCAGTATCGGCAGAGACATCTGTTAAAAAGCACTACTGATGTTTGGGTCAGGCTAATAAATGAGCCAATATTTTCTGTGAACAGATAAATCAATATCAGTAAAGACGTCTGGCATTTTTCTGTTGAAGTTTCTTGCTTACTATTGACAAAGTTATAAATATTTTAAGATTTTTTTCTCACTTTATTTAACAGTGAGGGCCACAAATTTCAACCTAATGGTGGCATCATTACAATTCATCCTGTGGGTTTAATGTATTGTATGTATATTAAAAATGTCCCCAGAGTCTGTATAGAGGATGCTCAAATGTTTCAGTTGCAATCAAAGTGATGTACTGTATGTGTGTGAAACAAAGAGATCCAGACTGTTGTCTGACATTCAGTGAAATAACGTCCATGTGCTTATTTCAAAAACATCATTTAAGGCATTTATGAGACACTGCACAAAGACAAACACGGACACTTTGGGGATGTCAGTATGAAATCAATACTCCATTGTGTCATGGCAAGTCTGCAACCTGAAAACACGACATAATAGAGTATGTTGTCCAAAAACCATAAAAAATGTAATAGCATAGTATGTTGGCCAAAAATAATAAAAAACGTCATACTATAGTATGTCATCAAAAAATTGTCAAGAACGTCTTAAGACGTCACCCAAAAATTGTCATAAATGACTGTGTATAGTATGTTGCCCAAAAATCATAAAAAACGTCATAGTATGTCATCCAAAAATCATAAAAAAACATCGTAGTATAGTATGTCATCCAAAAATCACAAAAAATTTCATTGTAAAGTATGTCGTCCAAAATTCATTTAAAAATAACATTATAGTATCGTCTCGTCCAAAATTCATAAAAAATGTCATAGTAAAGTATGTGCTCCAAAATTTATAAAAATCTTCAGAGCACGGAATTTCATCCAAAAAAAACCACCATATTTTAGTATGTCATCCAAAAATGATTTAAAACGTCAAAGTATAATATGTTGTTGAAAAAAAAAATACATATTTAAATATTTGGATAATCCTTGATAATTTCCTAATAATAAGTAAAAATAAAATAATAAAATAATAATAATAAAAATAAAAATAATAAAACTTTTTTAATCATTAATTTGGTATTGATTCTAGCTAGGTGTTCTACCCATGAATGTAAATGAAGTAATAAATAACTTGAAATTGTTGCTTTTCTGAAGGATATTAAACATTGCCTGGAAATACTTATTGATTCCACTGATAAAAATGCTGACAAATATAAATATTTTGGAAACCAAGTTGATATATAAGTTATTTTCTTATGTATCTAGGCTACTCTAACAGAATTTCATGATTTTTTTCCCCAAAATTAATAAAATAATAAAATAAAAATAATAAAACTTTTTTAATCATTAATTTGGTATTGATTCTAGCTAGGTGTTCTACCCATGAATGTAAATGAAGTAATAAATAACTTGAAATTGTTGCTTTTCTGAAGGATATTAAACATTGCCTGGAAATACTTATTGATTCCACTGATAAAAATGCTGACAAATATAAATATTTTGGAAACCAAGTTGATATATAAGTTATTTTCTTATGTATCTAGGCTACTCTAACAGAATTTCATGATTTTTTTCCCCAAAATTTAATCTTTAGTTTCCAAATTACAAATTGTATCTCCTGAGATCCATTTCCCATTTAGGGTATAAATGTAACATTTTCCCTTTGATTGACTAGGCTAGTTCATGTGCCAACATTTTATTTAGGAATGTATCAGCTACTTACTGCTTGGCATGCAAAGTTTTTTTTTTTTTGTTTTTTTTCAGGTCATTTATTTTTTTTTATTTTATTTGTTTGTTTGTGTGATTTACTTTCTCACTTATTAATTAATTAATTTCGTTTTTTTTTAATTAGGCTGTTTTAAATTTACAGGCAATTTTCATAAATAAATAATGTGACTGTATTTTCCATCTTTGCTGAACAATAGTTTTGTGTGAAAAGAATTAAAAGCCTGTTCCATACAGATGCCTGTCCCAAACATAATCCTGTTGAGTTCAATGATTTAAGCAAAAAAAGGCAGCGCTCTAAATTGAAGTTTTACGGTATGTGTGAAATATTGTCTGGGTGATCTTAAGGTGCACTGAGTTGATCTGTTAGGTCGTCCTCTTAGGTTGCAAAGGGATGATTAAATCTCAGTTTTTAGAGAGTGACAGTTGCCTGTTTGCTGATGTGAGCCAGTATTCTGATGTTCATGGAAGGTTTTTGTTACACTCAGTTTGTGTTGGGATGTTAACTCCTCGGCTGTAGCGGCTCATTTAATTTTTCTGAGGAATAATTTATGAAAAAAGCAGTCCTGGTTTGTCATCATGACCAATGAATGAAACACACTAGCACATATTCACATTAGCAAAGTTTGATTTGCTTTTTGTTCATTCACAGCTGGCAGAGTTCAGTGTGGATGGATTCTGCCTTACATCCTGATCTGTACATTTAATACAAGCATTTTAAAAAACATCTCATCACAGATCATATGGAGAATAAAAATAGAAAATCCCATAATAATCACCTTCTCAGTGAGAGTGAGTTGCTGCTGACAGTTAATAGATGATCTCACACTGCCACCTGCTGGCACAAAACTGACAGTAAACATGTGGGCAAGTTTCAGCTCCACACATGAAATCAAACCTGACCAGGAAGCCTAAAGGTCAAAGGTCATCCTTGGCTCAGAGTCTCCTGCCTCAAAAGCTTAAGTCATCTAAACCTAAAAACATATTTTGGACTCCTGCTTCAATTTTTCCTTTTTTGGTTGTTTAATAAATTTTCCATGGAATGATGTTGACTTTATTTTGAATTTTTCAGGGAGAACTCTATCAAATGCCCAAACTCAGCTACTCTGCACCACTGATGCATCTTTGAATAAGTGATATTTGGCCTCATGCAAGAAAAGATATACAAATTTTCTTTTCTTTTCTTTTTGCTTGTATCCACAACCTGTTCCTATTTTGTTAGTACCCACTGATTTTTGGGATTCACCAATGTTTTCTTATTTTTTGCTTTTCTTTTAGGCTAAAAGGAATTTTTACGAGTGGTCCAGAGCACTCTGACCAAGACAAGACAAAAAAACCCCATCTTATTTTCACAGGTCATAACTTGCTGCCTTAAGGCAAGAAAAAAAGTTTTTCCTTTGAGGAACATTTAATAAATGCATGACTATTATTTAATCAAATCTAGATTACATTTTAGAGTAATTATTATTATTGGATTATGAAATTCCTGGGCTAAAGAAATATATTATACTTGGTGCATTGATCCCAGTTACTGTGCGTCTCTCTGCTGACCAGAGCTGAATGTAACTAAGTACATTTACTTAAGTACTGTACTTACATGCAGCTTTTAGTTACTTTTACTTAACTTGAATATTTTAATCTCATGCCACTTTCTTCTCTTACATCACTACACCTAAGAGGGAAAAAATGCACTGTATTCCACAACTGTTATTTGATAACTTTTATTACAAGTGTAGCTAAATTGATTTTTAGAAAATGAATTGGCAACTTTTTTTGATAAACATTTCAGATTTAAGGAATTTTCAATGCAAAAACTTTTCATGGTTTTAACTCCTCATACATGAGGGACCTGCTGCTTTTGTTTTTTTAATTAAGATAAGATAAGATAATCCTTTATTAGTCCCACAGTGGGGAAATTTCCAACATTATATATAATTATTCTTATTCACTACATTTATTTTAACTTTTCTGCATGAATACTTTACATTAAATACTTAAATACAGTTCCCTTATTGTAGTAAACAAACATTTTCATTGCAACGCCTTTAGTAGTAACAGAGTATTTTTACAGTGTGGTATTAGTATTTTTTACTAAAGTAAAGGATCATAGTGCTTACACCACCACTGCTGCTGAAACAGCGAAACAGCGTCACATGTTTTGTCAATACTTGCCTTTTGATTTTCCTGTAACACACTGGAAAATCACATCTTTTCTTTGTTTTTTTCTAACAGTACGTCAGTTTTACTGCTGCAGAAGTTCTCCTTCTTACGATCGTTTTTGGTGTCACCTCTGCAATCTTGGCCATGTGTCAGAATTTTTGCACACAGCACAAAATCTGCTCTTATATAATGTTTAGGACTTATGATCAAGTGGGATTCATCACTGATCACACCTAGCTGAGAGCTGGATAAGAGAATGTTTGGTGCATCTGGACTTGACTTCTCTTTTTTTTTTTTTCTCTCTCTTAACAGAAATGTGCTGTTGCATGAGGCCCATTCTCACAAATCATGCTCCGTTACAAATTCAAGTTGTTTGGTTTACCTCTGCTAGACTACAGAGCAAACAGTTAACAAGAAAGCAACAGTAACATTGTTTTTGTGAGAATGTTTTAAAAGTCAAGTTATTAGGCGGTTTTCTATTACAGATTTGCACAAAACTTAAGCAATTTTTCAAAATGGCGATAAAACACAATTGCAAGATGACTGTATTTCCACTGAGTGAAGTTCTGCGACTTCTCTGGTGATAACACTCCAAGAAGCATGGTGATGGATGTTCAAAACATCAGCAGCTTTATTTCTATTGCAGCCACCGCACTAGCCGTCATTATTTCCAATCCAAGGCCATGTAGGCGTGTTATGGAACCCAAATTGAAAGGCGAGTCCCTTATATGTGGGAGCGGCCACTTATGAGGGATTTCTGGGAGGTGATAGTCCACGATTTCACAGAGGAATTGTCAATTCAAAACTTCCGGATGATCCGCTCAACTTTTGAAGAGTTATGTGATGCAATAACACCTAGTTGACATTGACTCGGTGTCTTCCTCTCAAGATTCTTTACCCAGATCCACCGTGCGTGACTGCGTCACAGATAGATAACTTGCTGCGTCACCTGTGTCTTTTCAAAATAAAAGCTGTCTGATGTGTTTACCATGCTGTTTGGGGCTTTCTTTCTCTTTCCTCTGAAATTTTTACCAAGGTCCGGACCTCGGTGACCTCATAGCTATTTATGGCCCTGCTTGTAGCTCCTGCTGCATCATGAGGGACCCAGTGTGTATGATGGTGTTTGTGTCCGATGCCTGGGGGACATAGCACATAGCCATAGCATCATGTGACCTGGAAAAGCCAAAAAAGTGTTTCCATTGCAGTTTTGCGAACTATGGCTTTTTCGAATCATCTAAAATACCACCGCACACGAGCATAAAAACGTTTTTGCAATAAATGGGAGTTTTTTTCTAAATTGACTTGTTTCCATTTGGTGTACTTCATATTTGTAATTTCGATTTGTTCAACTTAAGGGTTAATAGAAACCTGCCTATTGACCTGGCTCAAGCTACCTAACAACATGTTAATCTGTGAAGGGCACCTCTTACATAAGAAATACACAAATACATGTTAAACTGTAATGTCCCCCAGGCATCGGACACAAACACCATCATACACACTGTACACCCTGTTGAAATGACAGAAAGCTATACAAGTATGGAAAAACAGATCCTGTCCAAGCCTAACTGCAGCATCTGCAGACTGGTCATTGAGATAGAAGATCAAATATTTGCTCCACGTTTCAGATCATATGACACTGAGAGTTTTGTATTAGCACCATATGTACCCTTCAAATCAGTGTGTGCCACTTTGAGGAAAGTCTCCGTGCAGTGTTGCTACCTGGGCCTCACAGATGGTGCAGTCAAATTGTCCTGCAGCGGCTTGCATCACAATGTTTCCCAAATAAACTCAACTAATTTCCCCATGTGGTGATTAAGTATGTACAATGAAATAATTTGGTGTTCCGTCGCAACCAATTATGTACACTTTGGATTCACGAGTGGCAACATGAGAGAGACACAAATTAGCTGCCATTTGTAACATTTATCCTTCCTGGATATCACAAGCCAAATCAAAGCAATTATGACCCGAGCGTGTCTACTTTGGAGTTTACCAAGTTCATTACGCAAATTAACTTCCTAATTAGCTTTTGGCTTCATGAACACTTTCATCCGCTTTTTTAGGGGGCTTTTTAAGTAATGGCCGGCACACAAGAGCCCAAACAAAGCTTTGTGTAAATACAACAGGGGCAGGGGAATGGGCCACTTCCAAATCAGACCTAATCAAAATCCCAGCATGAACCGAGGGACACTTGGCATGAGATGGCTGAAATCCTGTGACAAGTTTAAGAGACTCCAGGAGGTTTTCCTCTAATAGAAAAGCTGCGTGTAATTGACTTCAGTCTCTAATATAGTGAAGAGCTCAGAAAGATGAGCAGGGAAAAAAAAACAGTTTATTTCAGCATTTTTTTGTTATGTATTTACATCAAAGGTTGAAATGAGAAGACATGACCTCAACCTTCAGTAATTAAAGGGGTTGTTCTTTGCCAAAAACTCTGCCTGGAACGAGACAAAATAAAGAGATGAGACAATTAAAGTCAAGTGGAGGGAGATGAAAACAGAAAGGTCTTAACCAGAGCGGAGGGTCGTACCAGGAAGTCGACGGGGTCCTGTGGTCGGGCTGTGTAGCACTCCACCAGGCCCTGGGTCAGAGTGGGCATCACGTGCTCCAGCAGGTAGGTCCTCATGGGGACTGACTGGGCCTCCAGCAGCTCCTCCTCCTGCAGCCTCACCTCCTCCATACCTTTAGTCTGACACACACAACACATCCAACTAACATATCAGACATGCTGTGGATGATTTAGTGGGATATAGTGGCATCTAGTGGTAAAGAATGAAAATCACAACCAGCTGTAGCTTCTCCTGGTAAGAATTCATTCAGTGTGTTCATTATTCCTTGGCCTGGACTGGCTATCAGGAATCGAAAAGAGTTTTTATGGTAAGTTTACTCAAAGAAATAAGAAGAAAAATAGAAATAATAAATATAAGAAAAATAGAAATTAAAATAAGAAAATAAGAAATTTGAGCCTCTCTACCAAGCCATCATGAGTACAGAAGTACACACATAAATATATATCATTAACACATTAATCGTAATGTGATCAAGGTCCATACATTGTTTTGTTTTTTAAATCATGTTCGCCACCCAACATTCCTGTCTTTAGGAGGCTGTACCAGGCTGAGTATTGACACCTGAATAATGCTCCAAAGTTAGGCTAAATTTTGGCAATGGAAAAACAGCATGTATATATATATATATATATATAGACACACACACACACACACACACACACACACACACACACATCTTAGATTAAATTAATCCTTGTTGTTGCAACCCAGCCATTAAGTTTTGCATTCCAAATAGTAAAAATGCTATAAACTTTTTTTGTTCATTAAAAAAAAGCCTATTAACTTGATTTTTCATTCTAATAATTGGTGTTCAAGTATATTTTTGTCTATATTAAATTCATGTTTTCCCCCCACTACAGCTTTCCTTGTGTAAATCCCATCTGTGCTATGTTTACACCTGCTCTGAAGTTTCCCCGCAAAACTAACAGTAGCATGACCTCAGTAAATCCAGCAGAATTCATAATCAACCTCTGTTAACATGTCTATTATTAGCCCCCTTCCTCCCTTATAGGCATAAGCAATGAGGAGAGAGACACATAAACTCGACATGTCACGCAAACTGCTATATGCTAATGTGTGTGACAGAGTGTGTCACATCTGCACCTGATAAACAGGCCCAGGAGCCTCAGTCCACCTGGGATGACAACACAGCAGACTCCATCCAACGCTTTGATAAAACAGAGGAAGCTAACCTTTGAGTTAGCTTTGTTGTTTTATGCAAAAGATGACCTGAATCTAAAGCTTGCTTCATGTGTTCTTGTGTTGTCAGCTTTGGTATAAACAGGTTCATTGTGGGTCAGTCTTGTGATGAGACAAGGGTCCTGAGTGCAGGAAGACATGTTCTGTTGACTTAAAGAAAGCGCTTGTTTCATGCCCCCCAGCTGTCTGCAGCTATCCAAGTGTGATATGAAATGTTCCATCCATCCATCCATCCTAGTATCTACCCACACCTACCCACTCCTCCCAGTGCTTAACCACTCCCTCTAATACTTCCTACTTCTCTCTGTACCAACCTGCTCCTCCCAGCACCTACCCACTCCTCCCAATACGCATTCACTCTGTTCAGTACCTACCCACTCCTCCCAGCGTGCAGCCCTGTGTTTGGCTTCATCTGCCTCCCTCCTCTCCTCCTCAGCTTTCTCCTGGGCCTCTCTCTTCATCTTCTCTTCAGTCTTCCTCCTCTCCTCTTCCTCCACCTCTTGGCTGCTGGGGCCGTAGTTCCTGGGCTGGCCCACTGTCTCAAACACTTTGTGCATCAGCAGCAGGCAGTCAGGTTCATCACTACTCGTGATCTCTGGAACACAGTAAGGATTGAAGACATGATGAGAGCTGTAATCTAGGTGACAACAAATGTTGATGAACAATAAAAAGGTCACTTTGTGGTGAGTGCTGAGCATACAGCTCATCCAACAAATCCATCCTCACTGCACATCCCTCACTCATGCTTCATAGATTACCCAGGTACAGAGGGCTGATGTCTAGCTCATCAAAGTAGTTAACAACATTTTCATCTTCCATGTTGTTCTCTCTGTATCTGGCCAGTCGTCGCAGGAAGCACTCCTGCTCATAGTTGTGCTCCTGTATCAGCCTCTCAGGGAGGTTCATCACCCGATCCTTCAGGAGGGCATCGGACGCATCCAGGCACAACACGAACTCTGTGGCACACACAAAGAAAACATCACAAACACTACAACACTGGACACTTTATTCTCTGCACAAACCCGACTGGGCAAAACCAGGTTCGGGCCGAGCCGGACCCGGCTGTAATTTCTCATTATTCCCTTGTGTTTGAATCGGGTGGGGTTCTTGCCATATTAACATTTATTTATTTAATTTTTTGTTTGTTTGTTTTTATAAAACTATTGTGAACTGTCTCGTGCTTAAGTGACACTTTGGCAGAGTTTTGTTGGACCGAGGGAAAAAGAGTGGAGAGAGAGGAAAATGAAGGAACATGTGGAGAACCAGGGGAGAGAGAGAGCGTGCAGGTGAGAGAGGGACGAGAGAAAGAGAAAGGGGGGCTGCATGGCAAACTGGTTATGTAAATAACATGCAGTAGAGAGCGATGATCAGCATCTACGCACTGTGTATACTAGACACGGGGAGGGGCTGGGTGCAGCCTGCTTTGCTGAACCTGTCAAGATGACAAACTAACAGAAAGAGGAGAAGGTGAAGTGGTGTGAGGAAATACTACATCCCTTAGCTTATAATACATGTTTTAATATTAAAAATATTTATTTTATAATATGTAACATGTAATATACTGTAGGCCTGTTGTTAACGTACAAATTTGTTTGTTTTTTTTGGGGCCCAAGACTGCTGCCGTGGGTCGGGCTCAGATCGGGCTTGGACAGGAACTGTGCAGGTTCATGTAGGTCGTGCCTGATTTTTTGGGCCCGATCAGAGATCTACTATGTAAATGTTTTTGGCTATTGAAAACTCATCGCAACTGGCTTGTTGACTGGAGTAACATATGTCTATAAGGTTTAAAATCATTCTGAAATCTGACTGCTGTGTGGTAACATTCAGCCGTGTAAGCACTACTCCAGACCTGGTATCATCCTCTTGCTGAATGAGATCAGGGATGTTCCATCTTCTGACTCTTGTTCATCAGCTAAAAAGAAGGAAACAGAAAACAAGCAGATGTTTATGTACATTGACTATGTACTCATGTTATGCTGGGTGTCTGCAGTAGGTGTCAGTGTCTCACAGTAGAAGAGCTCCTTGGCTTGTTCATATGTCTTGGGGAAGCCGTCAAGAACAAAGCCCTGGTTTCTGCACGGGTTTGACATCAGCTTATCCTTCACCACCTTCACCAACAGCTGGTCATCCAGCAGACCTGACAGACACAAGATGTGGGAATTATAATGTAGCCAAATAGTCTTAAAGGGACATGATTTAATATTGCCCTTCCATAAAATCAGCACCAGAGTTCTATATATATATATATATATATATATATATATATATTTATATATATATATATATATATATATATATATTTATATATTAAAATCATTGTCTGATTTCATTTTTTGTCTTGACTTGTCTTTATTTTTTTTCTTCTCTTTTTTTGTTTATTTCTGGCCATTATTTGTAAATTTTTACTACTTCTTGCTCAATTTGAGCCCTTAAGTTGCCCATGTCCTTGTTTTTGAAAGAAATCATGCCAGTTTGCTCAGGTTTCAAAGACTTATAACTTATAACTTATAACTTATAACTTAACTTATAACTTAACTGATATTGATGGCTTTTAGGTGGGCCTTTTTAGGTGGCTTAATACTAATCAATGAAGGCAGTTTTGCTCAGGGCTGTTTGATTACATGTACATGATGTGGAGGTTATGCTGATTAACACTGTGATTTGGTCTATAAGGAAAGGAGAGTGAATGCTGACATGTACCAAGAAGGAATCAGTGAGAATGGCAGACAGAGTGGGTGTTTCTGGGGGTGTATGAAAGTGGCCCTGGGCAGGTAAACCTGGGGTGTCATAGTGTGTGTACCTCCATTCTGCTCCATAATGTCCTTCAGGCTGTTGAGCAGCTCCCTGGTATCCACTGTAGAGTCCTCATTCTCTGCATCTGGATCAGTATTCTTCATGTTATCTTCCTACAAATGGGGATAAAATTAGTGTTGTAAGGACATTCAAAGAGGTGTACAGGAAATGTGCATCTGTTTGTGTTCGGTTAAAGATAACACCTTGCAGGAGAAGCTCACCAGCTGTGAGATGGTTTCAGAGATGGTCTCCTTTACTGTGATGTGATGCAGTTTATAGTATTCACAGATCTGTTTGGACACTGTGCTTTTTCCCACCGCAGGAGGACCCAGGAGACACAGACGGATAGGCTGCAGAGAACACACTTACGTGGAAGATCAAGTGCAATTTAATGAAAACCAAGACATCTGTCATTAGATCTACAACTTTCATACATATGGGGGAGTAGCAACTTTATGTGGCTGATATTTTGGCATAGTTCACCATTTCATTCAAGCTGAGAAGCTCTGCAATGCACAAGCTAGCGGAGCTGATGGGATCACATCCTGGGATTGGGATAAACTCGAGATGTACCACATATGATTTCATATGACAAATAAATGATTAATTAGTTGATTGACGAAATCTGCCTTCTTATGCATAGAAATAAGCAGACTTTGCACTTAGGTTCAGTCCTGTACAAAAGTTCTTCATCTAAAAATTTGGGCTAATAGTCCCAATGGTGGCACTACAGTAACTGTCTAAAGTTAACAACTATAAAAATTCATCTGCAAGCATCTTCCACCAAAATTATGCCCAGTGAACAGAAATGTTCACATGCTTCTACCTGGCAGGAGTTATGAGGTCCAACACTGCAAAACTAATCAGTCAACACCAAAGTTCTGAAATATCAAAAATTGAGCCCCCAATGCATCTAAAGATTAGTATAAACAGTTCCAAAAACTGTAACTGCCTATTCTGGCTAAATGAACCGCTATTACTGGAAAAAGGTCAAAATGATCAAGTTATGGTGAAGGCAGTGTGGTAAATTTAAATTTTACAATACTTTGAATTCTATCCTCATGTAAACCATAGCATACAATGGAAATAAGAGCAGGACTTGCCCTTGTTGTCTAAGGCTCAGAGTTTTTTGCCCTGGATGATGCAGAATAAATATGCTAACAGTCCTCAGGCACACACACAGGATTTCTAAAAGCCTGTTTACACCTGCTCTTTACTGTGCATTTCAGTCATCTGAGCACAGGTGGACAGCTGAGACACATCGCCGTTCACACCTGTGTCTATCATGTGTCTGACCACATGTTCAGATTTCGTCTTTCCCTACGTCACTTATGCTAGGGAGTCAAGGGGCCCCACACAGAGTTATTAGGTTCACATCCTCAGTGAATGGTAGCATGCTCGCTAGTCATGTTAGTGATTGTGTCAGTATAGCTGGATTCAACATGTCTCCTTCCACAGGGACAAAACAATGGACAGACACGCAAGATTTTGTTCTACCCGTCATAAAATAGGGGGAGCTTTAGAGTGTTAGTATATATGCTTCCCCTAGGCAACATTATTAGAAATCACTCTGTAAAACTTCCATTGTTATGCGAATGATACGCAACTGTATCTATCTATGAAGCCAGATACAACCAATCAGTTATCTAGATTACAAACATGTCTTAAGGACATAAAAGCCTAGATGAGCCATAATTTCCTGATGTTAAATTCAGACAAAACTGAAGTTATTGTACTTGGCCCCCAAGTCCTCAGAAACTCTTTTTCTAAATATATAATTTCTTTAGATGGCATTGCCTTGGCCACTAGCACAACTCTAAGGAACCTCGAAGTTATATTTGATCAAGATTTATCGTTTGCCTCTCATATAAAACAAACTTCAAGGACTACTTTCTTTCACTTGCGTAACATTGCAAAAATTAGGCATATCCTGTCCCAAACAGACGCTGAAAAATTAATACATGCATTTTATACTTCGTAGGCTGGACTACTGCAACTCCCTATTATCCAGTTGCACCAACATGTCTCTGAAGTCTCTCCAACTGGTCCAGAGTACTGATGCACATGTACTAACGGCAACCAAGAAATCAGATCATATTTCTCCTGTTATAGCTTCTTTGCACTGGCTCCCTATAAAATCCAGAATTGAATTTAAAATCCTTTTCCTCACCTACAAAGGTCTGAATGAACAGGCTTTGTCCTATCTGTCACAACTCATAGTTCCCTATCAACCCTCAAGATCACTGCGCTCTGAAAACACAGGGTTACTTATGGTTCCTAAAGTCTCCAAAAGTAGGATGGGCGCCAGAGCCTTCGGTAACCACGCTCCCCTTTTATGGAACCATCTTCGAGTTTTGGTCAGGGAGGCAGACACGTTTCAGCTTTTAAGGCTAGACGTAAGACCTTCCTCTCTGATAAAGCTTATAATTAGGGCTTGCTCGGGTTGCCTGGACCAGCCCCTAGTTAGGCCACAATAGGTTTAGTCTGCCGGGGGACTTTCTATGATACACTGAGCACCTCCTTCCTTCTCTTGCTCACTCCATCTCAGACACTCATGTCTTTTTACTGCATTACACTAATTCAGCTTTTTCTCCGGAGCATTTGTTCTCCCTTGTTTCGTAGTTTTCTGGATCTTGGCTGCAATCTTGTCTGCCCCTGGATCATGCTGTGGCTGCACTGATGCTGTACCTCTGGCTCACCTGGATTGTGGTCTCTGTCACCTTTTGGTGGTTTCTACCATTTTTTTCCCCCCCGTTACAGGGTTTTTTTGGGGGGAGTTTTTCCTTTGACAATGTGAGGGTCTGAGGACAGAAGGATGTTGTGTGCTGTCAAGCCCTCTGAGGAAAACGGTGATTTGTGATAAATGGCCTTTATATAAATAAGATTGACTTGTCTTGACTTAACTTGACTAGTACACCGTCACCAAACAACCACCACATCCAGCCCGTTCTCATTCCAATATTGGAAAATAGCACCGCTTTGACAGTGCTTTTGGGGTAAGTCTGCAATGCCAAAAGGTACCTTTCGCATGTGCATGAAACCGCTGGACAGCGCCATGTGAGAACATGGCTGGACAGAGCCTGCCGCATCACTTGAAACACGGCAGGACATCAGCAGGTTGAAACGCTGCCGGTAAAGACGTTATTTAAGGAGCGCAAGGGTGCTTGTAGGCGGAAGGGAGGGTGGTGGATTGGTCCAGCAAACCCCAAAATAAGTCTGGTGTCTGCTTCCTGTCTGAATGTGATGTTTTACTCTACACCTTATTATGTGCCTCCTTCCCCTAATCCTAACCATCCCTGCCAGCATGTGTTGCTGCCACATCCTGCAGTGCTGATGGAGTCCTTGTTGGGAGCTTGCATCAGGATGCAAAAGTGTTTACATTAAAAAAAACGTGGTCAGACCTCTTCGACAAGTGCTTTGAGTGACAGGATCACAGTGTGTCTTGGTGGTCTTCTACATTTGTACATAGCGCTTTCGACTTATGATCAAATCATGTTAATACCAAGTATAAACAGGCACTAAGATACTTTGAATTTAGGAAGTTTGAAGATGTGGTGAGTTATTTATGGTCAAGGCAGTTCTGCTGTCAGACCCCTCTGTATTTCTAAGCTGTATTCCTCCTCCTCCTCCTCCTCCTTCCTTCTAAAAATCCCAGTGACAGAGACATGTTTCTGCCCTCTGCTTTGGTACCTACCAGTAGCCCTCTGGTCTGCTGGTATTCCTCGACCACCTGCTCCATGTTCTCCACCAGACCGGCCTCACACAGCCAGCTGACAGAGAACAGCTCCTTCACATGGACAGCCTCCATGCGCAGATTGACCTGCAAGGAATCGATTTCCATCACCTGTAAATAGGAACAACATGTCAACACATCTTAATTAAACAGTTTAGGGACATAAGCTCAGTGACTATTTTTCCAAAAGTGAGATGACAAGATGTGTCATTTAAACATGTACACATACAGTCCAGTCTCGTGTAAGGAAGGCTTCCTCAAAGGGCCTCTTCTGGATCTTCCCTGGTCCCAGTAAACGTGCAACTGCCTGGTGGAGGATGAACTCACATATCAGTTTATCTGCATGTAGGAGATCATATCAAGCATTTTTATAAACATATGTGAGTATAATGTATAAATGATGTAATAAAAGCTGAAACTTTGTTCTAAGTTGATCAGTTAATCTAAAAGATTGAACTTTTTTTTTGCATAACAGGCTATACTACAAATTTTAATCCACTGACAGAGATGTGTGTCTGTATTTCTTGATCACTGGCTCCACTCACCTGCACAATCTCCTCCATGGTGTTGTTAGAGTTGTCCACAGCCAGCAGGTAATACGGCTTGGGCTGATGTTCAATCATGTTCTGAATTACACTTTAACACAAAGGAATCACACTGAATATTTATTTACTTTAGATCTAATTTCTTTGTCTACAGTTTAAATCAATATCAGTCAGATTTCACAAAGCCTCTAGCAGTGCAGGGCTCTGAGCAATCTATAACAATCTGTAATGGTTCAAGAAAGCTATTAAAAAACAGCACTGTGTGTCCAACCTGGCCAGGTCACTGATGTGAATCGTGGGAACGATGTTGCTGCCGTCACCGAAAATAGGTATTTTCTCTTCTTGTCCCAGCCATGATGTCTAAAAATACAGATTATTTTAATTAACTACATGTGTGAAGCATATTCACGCTGTTTGTAATGGGGCCAATGGATGGTGAGGCCAGCTGGGATTTAGGTCCAGTCCACACTGACAGGGGTACTTTTGCAAGGAGGTCTTTTCTCTCCTTTGTTCTCAAATAAAGCCCCATTCACACACAGTGATATAAAAAAATCTCTGTCCAAATGAAAATGAAAAAACACAACTGAAGCATAAAGAATATGTTGCCAATTCAGAAGCCTGAAAAAAGCAATGACTTGAGCACTGACCAGTGTTGGGCAGTGACGCGTCACTAGTAATGATGTTCTTTCCTTCCAACAAAATCAAAGTAATGGAAATATTACCAGCTGCAGTAATGGACTGTCTAATGTCTGAGGAAAAGGACGTCAAAATGACACAGACGAATGTAACACCCAATAATGTAATCATTGCCTGAAAATGTAATTAAACTTGCTGTTAACCTGATCCAAAATGTTATAAAACCCTGTAATGTAGTAATATATTTTATTTATTTATTTTTATTTTTTCTTTATTTTACTAGGTGAGTCAATTGAGAACCAATTCTCATTTACAATGACGACCTGGCCAAGAGGCAGCATAAAGCAAAGAAAAGCAAATGAGACACATTCATACAAATCAATACAAAAACAAAACAATACAATAAGGGTCGTAAAGATAAAATAGGCTAAAAGCATGTACAACAGTCAGCAACTGCTGCCTTCACCAAACTTTTAAAAGATGACAGAAAACTGAAATGAACAACGGCCAATAACGGTGCGGACTTTGGAGATGAGGAGGTTGATGAAGTTGCTGGAGCGAAGGGAACGGCTGATATTACAGGTAATGAGTGGTGAGCGAAGATATGATGGAGTTTTACCTGTAAGGGTTTTATATATGAACAGAAACCAGTGTGTTTGTCTATGAGAGTGAAGAGAGGGCCAGTTAACCAGGGAGTACAGACTGCAGTGGTGAGTAGTAAAGGGGGCACCAGTGACAAAACGGATGGCAGTGTGGTAGATAGTGTCCAGTTTATGGAGGAGGGATTTGGAAGCAGATCTGTAAAGTATGTCACCATAGTCAATAATCGGAAGGACTGTCATTGTGACCAGGAAGTGTTTTGCAGAGTATGTAAATGAAGATTTATTGCGATAAAGAAAACCAATTGAACAGTAACCAAGACTGAACCAGGCGACACAACTTTCTGACAGACCAATGTTTCTTAGCCTTTCTAGTAAGCTGAAGTGGTCAACAGAGTCAAAGGCTTTACTCAAATCAACAAAAACAGCTGCACAGTATTCCTTATTGTCAAAAGCACAAATTATGTCATTAACAGCCTTCACCGTAGCAGAGATGCAACTGTGTCCTGGTCTAAAGCCAGACTGTAAAGGGTTGAAGGTTTTGTGGGTCTCCAGATGGTCTACAAGCTGTTTGTTGATTAGCTTTTCGAGCACTTTGGCAAGGCGAGATGGAGATGAGTCTGTAACAGTTCAGGTCAGTATTGTCTCCTCCTTTGAATAGAAGGATAATGGCAGCAGATTTCCAGTCCAGTGGGAACACTCCAGTTTGCAGCGATAATATAACCAATAATGAAATAAAATGTTCTGACTGATATTATCAAACACTTAACTTATTAAGTATTAATACCTTTCAGGTGCTCTTTTTTTCTTTTTTTTTTCAAAATGGATGAAGTAATAAAATATAATAAAAAATCGTAATTTTTTTTTTTTTTCCTAATTAATGTAAAGTGTGCAAAATGTATATTACTGTTAGTGTTTTCAATAGGCTTACATGACAGTAAAACTTATATGCTACAGTTCTTTCTTGTTCTTTTCATGATGACTTTATTACATATTGACAAGGCTTGAAGTTACACTTTTGTATATTCTACTCTGAAGATGTTTACAGTTGCTAAATAAAGATGTGTTATTCATATAAAGTAATGCATCAATTCATCTTATTTCTCATCTCAAGAGCAGTTTATATGTGGACTGTATCAATGTTGTGTTGGCTATTTAAAATGATTTATTGCTTGTGTATAATGAACAGATTTTTTTTTAAAATCACATACTGAATTACAATTGCATGATTCGTCAATAAAAAAGAAATCACAATTAGATCATTAACAACATGTTTCAACTCTATTGGGACTGAAGTCTTGATATTAGTAGTTAGTGGTCTTGAGAACAGACAGACAGTCTTCCATGGAGCTGTATCTGTGAGAGGCATCCAGGGACTGTTCATTATTTATGGGAGGAGGGGAGGGAATGGTGCAAAATAGGGGGAGGCACTTCAAATATTTTTTTAAGCATTGGGGAGGGAGTTATGTTTTTGTTTTGGCTGAGGGGAGTGCAGCACACAATAATGTAATAATATCCTGAAAATGTAATAAAACTTGCACTTAACCTGATCAAAAATATACAAATAATACAAATAATAAAACCCAGTAATGTAGTAACTTGACCAATGATCTATTAATAAAATGTCCTGATTGGTCCTTTACCAATAATGAAATAATACTTTTCAGGTCTTTTTTTTTTCTTTTCTTTTTTAATGATGATGTTACATAAACAATAAAAAAGAATGGGTTTTTTTCTAGTAAATTTAAGTGTGCATGCAAATAAAACTTATATTGCTATTAGTGCTTTCAGTAGGCAAACATGACAATAACGTTTGACACTGATTTCATGTTTTGGAAATGTAAACTCAAAGCTTTAAGTACTTGACATTGGTGGCTTGTTGTTGATAGGCAAAGATGTAAGAAACTAAAATCAACAGAATAAAATCAATAGTAAATCAGTCAGTCAGTCAGTCAGTCATTGTCTGTAACCGCTTGTCCATGTAGGGGTTGCAGGGGGGCTGGAGCCGACACATATAGACATACACGCTCACAGTCACACCTAAGGGCACCCCGGAGAGAACCCACGCAGACACGGGGAGAACATGCAAACTCCGCACAGAAGGGCCCCCGTTCCAACTGGGCTTCGAACCAGGGACCCTCTTGCTGTGAGGCAACAGTGCTAACCATGACGCCACCATTCAGTGATAAAAAGAGAGACGTGTTACATGTGAAGACAAAATGAATCTTGTTGATTTTGAAGCAACAATCTACAGTTTTCTGTTAAAGCTCACCTTGAAAAAGAAGTGGAAGAGCTCCTCTCCCATCCCGTACTGAAGTCCTGACGCCACCACGTATGTCGAGAACAATGTCCTGTTCTGAAAGCAACAGCCATGTGACAGCGTCATCCACATGTGTCAATCACAGCTGTCTCCAAAACAAAACACAGAGGAATCTGAAACTCACAGTTTTGCCCATTTTGACCACCTTCTTCTCCAGTTCAATATGTGGTTTGAAGTTGGGATGCGCTCTTCTTCTCCAGAAAATCTCATCAGTGAAAGGGACATCCTGTCATACAACACAGACAACAACAAGGATGCTACTTACAACAATATGGGGGCATACACTGATAGATAAATAACATTTTCAATTCTCATGAAACAAAGAAAAGGCAGAATATGTGTCAGTGTATTTAACCATTTTGATAATCAATTTATGAAATACAAAAAGCAAAGGAGGAATCAGATGTGCTGCATCTCTCTGTATCATTGAAATCATCTTTGGGTGTTTTGCTGTTGGTCAGAGAAAAAGGGTTACTGGAAGAAAGTATTCCATGATGAGCAGTTGTTGTTTCTCATGTGCAGTGACTACACAATGGGACTAATCAAACGGAATTATATTCAATAAGTAAAGACAGGATTGCACAAATTTGTTCTTTTCTTTAGGCCTTTATCAAAATATGTAATGTGCAATAAAAAAAACATGTCAGGCTTACTACAAGTACTGCATGCGTTCACTCACAGGATCGACTGGCTTGCTGCAGGCCCAGGTCATCACCGTGGAGACCAGGATGAACATTTTCGGCCCACAGAAACAGCTCATGTTAGTGTGAAGAGCTACAAATACAACACACATTTGGTATCATAATATGTACAACCCCAATTCCAAAATTTTTAATACAGTAAAAACACAAGATATTTGATGTTCAAACTCAAAAATACTTTGTTTGTTATAAGTATACACTCAATATGAATTTGATGCCTGCAACATGTAAAAAAAAGGTTAAGACAGGTGCATTTTTTAAATGAACACACAATAAGTGTTTGGGAACTGAAGACACTAATTGTTGAGGTTTTGCAAGTAAAATTCTTCCCAATTTTTGCTTGATAGACGACTTCAGTTGCTCAACAGTGTGAGATCTCTGTTGCTGTATTTTGTGCTTCATTATGTGCCTCACATATTCAGTGGCAAATGGGTCTGGACTGCAGCAGGTCAGTATAGTAGCTGCACTCTTTTACTATAAAACCACGCTGTATGAACATGTGCAGACTGTCTCATTGTCTTACTAGAATAAGCAGGGATGTTCCGAAAGTTGTCTATATGGCAGCATATGTTGCTACAAAACCTGTATGTAGCTGTCAGTAGTGGTGGCCAAATGAAGCCTTGTGCACTATTTTTTTTCTGAGCCCACTAGATGGCGCTCTGTGTTCAACAAAGAGTTAAAATTATAAAGAATTGTAATTCCTTGAGCATTTTTCTTTAAACCAAGAGCGCTATATAACAGAAAAAATAAATAAATATTCAAAAAATTAAAAATGGAGTCACAGCCCAGCCATTCTGATATATAAAGTACAGTCACTTATGAAAAAAATATTTATGACACTACTGGCAAATTCGATGTAAAGTAATGGGCACAATGCCTGCAGTATCTACTGGTAATAATACTATTTTAAACGTAGCAGACAAGTTCTTAACCCTTTGAGACCTAAGCAAATTGCTTTGATTTCTTAAAAAACAAAAACAAAAAAACAAACAAAAAAACATGGGGGGCAGGTCCGACTCTAACCTGCGGCCCTTTGCTGAATGTCACCCCTTTTCCCTCTCCCCCTTTCATGCTCAAGCTGTCCAATCTGAATAAAGACAAAAGCCCATAAAATAGTCTTATAAATCAATTAATCAGTCAATCAATATAGGAAGGCGCCCATGAGCAACTTAAGCAGAAATGGCCCCAAAATGAGCGAGATATTAGTAAAAAGCACAAGAAAACTGCACCAAAAAAACCCAAATAAACAAACGGGAAAATTGAAAAAGACAACAAACAAACAAAAACAGGAAAATGGCCTGACAAAACCTGCTTAAAACTATAATAATTTTGTGAAATATTATTATTAAATTATATTATTAAATAATATACCTACAAATATACAAATTTTTTTTTCAAAATGATTTCTAAATCTACTAAATTATTGCAAATTATGTTTCTCCAGGTTTAATGCAGACAGTATCATGAGAAGCAAAAATAAACAACAAACTAAAAAGTAAAATTACTCTAGAAACAGAACCATTACAGGATATTAACTTGTGATAAATATTACACACCTGTTAGTCTACACACTGCTTGAAGATGTACACCAAAACATGTGTCTACCAACAGCCTGTAAGCCATCAACCTCCCAACATAGACCACTGACCTGAGACAGCCCAGAGAGCCTCCTCCACCTGCTCAGCATGCTGGGTAATGTTGTAGATGACCACGTCACACTCCATCAGTTTTGACAGCAGTTCATCTCTGCTCAGTTGCTTTCAGACACACAAGAAATACAGAGACATGTCAGGAGTCCTGGACTTCAACAACCCTTAGGGCCTGCTTTAATATTACACACATTCTTATTGCTCTACAAACATAACCAGCATCAGTCCTAATAATAAATATCAAATATTCATTAACTTAATTGAATTTAAAAAATAAATTACTTTCAATAAACCACATAGAGGTTTTTTTTTTTTTTTTTGATCACAGTCTGGGATATATCATTGATTTGCAGCAACATTGATTGTAACAGTGCACCCAGTAGAAATATTTTCTCCATGTGCCAAATATGGTTAAAAGAAACCAAACAAACCAAAAAAAAAAAAAAAAAAAACATCACCACATGGAAAATTGAAAACATTAATAATTCCAAATAATTCCAAAAAGCCCAAAAAGCCCAGAATGGCACCCAGAAATGATACAATGCATGATTTTATGTTTCAAGGGCAGTGGGATCAAAAATTGCAGTTTGAATGGCTTTTTTTGTACTTAACAGTTATGAATTATTATTATTAGTTATTGTTCTTGGCCCAAAACACCTCAGAAGCTCCTTTTCCAACAATTTAATTTCTCTAGATGGCATTACCTTGGCCTCTAGCACAACTGTAAGGAACCTCGGAGTTTTATTTGACCAGGATTTATCCTTTGCCTCCCATATAAAACAAACTTCAAGGACGGCTTTCTTTCACTTGCGTAACATCGCAAAAATTAGACATATCCTATCCCAAACAGATGCTGAAAAATTAGTACATGCATTTGTCACCTCTAGGCTGGATTACTGTAATTCCCTATTATTTGGTTGCCCAAACAAATCTCTTAGGTCTCTCCAACTGGTGCAGAACGCTGCTGCTCGTGTTTTAACGGGAAGCAAGAAAAGGGATCATATTTCTCCTGTTTTAGCTTCTTTGCACTGGCTCCCTGTGAAATCCAGGATTGAATTTAAAATCCTCCTCCTTACTTACAAAGCTCTAAATGGTCAGGCTCCATCCTATCTATCACAGCTCATAGTTCCTTACCAACCCTCAAGATCACTGCGCTCTGAAAACGCAGGGTTACTTGTGATTCCCAAAATTTCCAAAAGTAGGTTAGGAACCAGAGCCTTCAGCTACCACGCTCCTCTCCTATGGAACCATCTTCCATTTTCGGTCAGGGAGGCAGACACCGTTTCAACTTTTAAGGGTAGACTTAAGACCTTCCTCTTTGATAAAGCTTATAATTAGGGCTGGCTCAGGTTGCCTGGTCCAGCCCATAGTTAGGCTGACATAGGTTTAACCTGCCGGGGACTTCCTCTGATATGCTGAGCTCCTTTCCTTCTCTCAATGCTGCCATCAGAAATCATGCATGTCTGTTTACTGCATTGCCATGTGCAAGCTTAACTTAGCTCTGTGATAGCCATGTGGTACTCTCACCACCTGGGGCTCGCGATTACAGAGCCTGGGTCTGTTGAACTGCACTACGCTAATCCCGTTGCCTCTCGGGAGCGTTCCTGCTCCCTTGTTTCCTAGTTTCCCTGGATCCTGGCCGTAACCTTGACTGTGCCTGACCGTGGTGATAGCTGTGCTGATGCTGCGACCCTGCCTTTGGTTGTGCTCGTGCTGTGGCTGTACTGATTCTGTGCCCCCCGCTCGCCCTGATCGTGGTCTGGTCCTGGTTGCGCCGATGCTGTGATCTTGCCTTTGGACAACTCCGTTTCACATATGCATGAGACTGTTATCATCTCTATCAACATCATCATAGAGAGCAATTACTAATTTCACACCTACCATTATTGTAATATGACATGCATCTGTTTCTATTGTTCTGTGCCCCCCCCCCCTCTCCCCTCTCTCCCCCGCTCTCTTTCTCTTTCCTTTTTTGCCATGATTGTATTTCACTTGCTATTTACGACATCTATTGCTCGTCTGTCCGTCCTGGAAGAGGGATCCCTCACTATCCTCTACCGCTCTTCCTGAGGTTTCTTCCTCTTTTTTTTCCCTGTTACAGGGGTTCTTTTTGGGGAGTTTTTCCTTGGGTGATGTGAGGGTCTAAGGGCAGAGGGATGTCGTACACTGTAAAGCCCTCTGAGGCAAACCTTGTTTTGTGATAATGGGCTATATAAATAAAACTGACTTGACTTGACTTGAATGTAACAGTTTTGTTTCCACAGTTTATTTTAGACTTACTGTAGGAGCTGAGCTGGAAATTCCAAGATCAAACAAAAAATACACAGTCTTGCCAAAATGTATGCCATATGCATGAACACAGCCAAAATTATGAAAAAAATGAAGACTGAAAAGCATGTAAAGTGGGCCAAACAGTTAAGTAAATGAATTATATTAAACTGCGGTAGTCTGTAGTGCACTGTATACAGCTGTTGGACAGGATTAAGCACTCACGTAATACTCCAGGACATATGATCTGTCCCCGTCACATCTGTCAGAGACAGTTCCAACAACGTGAAAAGCTCGTGCTCCGCTGTAGTGTGTTCCCTCTGTGTCCTCCTGTCCATCAGGACCTGCAGCTGCTCCCACCACACACTTACTCAAAAACTGCACAGGACAAGGACGCGGTTAGACTACCATACTGCTTTAAGAGTGGTCCAGGAACAATTCATCCGTCTGTATCTGAATGTCCTCCTTCGCTAACGTTACAAACCATGGAACAATAACTGCTAACCAGCATTAAGGCTAATGTCCCAGCTTGACTTACTGAATTTTGATATTCCACACTGACACATTTACCTTGGCGATATATTTCGACGCGTAAGAGTCGATGTTGTTGATAAAAACTCTTTTCGGTGACTGTTTGAGTTGCTCCATCCTCGGCTCCGTCATGTTAGCTTATCTGCAGCTGTTAGCAAGTATTGTTGGTGTCCCGTTGCCATGGAGTTGGCCCTCTCGCGCCACATGCACAAGCGAAGCGTGTTCGCGCGACACAGAGCGAAGTGTCTGATCTGCAGAGATCACAAACAAACTGCAAGCAAGACACATTCGGAGCAATAACCTTTTTCTATCAGGTGCAGGAGTAGAACAGAGACATCAACTGAAATATGCTATATACCTCCATGTATCTCACAATGATGCACATAAAACCATAAAACATAAATCCACCAGTTGCATCAATGCAAAGCAGCAGAACTGACCACATTGTCCCCAGCATGAACCCCTTCACACAGGGCCCAAGTCTCTTTCTATCAGTCCTAACCAAGGTTCATACACATGTTTACCAACAGGACTTAAAGGCAAATTTTAAAGACCATACATTCTCTGAAACAACCATCAATATTCCTTATTTGTTCTTAAGCCATGGGCAGTTGTTTTATTTTGGCTTGCTGGAAGGGCAAACAACTTCAAATGGCTGTATTTTGTATTTATTGTAGTCAGTTCTTTAAGAAAACATGCCCTTCAAACTATATATATATATATATATATATATATATATATATATATATATTTTTTCTATTAAAAAATAATTGACTATTGTTTTAAATTTGTGATTTTTTCTTTTTTTTTCTTTTGGTCATTTTTAAAGAAAGCATGCCTTCCAAACACTCTAAAAATCACAAAAAAAGTTCACAGTTTATTATAGCCAGAAACTGTAACAACAGTAATTATCCTTGGATGTTCAAATTTGCAACCTGTACACATCATGTTATTATAAAGGTTTTTGAAATAAAATTCCATGATTTTACCAAAACTTTCAGGATATATTTAGTTTTCCAAAATTTTTTCAGGCCTTGAAATTGCTATTTGCTAATTCCATGGCTTATCCAGGTTTTTCATGACAATATAAACTCTGCCACAGGCTTCATTCGTACATAGCATATTGAGTCTGTGATCCTCATAGAAGACATGGTCACAGCTCAATATGATGTAGAATCTCTTGGGCCATCTCAGTGTCCTGGGACTGGGTGACTGCACAAATGCCGTTCTACACTCAAACACCTGTTCAGACTTCCTTCAGATAATGAATCAAGACAAGTGAATGTTGAGAACAAATTAAGCTGATTCACATGCAGTGATTTTTCAAAGACAACCAGATGAAAAAAAATAATTATGACCACTTTTTTATTTCTCCTTTCTTTGCAGCCCTTTGATTTTTTATCATTACAAAGCAAAACATATTAAGTCATTTAATTTCATAAAACACACTGCAAAATTATTTACAATTGTATCAGAAAGCAACTTCAATGCTGAGATGTATGTTACAGTAGATACTCTTCATTCTTGTGTCTTGTGCTTTTAAAACTTTATAGAGAAAAAATCAAGTCTGTATTTAGCACACTGAAGTGTTAACAAATTAAACTGATCACAACATTGAGAGCACAGTGTAAATCATTGTTTGATAGTGAAATCCTTATTCTGCTGCTACAGTAAAGTTATCAAATTGAGCCAGTTCAAATGAGCGTGTTCCTATGGCAGCCCAGCCGTGCTTTGGTGTCAGTACGACAGCATAATTCCACAGAGGGTATCCATTCAGCAGGCCTGAGGCATACTGACCCTACAGGAAAGAGGGAGCACAGTCACACCTTTACTACAAACATTTACACAGACGCTTCAACTCTCTGCTGACTCATCCTGACAGTCAGTCACATGATGTGGCGGAGAGGTTCAGTTACCATGAGATAACCAACATTCTGCTCCTAAAGAGCTGAGCAACCAGTAAACCTGAGTCAATCTACAGAGATTAGGCAAGATTGTTTCAAGTACGTCCACGACTATCATTTCCATTGCTACTTTATTTGCATAAAGGTTTCAATGTGGAATTCTGATATTATTCCACGAAAATCATATCCAATCTGCAGTTTACTGTCTGCTGAATTCCCCTTGAACGCAACATTGAGTATTTGGATTCAGTCCACAACTATATTAGTCATCATGTCAAGTTGTTAAAGGCCAAAGGTTTGAATAGGACTAGTAAGGGTCTGTGTCCACATAACGCTTACTTTCAGCAGAAAAGTGGTGGCAGGGTGCTGAGTGCTTATTTTATGCGTGGGATTTGTCTCCATGAAAACAATATATCAACATTAACATTAGCTAGTAAGCTACCGCTATGTAGGGCTTGGGCGATATGGCTTTAAAATATTTTTGTCATATTTTAAGGCTTTTTTGCGATACATGATATATATCTCAATATTTTTAAATGTAATTTAAACAAATGTTAACTACTAAGATACAACTTTATTGTATGAACTGCAGTAACAATAAAATTAAATAAAGTAGTTACTGTCAAATAATGAATGAATGCACTACTGTTATACTAACATTTAATAAAATACAGTTATAAGGAAGTTAAATAAAGTACTTCTATAATGACATTTTGAAAAGTATTGTTATAATTAAATAAATCAGAGCAGAACTCATGGTGCTTTTATTTTGAAGGACCCTGCTCATGTCAGGCAGGAAGTCAGGCAGGAGTTTTTTCTGTGGAATTGAAACTTTTGGTAAACAGTTGGATGTTAGTGTTAGCAGACAGTTAAACACATGTTGCGGCACCTTTTGCAATGAGGATTCATTCACTGCGAGTGGGCAACAGACTACCAGCTCTCTGGTTCAGATATTACTCATATTTGCAAGTTGCTCTGGTGCTCTGCAGTCACAAAATGTGACTAAATAGTCTTGGTTTGGAGCTCTACAAAAGCCCTGCTTTGTGTGTGTGTGTGTGAGGCACAGAGGTGTGGTACCTTGAGTATATTCGAGATATCACCCACCCCAACTGTTACGTTACCAGAGGGATAACAACACAGTTAAAAAATTGGTAGAGCTATATGGTGATAAAAGCACAACACACACCAGCAACATCTAGTGTCTGCCGGCTGATCTGCTCACACAGATCGGCTTTTCTGTCTTTGTTGTGACAGTAGTTTAGCTAAAGGAGCTGCAGTGACATCACCACAAATTTCTGGAAAGTGCAGAGATTTCAACTAGAAGTGCTTAGAGTAGCCGCACTATAAAGACAATTTGCAGCGCCGTTTTCGGAACTATTAAAAAGCTGACGCTGAGAAAAAAAAAAAGTCATGTGAAAACAGGTTTGAACATAGTATCAGTACAAAACCTTCCAAAGCCTTAAGACACTTAAGTGTCCACTTACTTCCACAGTGAGTGATAAGGTGTGCCAACCATATGCTCCGGTTCCAGACAGTCCCTCTGCCAGCACAGTCTGCCGAGCTATGGACAAAAGAAAAGAACTAATCAGTCTGGCACATTGGTAAGAGCTATAACAATATATATATATATTTAACTGTTTTAAAGATTTAAAGCTTCAGTTGGAACCAGTGGACCTGCATCTAAGAGGCAGGGACAGAAAGGCTGGAAGTATTAAGAGACTGACTGACACATTGTTAGATTTGGTCTTTTCTTTAGCATTTCCTGACATTAGAAAAACAGAATATTTCCTGCGCTCGACTTATTGGTTGTCTGTGAGGGACAAGAATAGTCTCAGCAATATAGTAAAAGTCTGCTCCAAGATTGTCTGTGTCCAGCTGACTGACTTGAGCTCCCTCTGGAAGAGACGAGTTGTCCAGAAGGCTAAGGGAACTTTTAGTCAGTCTGACCATGTTTTCTCTTGTTAACTCTCTTTGATGTCCTCTGGATGGCCCTCTAAGGAAATATAACAGATATTCAAATTCTTCTATTCCTTCTGCCATCAGACAGCTGCTGACAGCAGTAACTGATGGTCATAAGGGTCAGTGCGGTAAATCTGGGGAGCAGCACGGTTTATGTATTTATTTATTTATTTATTTTATTCTTGTCACTGTATGTGTAGGGTCGTATTAAAGCTGGGTATTTTTGCCCATGTAGTGTTCTGTGTGTTGTTGCTGCTGTGCTCAGGTTGTCTATCTGTTAATCTGTCGCACTGACATGGCTATGTTTGAACGCTGCTGTTGACCGTGTGTGTTTATACTGTTTTTACTGTTTTATGTGATTGGTCGACTGTAAACAGAATTGCCCTTTTGGGATAAATAAAGTTGTCTCTGAGGGCCGCTGTTGTTTAAGCAACACCCTCAAGGGCCAGTGAAACTCCACTGGATGACGTGTTTTGCATCAGTTTGCATTGTACTGGCAGAGTTTTGCGAGGTGGGGAGAGGGATATCTCGGCACTGGTTAGATGGAGGGACGTTTGCCACAATTCATTTACACATGCTGCCCACATTGTTATGATGCAAAGCTGGTTGAAAATCATTAAGTATCCCTTTAAATGTTTAACCACGAATCTGACACTTTTCCTTTGAGATATTCCCAGTCTCTATAAGACATGTAGTGAAGCAGAGAGGATCCTACTGACCGAGATCATTGGTAACTTGGTATGTGCCATCAGCAAACACCCAGAAGAAGACTCCTTTAGCGCTGCGGACTGACTGGCCCCCTTTATCCACCCTGGCTGCTATGAACACACCACCAGTCTTAACGCTCTCCATGAAGACATCACATGTAACTGTTAGGTTCTGCCTGGAACACAACAGGCCGTTGTTATGATGGATAGAAATCTGACACACTCCTGGACATTAAAGCTACATCAGCATTTTTTTTTTGCAAAATCATATTCCCTGTGGCACACCAGTGGTGAAAAACGAGCACTCTGAGGTACCTGAAGGCACCATCACCTCACCACTGATAGTCTCCTATGACACTAATGGTCTGGTCGGCATCTGTGGCCCATGTGATGGGTCTCTGGGTGAGAACCTGTCGCAAGGTGAAGACGTGATCTCCGGGGTCGCTCATGTTGATGTAGTACTCAAACACTCCTGTCTGGTCAGCAAAGTTTGGAGCCTCTGAGAAGGGCGGGTTTACTGCAGGAGGTCACACACACAGATGGAGAAGATGGAAGCCCTTCCTCCTTCAGGGGTTCAACAAAATCATCAGAGTACATGTGGATGCACAAGAATTACATAAAACTGCTCACACAAGAACAATTTTGAGAAAGCTCACAGTTTCCATTACAGTCCTGTCTTAAGGCAAGACATTTCACCTGAATTGCAAGAAATAAGTTAAATGTGACAAGTAAGTAAGTAAGTAAGTAAGTAAATTTTATTTATATAGCACCTTTCATAGATAGAAATCACAAAGTGCTTTACAGTAAAAACACAGTGCTTCACAAACAGAATAAACAGTGATTTACAAAGGATAAAATACAACACAGTTCTTCGAAATCAGGCAAAAGAAAATACAATATAAACACCAAGTTAATAAAAGAGGTTAATTAAAAGCTTGTCTGTATAAAAAAGTGTCTTTAGCTGCATTTTAAAGGAGTCAATGGAGTTGGTGCAGCGTAGAGCCAGTGGCAGAGAGTTCCATAGTCTCGGTGCTACTGCCTGAAAAACCCGATCACCACGAGTTTTAAAATGAGTGCGTGGGACGAACAGCAAATTCTGGCCTGCTGACCTCAGAGCACGAGATGAAGAATGTGGTTGCAGCAGGTCAGAGATATATTGTGGTGCTTCACCATGTAGGGCCCTAAAAGTTAAAACTAAAATTTTAAAATGAATTCTAAAATGTACTGGTAACCAATGAAGAGAAGCTAAAACTGGAGTGATGTGTGACCTTCTATTTGTGCTAGTTAAAAGTCTGGCTGCGGCATTTTGCACTGTCTGGAGACGATTTAAAGCTGACTTATTTAAACAGATAAAAAGACTATTACAGTAGTCCAGACGTGAAGAAATAAAAGCATGCATAATCATCTCAAGTTCTGCTTTTGACACCAGTAATCTGAGTTTTGAGATGTTCCTGAGGTGGTAAAAACAGTTTCTGACCAGCTGTTTAGAATGTTGCTCAAAAGACATTGATCTATCAAAGAGGACACCCAAATTTCTAACTGATATTTTATCTGAAAACCCTAAAAAGCTTATGTGTTTTTTGATTTCTGGGATTTCCCTGTCTGGAGCTATAATCAAAGTCTCTGTTTTTTCATTGTTTAATTGTAGAGAATTATTTTGTAACCATGTCTTGATGTCTGTCAGGCAGTGTATTAAACTAGATAATTTATGAAATTCAGAAGATTTGAAAGAGCAGTATAGCTGGATGTCGTCCGCATAGAGATGATAAGATATAGCATTAAAACGTCTTATAATTTGCCCAAGGGGAAAAATGTATAATAAAAACAGAATCGGACCCAGAACGGATCCCTGGGGGACCCCACAGGGTAGGTCCGCTGTATCTGACATTATTCCATTTACGCAAACACTGAAAGATCTCTTAGATAAATAGGATGTAAACCATTCTAAAACAACACCAGTAATGCCAAACAAATCTTTTAGCCTGTTTAACATGATACCATGATCAATAGTATCAAAAGCAGCGGAGAGATCGAGTAGAACCAGAACTGTGTACTCTCCAGTGTCTGCTGCCATCAAGATGTCACTAGAGACCTTCAGTAAAGCAGTTTCTGTAGAATGAAATTTGCGAAACCCAGACTGGAAAGTATCCATCACATTATTTTTTTCCAAAAAATATAAAAGTTGCTCTGCTACTGTTTTTTCCAAGATCTTTGACATGAAAGGTAATTTGGATATTGGTCTGTAGCTGGTTGGCAGAGATGGATCCAAGTGAGGTTTTTTTAACAGAGGTTCAACAACAGCTTTTTTAAAGAAGCTGGGAACTGAGCCAGAAAGAAGAGACACATTAATGATTTCAACAATACAGGGCCCAATAGAGTGAAAGACATTTTTAAAGAAGGGAGTAGGGAGGATGTCAAGAGGGCTTGAAGTCTGTTTCATATGACCATGTATAGTGGTGATGTCCTGTAGGGTCACAGGAGCAAAAGAAGACCAAGTTTCAGATGTAACCAAATTGCAGATATAATGTTGAGGATTTAAAGGGGAAATACCTGATCTGATGGTAGCAACCTTATTTACAAAAAAGTGTAAAAACTCATTGCGCTCAGTCTTTGAGTATACTGGTGCATGGGGAATATCAGGAGAGATGATATTACTGATTGTATCAAACAAGACTTTAGGATTTTTCTTTTTTGAGGCAATAAGATTTGTAAAATATTGTGTTCTTGCCTGTTTTATCATGTCATTTAAGGAAAAAATCGATTCTTTAAGATGAAGTCTATGAACCTCTAGTTTAGTGGTTTTCCATAACCGTTCTATTTTCCGACAGTATCTCCTAAAGTGACGGATACTTTCACTTATCCAAGGACAGTAAGTTGAATGCTGGGCTCTGTTTTGTTTCAAAGGTGCCACTCTGTCTAAAATAGATGTACATTGGTTGTTAAAAGATGAAACCAAAACATCGACATCACTATGAGCCATGTTTGCATCAAACAAGTTTGAGAACCTTTCAGCAGCAGCCTGGTTTATGATTCTCCTTTGAATCAGTGGTTTGGGTGGCAAAGGATCCAGGTAAAATGATAGATTAAAATAAATACAGCTATGGTCACTCACATGTACATTCTCTAGACATACGCCATCTATGTTTAAACCCAAGGAGAAAACAAGATCCAGCGTATGACCCCTTATGTGTGTGGGGCCAGAGACATGTTGTTTAAAGTTAAAAGACTCTGTAATAGTGAGTAGTTCTGCAGCCATATTACAGGAAACATTATCAATATGGAGGTTAAAATCTCCTAATATTAAAACATTCTCCAGTTTAATAGTGGCTGATAAAAACTCATTAAAATCCGTTAGAAAGGCTCCAGCAGCACCAGGAGGTCGATAAATCAAAATGCAGTAGAAAAACTTTGGGTAACCAACCTTAATCATCTGTAACTCAAATGAAGAGAATGAGTCAGAGTTTACCAGTCTGCAAGTAAATCTGTCCTGAAACACGGTAGCAAGTCCTCCGCCACGTCCAGAAAGACGTGGGGTTCCAATGACAGAGCAACCAGGTGGGCTGATTTCTTTCAGATGAATAAACTCCATGTCTTGCTGCCATGTCTCAGTCAGGAACATGAAGTCTAAAGATTTCTCCATAAAAAGATTGTTCAAAACGAAGGATTTGTTCCTTATAGAACGGGCATTGAGCAGGGCGATCCGAATCGATGATGGTCTATCAGTGCACTCCATAGCTGACTGTAACGGCACTGGAATCAGACAATTTGCACCACTTTTGTGGGTTTTTCTGCGAGATCTCTTTCTAATGACAGTTTGGATGGGTTTAGTGGATGATTGAACAGAAAGAAGACAGCAGGGGGCACTAGAGCTAAGACCAGTAGGCTGAGGTGTGTCTGAGGTGATATCTGGGGTAGGGGGCAGCTGGTGTTGCAAGGGGGCACTACTGGGCCAAAAGGAGTTTTGTGAGGCTGACATGGTGGCTGTGGAAGAAGTGTCTGTGTTGGTGAACAATAATCTATCATGAGTAGCTATAAGAAAAAGACCAGAAAATTGCTATAGTTTTATAAAGGGGGAAATAAAAACAAAGTGTGAAAAAATCGAAGGAAAAATATCCAGAAACTATAATTAAGAATTATTAGAATTTTATTCTAAATACTGTTACAGGGAACTTAAAAAAAAACTTTTGTATTTTTTATTTTCTTTTTATTCTTTTTATTTTAATTATTGGGTCATTTTTTTCCTTTTGTGTGCTTATTTTCAGGTTTTTTTTAAAAATACATTTTAATTCCTTGCTTATTTTTGGGCTACATCTTGTTCAGTTGCTCGGTGTCACCTCACCATGTTTGTTTGCAAGGAATCAAACCAATCTTCTCAAGTTTCAAAGGGTTAACAAAATGTTTTCTATATTTAAACCTTGCATCACGAGTTATTTCTTTGTTGATGCCTTTCTTTTCCAAAAGATTGTGATACTCTGGTTTGATTAATTTGACAAATGGTTATTTTTCAAAATCTATAACTTGTCTGGTATACACCTCTCAAAATTATATATTTCAAGAATTCAGTGACCAAACTTCTAAATAATTTGAGTTCGTGTCATACTTACTGACATCAAAGTTGTCCTTGTAGACTTTAGGGAAGCGAGTGGAGGGAGGAGGGTCAGGGTAGGTGCCTTTCTGTCCTCTTGTCAGTGTGGTTAGTGTGTAAACTTCATCTTCTGCCAGGTTTAAGGTGAATGATCCATTTAACAGCTGAAATCATCATAAACGTAAAATTAATACAAAAATGTGTCAGAGAACTTTCCTGTTGAATCTTCTGAAAGTGTTTCTTTTACCTTGACTGGAGTCAGCTTTTCAAAGAAGGAGGGCTTTTTGCTTTTGAAGTTAAACTGTGACCGCCATACTTGGAGTTCCTTAATGGAAGCCTAGGAAAAATAAATGACATAGGAAAAGACTAAAGGCTCACTCTGGAACTTTGAACAGTGTGATGCGGACTTGAGAGGAACTTACAAAGGATCCCTTCAGCTGGAAAGTTGCAGTCTGGGGTGTCACATTGAAGGCAGGGAGAGGAGGTCTTATGCACACCGAATGATTGTGAGTCTGTCATGGAAATGAAGGAAAACAATCATGTATCTCAAGAGTTGAACGCACTGGTTTTTAATTTGTCAGTACGTGTAAGAAAAATAATAAAAGGCTCTGCTTAATCTTACAGCTTAAAACATGACAGCTTAATTTGGTAATACTTTCTTTGAAGACCACATATATAATATTATGAGGGCATTCATCGTGAATTATAATGCATTCATAATGCTTTAAGACTACAAGGCAAGGCAAGGCAGCTTTATTTGTACAGCACATTTCATACACAGGGCAATTCAAAGTGCTTTTCAGAGTAATAAGATATAAAACATAATAAAAGATACAGATTTACAATAGAAGAGAAAGAGATAAGATATACAAGGTGAAATCAATTGCTAAATGATAAAAAAAAAATAAAAAACTACACTCATAAACACACATAATGCTTTCCGATGCACTATACCAACTGTTATAAAACATTATTAATGTGACTTATAATGCTTTGTAAGTGTCAAGGTTCTTATGGATGCTCCTGACTAGTTATAAACTAGAGGCAGACTGGTGGGGCTTATAATGCATTATTAATACTTATACTACATGAAAATATAATGAAATAATAACAATATGAAACATTTTGAAGCATGCACCACTATAAATGCATCACTATGTCCCTCACTTTACTTAACACATACAATGATAACTTATGATGCTACATGGACTGTTATATCACACTATGAGTCCTTACAACAGTTGATTTAGAGATGTGTGTAGGTGAGCATAGGTATTTATAAAATAATATCTATATAAAATAGTGCATCCGTAAGCATTGTGTGTTCATGCGTGTAGTCATAAAGCATTATGAATGCACCATAATTCCCTATGGATTTCTCCATAATGTATTATAGATGTGGTCTTTATAGAAAGTCAACAACACTGAAACCTAAGGTAGTATTTGCTGTTTTAATATTCTGAACAGCTACACCCCGAACAGAAAAGACCAGCCAAACTTGCCATGGTTTCTATGACAACAGTGAGGTTTCCTTTCTGGTCAGTCAGGGCTACATAACTTCCACCTTGTGCCAGATGTCCAACAGTCTGCAGGTAGCTCCATCCTGGCCGGGTGAACTGTGTAGTGTGGGCTACAAGGAAAATATAACAGTGCTAAACAGTAAGATCTATTTATTAAACACTTTGTTATGCATTGAAAATGTCTCCATTATAGACAAACACAAAATGTCAATGCAACAGTCATTTTGAGAGGGCTGGTCTTATTTTTGATTGGAAATGTCCCCTGATTCCAGCTGATTCTGTGCTACAACGCCCTTTAAAGAAAGGTGTAAATGGGGCTTTAGTCTATAGGATCATCTCCTGGAAATTTCCTGTTTACCTAAGCCACAAGTTTTTATGTCTGCAAAGCCATCATTATCTCAGGTTGCACAAATGGCTTTAGTGCAAAGTGCATTTCATTAGTACAGAGGCTGGAAAAACAAGGCTGTTCTATGGCACACTTTGGTCCAACAAACATTTGCAGGCCAAGCTCTAACTTGAGATCTTCATCTCTTTATAGACTTTACACTCACTACAGCTGCTTCAGTCATAAACTCTGCAGCTCAAAATGTGATCCTGCTGATCTTGACCTTGTAAAGTGACTGCTAAGCTTTCCCCAATATGCTGTAACACTGAGCTTGCATTTTTCGCCTTTGTCCAGATTGACATACCATGCTGTTTCAACATTCAAATTCAAATAGAATCCTGTAAGCTATCAAACCTCAGCATACACACGTTTCTATGCAATACACAAACCTGGGAGAGTACTGGAAGTAAACAAGTTTCCATTACTGCGGTGGTGTTTCCCTCCCAGCTGCACGCATTTGAATGAAAGATGAACTGACAGGTGTACAATTTTCATGTTTAACCTTTACTTTCTGCGTAATGTTACTTTTGCAAACGATGTCTCGGAGTTCAGGAGGAACCTGAGCAGTTCCTGGCTGCTCCAAAGGTAACTAACCCCTTAAACTAGAAAGGTCCTTTTAGAATGATGTGTTCATCATCTGGTAGAGTGTGCATTATTTGGCCAACCCATATGTAGCTCAGGAATTCTGACAGTCTATCACCTGTTGGCATTCCGTTGCTCATCACATGCCAGGTGATTGATGGAATAATCTTAACCTTTAAAACAACATGAATTCTTATTTTTTTATGTTTATCATTATTTTCACTGATGTAACTGGTCTGTAATGATTAAATGCAACACATTATTGAATGTGCTAGCTAATGTTAGCTAGTACAGTAACTCTAGTAATGTTACATTACAGCACGTCATCACTTGATTAAATGTAATATGTTAATTTGAATAATGTCAAGATCACCGCAGCTGATGTCACAATATAGATATAAATGTTAACACAACTGTGAAGGGAAGAGCAGGGAAGGAAAGGAAAAGGAGAAAAGCAGGATAAGAAATGCAAGAAAGGGTTATAAACAAAAGTGTATGTGCGTAAGCATGAGCAGAAAGAATTAATAACGCCAAACCAGAATCATTCTGCAAAAGCTTACATGAAATGTAACTAAACCCAAGCAATCAAAACTTTTTCTGTTTTCATTGTTATGTTTGTTCTTCTCTTGTTTTTGTTATTTATTTGTTTTTAAGTATCTTTATGTTCACTATTGTTGTTGCTTTCTTACTTTTATCCAATTCATAGCTTTGTTGGCTTTAAAAATATATTATAAAAAAATACAGGTAAAGTTTTGGATGTTGAAGCTAAATCTGAATCTGGAAAAATGTTGGAGTTTTTTTTTTAGCAGATATATTAGTTCTAACAAGACTAAGCAAGCTGAGCATTAAAAAAGAAAAAAAGTAAAAAAGATTGCCATCCATATACAGTACCTACATTCGTAACTAGGGGCCACTGCTTAACATTGTCAGTCCTTCTCCCCATGCTGCTGTCACCATAACATATAACGTTATTGTTTAATACTGTATCTACAGCTGTCATTGTCGGCAGGCAGCAGTTGATGGCCACCGCAGCAAAGGTGGTGATGCTGAATAGGGGAACATTCAAACTGGTCTCAAGATTCGCCTATACCTTCTTCTTTTCTTTTTGAAATGAGCTACACAAGTGAAAGTTGTCCTTTTCATTTGCCACATTTGTATGCAAACTAACTGCTCTCTAATAATTGCTTTGGGAAATTAAGCATCATTTAAGAAACAGAGATATGTCTTATTGTAACTAAACTAAAATAAATGTGTTTCACCTGTGATCCAGATTGGGGACTCCACCACGTAGTTGCCGCTCCAGGGCTCCTCCGCCGTCATCAGCCCATCCCGGCCGAAGGGCAACTCCTCATAGTAGCTGGCTACCAGGTTCCAGGAAATAGTGCTGGAGGAAGAATCACAGTCATCGAGCATGCAGCCGGACACAGGCGCTTACACCAGGCTCACTGTCACTTCGAATCTCACTGTGCCGTCTGATTCTTCATTGTTTTAAATTATTTTTTATCTTAAAAACAATTTAAATGAACTGATATAAAAGTTCATTTTATTTTCTTTTTTTTAACTTTTCCTCCATAAGTTAAAAATGAAAGGATGGATGACTTTAAGTAGTTACCTAAAAATGTAATTCAGTTTAATCAAATAAAGCATTTGAGGAACTTCTACAATCCAAATGAAATAAACAGAACTGGTCAGACATGCTCATTATTTTACCACAAAGTACTGCTTGTGTATTTACTCACGCAGTCATGAGTCCGTTGACGTAGTTCTGGTTGAGGATGCGAGCCCAGCAGCCTCCTCCCACCTCATCATTGAAGGTGCTGTAGTCCTCTGAAGACCACAGCTGCTTCTGTGTCTTTAGGGCCTCCTTCACTGTGGTGGTGCCTGGGTAGTGGGCCCTGAACATCACACATACAACACACAAGGTCAGGGTCAATATGAAAAGAACATAACAGGTCTAGAAAGATTTGGGTGTCAAATTATGCTAAAGGTATATCTGAGCAAGGATATGTGCACGTGCGCGTGCACGTGCACGCGCGCGCGCACACACACACACACACACACACAAAAAAATATCTACCTCTACTTTTCTTTATGTAATTTCGCACTTGTAATCTCTTAAATTTGGCAACTGCAGACTTTGTATCTGAATATGTAGTAGGCAGAACATTTACAGCTAAGAAACAAACAAACTTGTCACTGTAAAAACTTTATATTAGAAATGATTGCAAACATATCTTTGATGTTTCAGTACTGACAAAATTGATCAGAATGAGCAAAAGAAAATTAACAATGGTGCCTTTCTAGCAGCTTAAAAAAACACAAACAAATGGAACAATGCAAGAAGATGCTCATGCACACACATGAAACAGAAACACTGTGACCACAGGCATATTATTATCGCTAGTGCTGTATATATCACATCAAGCACGTCGAGCCTTTTAAAGATCACTACAGATTGAGTGCTTACATGAGTAGCAGATGAATATTGACAACTTGTGAATTTCACCAAACCCCCCCCTTTTTTGTCAAATCTTGTTGTTTGTTTTTTTGTTTTATTATCTCATGCCTGTGTACTATGAGTTGTGTGACGCGTAATGACATAGGCACATCCATGCGCGCTCCGGTCAAAGCTCTTCCTGAATGGCCGGAGGTGAGTCATCGTCAAGCCAAGCTCCGCTAAAATAAGTTAATAAAATTTAGTATTTATGATTTTAACATGACCAAACTGTTGTGATTTGTGTTGCGTAACATAATGAGTTAGTGTCGTGATGGGAAAGCTAACACTTTCACTTTTGCTGTTAGACGTTGCCATTTTGTTTCTTATCAGGAGGTATGAGCTCAACTGCCGTCAATGTACACACACAGCTCATTGATGTCATTCTGTTGTACCCCAGTAAAGAGCCAGAGACCCAGTGCTGTTTCCTGTCACATTACATACATACCAACCCAGAACACAACACAGAGAGAGAAAGAGAGAAAAGTCACACAGGTTACACATGCATCATCTGTTAATATCTCAGTTTTATAACAAGTTAGAGACAGACTCTTACAACAAGCTGATGTTAAGCCAGCTGGCAGCAGAGGTTGAACATGCAAACTTCATGCACAGAGGATGATCCTACCCTATCACATCTACAGCTCTGCTGAGCTCGGGGTCTAGCAGCAGAGACAGGACAATGGGCTCCCACAGGTTGTCACTGGCTATGATCCTGACATTCTCCAGACCACTCTTATCCAGAGTGTAGCGCAGCAGCTGGTGCAGCCAGTGACAGGCACACAGGAGGACAGAGAGCAGAGCAAGATACTTTACAGGATTTGCTGCGACCATGTAAAACTGAAATAAAACTGAATTTAAAGCTGCATTATAAGATTTTTTTTCCTTTTTTTTCCTTTCAAATCATGGTGGAAACATATCTTGCATGCATTAAATGCATTTTGTGAGGATGAATAACAAGACTAAGTGCATACTCACACAAGGCTATTTGTGCCATGTCCAAGCAGATTTGACCCCAAAAGTCCAGTTCGTTTGATCAGTGTGAAACAAGGCCTGAAAGTTATTTGGACCATTTCTCCCCCATTGACCTTCATTGACTCTATACTTTGATTTCTGCATCTAAGCCATCAACATGCCTGCTAGACCCCATCCCAACTAGGCTACTTAAGGAAGTTTTGCCCTTATTAGACAACTTTTTATTAGATATAATCAATGCATCTTTATTAACAGGCTATGTACCTCAGTCTTTTAAAGTAGCTGTCATTAAACCTCTTCTAAAGAAGCCCACTCTTGATCCTGAGATTTTAGCTAACTATAGACCGATATCTAATCTCCCCTTTATTTCTAAAATCCTTGAGAGAGTGGTTGCTCATCAACTCTGTGACTTTCTCCTAGATAACAGTTTATTCAAGGACTTTCAGTCAGGCTTCAGAGTTCATCATGGTACAGAGACGGCACTAGTAAAAATTAATAACGACTTATTTATCGCTTCTGACACAGTTCTGGTCTCTGTTTTAATCCTATTAGATCTCAGTGCCGCATTTGACACCATTGACCATCAAATCTTACTGCATAGACTTAAAAACTTAATTGGCCTTAAAGGAGTGTCACTAGCCTGGTTTAAGTCATACTTATCAGATCGTTCCCAATTTGTTCACATCAATGATCAACCCTCCGCACATACAAAGGTCTGCTTTGGAGTGCCACAAGGTTCAATGCTTGGATCAATCCTTTTTACTTTATATATGCTTCCTCTAGGCAACATAATTAGAAAACACCCTATAAATTTCCACTGTTATGCTGACGATATGCAATTATATCTATCTATCGGTTGGAGGAGGTGGGCTTTGGCACGGTACGCTTGCTCATGCATGAGCACAAGTACGGGTACGCAACGTGCGCATCACGTATAATTGATACAACCGTTCCTCTCCTCGTCAAACATTTTCAACAATGGCGGCAAAGGGTTGACATAAGTCAGTAAAGTTGCAGTCATGTTTTCTGTGTTGTTCTTTGTGCTGACTCTGAGACTGCAAGGACTTTTCATGATGATGTAAAGCCACGCATGTGTCGTATTACAACATGATGACATGTACAAGAGGTAACCGTGCACAGGGCTGGTTGGAGCAATGTGACTGCAGGCTGGAGGGGGACTGGGAGGGGGTCCAAATGTGCTTGGGCACAGTACGAGGCAACTAGGCCTAGTGTGAGTGCACCATAAGCCCCCAGGAACAGTGCCATGATTGGAAGCCAATTTTTCATAGTGGCCAAATGTGGAAGTACAACATCCGGTTTCGTCATGTGATGCCATGGGGCACAGAAAGACTTTTTCCCATGGACAACATTAAGAATTAGACATCTGTAAATCAGTGGATACATTTTTTGGAGTCAAAACCCCTGCAAAATAAACATTAACTATCAGAATTTTAACTATTTGGTCCGATACAATTTAGAAAGTCTAGAAGAGCCAAAAGATTAAATCAATGTATCCCCATTCAAGCTAGCACAGCGCGAAACAGGAAGTTAGCATTTAGCCAGCAGAATTTGGCCACTCGGGCGCACTCTGTCGCTTTTAGTTGCCAAAAGTCTCATGCCTGCATGCCCTATGGGCCCCATAATGTGGAAGATCCAATACTTTCATACAGCGGATGTGAAGCATTTTTTGCTTCATGCCCCACTAGGCAGCTTTTGTAGGAATGAACAGGGCCTTGCTGCCAATGCTGTATCCATATCTCTTGACATATCCATGACAAAATCATTCTAACGTGTCTGCACTGTAGACTGTCCAGGTGCTGCACTGCCCTTGCAGCTGAGTTCTGCTTCTTTTTTTTCCATTAGCATCACAGTAATAATAAACATTTAGACAGTTGATTATTGAAATTTGTCAACTGATGCTAAATTGTCCATGTCTGCAACACGATGGATTTTAAACTCACTTATTTCCCCCACAATTTGTAAGGCATGCTGAACAAAGCTACTCTGCAAGCCGACCAGTCACCACATAGACAGTGATCTGAACACGAGCCATGGAATAGTCCCTTATAGTCCCCCACCGGGCTTTGTCCTGGAAGCTGAACAGCTTAAATTTATAGAAGAAAGCCGGGAAAAAAAACAAAAGAAGAAGGGACGAAAACAAAACAAGATGAAGGTACCAAGTGGAGCATAGAATACGTATTAAATTTACAGCGCTGAAAAGTTATCCATGTTTTCACTATTCGACTTGCAACTCATTTGCTACTTGCTAACATGTGTGATGTAATAGGTCAGCCAAAAGAAGGTCCAACAACATCTTGCTCAAAGAGGACATTTCTTCACCTACCATGGTGGAGTCGGACACACTTCTGTCAATAGATTGATTCTCCCCCACTGCTTGTATACTGGGACAAGGACGGTAGTCCAATGAAATGGCCTAATGGAGCTATAACCATAACTCCACTTAACTGTGTTTTTAAATAACTGTAATCTGATCCAGTGTTCACATTTAAAATATTAACAAATGCAACTTTAAAACCATTTCGGAGAATAATGCAATATTGTATTTCATTTGTTACATGATCACAGTAATGTACTTTACATTTTAATAAATCAAAATGTGCCAGGTAAAATTGGCATGCTTTATAGGAAAATACATTTCCATGCAGATGGTTGTATGATATAGGAGTGTGCACAGATGCAGCTTATAAAGTTCATCTCTGATTGATCTGTCACATCAAACTCTTGAGCAGAAAAACAGCCACAAACATTCAGCTGTGATGCAGCACAGAGAAGAAGAGGAAATGGTCAGATGACAAGTGTTGCAGTGCATCATGTTTAGTTAATCAGTTGTCAGGGATCAAATTACCCTTCAGTGATCTTACTGCACATGGTGAAGCCAGTCCCATGCCTTTATATTGTAATTGCACTACCAATGGCTTATTACGCAGTAAGATCTTTTATATTATGCCACATCTGAGTGTGGCATTAAGCCAGCTGTACTTACCCAATCACCTCAACAGACTGATTAAGGTAGGGGTCAACCATCATAGAATTAGCGATGCTCCAATCGCCGTCTGCTGCGATGATGCCAACACCAGTTAGACCCACTTTATCCAGCGTGTTCCGAAGCACCTTGGCAACAAACACATGCTCTCAGAGGAACACAGCTAAAAATTAAAATCCGCTTATTACTGAGCGTCAAACTGCTTCTCTTCTGTGGACACAACTCAGTGGTGGTGGCTGTTTTTCTCCCCTCATTTACAGTTTAGGTTAAGATTACCCGTAATGCACATTTGTAAATCACATCAATGAAGAGATATATAGGAGGTTAGGATTACCTTGATGTACTTGCTGTCAAAGTTTCGCTCATTCCAAATCTAAATAAACAAAAGTGAATTTTAGTTCATGTTGAATATGCTGCTCAAATAAAACCCTAATCAGCATTACATGTTCAACTTTTTCATGCAAAAGATGTATATATGTATCTATATCAGGGATGCAAAGTCATCCAGAGTGAAAAAGGTGACCATGCGCGGCGGGGTGGGAGGGTTGAGGTATTTTATCTCTTACTTATGTATTTGTATGTATTTCATAGTATGCTACTTTACATTTCAACTCCACTACATCTCAGAGGCAAATATTGTGTTTATTAATGCAATACATACAGTTTTAGATACTTTTAAGATGGGAGTTTTTCATCCCATCCTGTTCAGTGAAAATCATGTATCTCCAAATGTGTGTTTGGTACTTGTGATAAAATGTATTGAGAAAATTCTCTCTTAAAAATCCTCTTGCATCAGCTGGGAAATGCATCGTCACAGAGCTGAACATAGCGCTGTTTTTTCGGCTTTTTAGAGATGCGTGGCTCTAACAAGAAAGCCACACTAAAAACATATAATGATCGCATAGAAAATGATGCATTACTGTAGATTAAACTACCCAACAGGATAAAAAGGAGTTAAAATGAGGACAACCCTGAACATATGCAGCAGAAAAATCCAATATACACATCAATGTTACAGTGACAGTGAAACAATGACTACTTTTACATTAAGTATTTTAGGTACATGTTGCTGATAATACTTGCAGCAGCCAGAGCTGCATTGTGCAACAGACCCTAAATTTACCTGGAATATTGTCACTCAGCTCAAGCATGGTGTTTGGACAGGAATGAGATTCAATATAATGAGTACACACCCCAACATAGTCAATGTCCAGGTCATGGTACTGCTTGGCACCAAGGATCCAGTTCACCACGTATGCTGCAGTGATGTCAGGGAAGTCATAGGGCCAGTTCTTCCCATGGCCCACCCAACCAGGAAACGCCCAGGGCAAACCTACAAGAAGACATGAACCAACATGCAAGGCTCAAGATGCTTTGTTCCACCAGTTTGGTTTGGGTGATATGACAGTATATATACTGTGGAAAAAGGTGTCCACCTGTAGTAGTGACCATGATATAAATGTACATTTACCATGTCAGAAGATTTTGGCTATATTGCCCACCCCTGCTAAGGATGCACCTAACCATGTTGAAGAGACTAAAGGCATTGGGCTTGACTTAAACATTACTTTCCTAACTTTGTAAAACAAATGTAACACATTAACGCATGGATATAAATGTGCTGAATAGTTATTTATTAATTTGTTATTAAAATAACAACAACTGTAATCACACTGATTTGTTAATATTTAGTGCAAACAGGAATTCAAGATAAAATATAGCAGCTGAACCTGAGAATAAACATGTAACTTGGTCAAACATACAAACACCATCGTGGCTGTGACGCTTCTGCAGAGCTGCTGCGTGCTGCTGAAAGTTCTGTATTTCCACAATTCTAAGCACAGATAGCACTCATTTATGAAGTCGTGCAGCTCCTGCACTGTCAACAACAGCTGTTTGTTTGAGTTTACTGGAGTGTAGAGCAAAAGAAGCCCCACTGTGCTGTCTCACCTATGAGTGTGATATTTGGATTCCTCTTCTTAGCCTCTTTCATCAGCCACCACTCATATCCTCGGAAGAAGTTCTCATCATTCTCATAGTGCATGTATGACGGCTCCGTTCCATCTGGAAAAACACAGAATGTCAAAACCATGAGACAGTGTCACACAAAATGAACTTGTTTTTTATTAGGTCATCTATGGATCCAAGATTTATCCAGGGTTTATCCATAGCCCTGAAGCAAAACACTTTCTCCACTAGCAGAATATCACAGTCACATTCTCCTGTAAGACATCAGAGGGCTGTACTGCAAAGCCAGCTCGACTTCCCCAGGGTGTCTTTATCTGGCTTAACTAACCCAAACATTGGCAGTCTCGATAACCCGTATTACAATCACCCCACTCAGTCAACTCTGGATTCTCTTTTTTTTTTTTCTTTAAGATTATTTGGGGCGTTTTTGCCTCTGTGGAACTGAGCAGACTTTTAGTGTAAAAGGGGGTGAGAGAGGGATGACATGCAAAGGGCCACAAGTTTGGAGGCGTACCCACGGCCGCTGCAACACTGTCTTTGTGTGTGGGGCACCCACTCTATCCACTGAGCTGCTGACCCCCCCCCCCAGCTCAGGGTGTTATCCAGCCATAAGCACATGAATGTGAAAAAGGCGGGGTTGGTAATTAAGACAAACATCATCAAAACATAAATTAAGTATGTCTTATGATATGATATCAAATGGTAATTCCGCCTGTCTTAAATGATGTACTATTTATGGGGCAGCAAAAAGTCATATTCATTGGTGTGAGAAGAAAACATCAGCCTATAAACTTACAGTAGAATAAGATGTTAAAACACGCAAAATAATTTCCAAATAATAACAGTAGGCCCAATGTAAAAATACATGTAGGTTTTTGGGGGGTTTTTTGCTTTGGTTGAATGACAAAGAAACTACTCTGTCAGTGACATGGAAACACTTAAGTAAAGAGTGAGAAATAAGCCTTTGACAAATGAGGGTGATCTCCCTGAAATGTTATATTTATAATAATAATAATTATAATAACTCCTGTTATTCTGAATCGCAGTGATGAGTCAGAGTGTAAAATCAGCCCCACTGTCAGATATATCACTGCAGGGATAACATACATTTTGAATAATTAAATTGCAGCAGAAAACTTCGTCATATGTTCAGTGTCGTAAACCTTCTCTCTGTTTTCAAAGCAGAAGAAATTAAGGCCTTGGAACAATTAAATGATTCTAACCCCATAAAAAATGTATAAACTCTTTGTACCTGTCACTCCTGTAATTCAGGACTTGTGTCCATGTTAGGATGCATTTTTTACAGTGATGTGATTGGTCAGTGGTCAGGAGTTTAACAGGTTGTTATGTAATAGAGTGTTGAAGGGTTGACGTATTTTTGTAGGCCAACCAGGAAGTAAGCAACGCACTGGTTCCCTCGTCAAAAACCTTATAGTATTTTTGAATGAGATTTGCGATTGTCGCCAAAGAATAACCTCTCTGATGAACACAAGTTTATGAGACTTACATGTTTTGTTTAGCATGATGATCTTCACAGATTAACACAATTTTTGTTGTTGTCTGTTTTGAAGCGTACATGAAATTGCCAGAAGCAAATAGCTATTGTTAGGCTATACAAGAACTACATCGCAGTTGCACAACCTAAATGTCAAAACTGCAAACACTGTAAAGCATGTTAAAACACGATCGAAAAGTATTATAAACAGATAAATCTACGAGTTAGAGGTAGACTCTGTAAAGCTCAAAATCGTGTTTAAGTGGACGTATTTTATGTTGAAGAACAAAACGTCTAAATATCTTTAGCCTGTGTAAATCATAGAACTTATTTAAGGCATTTCACCGAAAATCCATTTAAAAAACCCACAGACTTTAAGACGAGGGAACCGGACGTGCTAAAAGGCTAACAGACTCTAGACTTTAGGACTCATTATCTTACCACTCTATATCCTGAAGTGAACCTACTGCAGTGCAGACTAGATGTTCAGCAACAGTTATCACGGTGATTTATCCTGATAAAAAAGAGAAGCAGCTTCATAGCACTGAAAACCCAGTTAACCCTGAAGTTACCTCGCTAACTCCAAATCCTGCTTCATAGCACAGGCCTCTGGTCTCTGTCAGAGGTCTGTTGTTCTGTACATAGCTAGTAATGAGTGAGTTGAACCATTCTGTTTAGTTAGCATACATGATCTAAAAATTGCTAGATACCATGGTACATGTAATAAAATGTAATACATTTTCTTTTCAACAAATGCAGCATGCTGACACCCACATTGTGTACATTTTATTACTTTATACATTTTGAAGTTATGTTATGTTATGTTTCCTCCTTTAGATTATAATCCCATTATTACACTAATAATTTGGTTTATTTTGTTTGCTTGTTTGTTTACACAAAACTTACTAATTTAGCCATTTTAAACATATGTTGGGATATATTTGGAAACACCAGGGGTTAATATATTAACCAATAAATGTTAGTGCTGACACTTAATAAGGTAAATTATTAGTCAAGTTATAATAAATTAATCGCCAACAATTTTCATAATTAGTTAATTATCAACAGCTAACAAGAAAATGAAATGATTTTTTTTGAGAGAGAGAGAGAGAGAAACTACAAAATTATTACAAAAAATTATTATTAGAAAATAATAATTTATTTATAATTGTATATTTACAGTTAATTACATATACATTTTGTGCATTTTCAGGCCATTTCCCTGTTTGTTTCTTTTTGTTTTTTAAATTTTTTTTCATATTTTTTTGTGACTTTCTTTTGAAAACATGGCTAAAAAGGCAACAGCCAACTTGGCAAAAAATTGCACAAAAGTAGGTAAGACTGACAAGAAAATTAAGTGGATAATTAGTTAAAAATATTAGAAAACAATCATTTCATCACATATTTAAAGCTAATTACATTTACACTTTATGCACTTTTTTCAGGCAATTTCCTTTTTTTCAATTTTTCACTTTTTTTGTTTGTTTTGCTCATTTTCAGGTAATTTTCTATTAACTTTTGGATATTTCCTGGCTAATTTGGGGTAATTTCTTATGAAGTTGGTCATTTGCATGTTTTTGTTTGAGATTAAGCCAGTGTGCTCAGGTTTAAGGGGTTAATAAATCTTTTAAAAAAAACACTTAAAAGTGTTATTAAATATCACTCACCAGTAGTCTGAGCGTCTCCTCCGATCTCCACCTTTAGTATGTGCAACGAGGCTCCAAAGTTTGGCTGAAGAAAGATCCGAAACTCCAGCAGTTAGTTTCCAGCTTCTTTAAACTGAACTGAAAGACTTCATCACGTTATAACTGACCTTAAACAGGTAGTCTAATATCTGGCTGCGGTACGGCTCAGCGTAATTCACGAGTAAACGAGACGTAGCCTGTAGGAACCAATTAACGGATGTGAGAAACAGAAACATGACAACAGAAATACTCAGGCAGCTGACTGTGGACAGTCCCGGAACAGGAAGTAGGTAAAAACAGGACTGAACTCACCCCTCCGCCGCTCAAACCTCCAACTCCGTCAAACACTCTGCCCAGACCCTCTGTATCGGTCAGCACGTAAGTCTGCGAGGAGCAGGAACTCAAACACAGAGCGAGAATGGAAACTTTCACTGCCAACACCCGCTGCTTCATCCTGCTGGCCTGACACCACCGTGCTGGTTGGGCGATGCGCGCGCTGCTGTGTGCAGGCACATGCCTTCTGAGCGTGCGTTAGAAGGCGTCATGTGAACGCGGTCACGTGATCTTAAAGAGGCAATAAAATCTTTTTTTTTTTCAGATTGAAAAATGTAGACTACTAAATCAAATAAAAATGTTGTGTGATTAAGTGCAGATAAACATATTTTTTCAAGTCCCTGTGCAAATTATTCTGTTTTTTTCTTTAAAACAGTCTTTCGTCAATTTATAAAAAATAAGACAATTTTATTAAAGTATTTATTAGTTTCTTTGAAGTAAAAAAATAATTTTTTCTCCCACTATATAGACCAAATAATGAAAATGTATGGTTCGTAAAAGGTCAAATAAATGTAATAAATCCCACTAAAAATATGAGTTTCACCACGATACAAGTTTAAATGAAAAAGAGACCAGAAAAGTTGCCTCAGTTCTCAGTTTGACTCATCCCCTGTCATGCATTCATAAGTGAAATTGGCTGAGGAGATGAGGGAGTAGTTGATCAATGTAATGTAGAGTATCAGTTACAAAATCTACGCAAAGAGCCTGGAGGCAAAAACTAAAATTTTCAATAACGTTCCAAGATTTTGGAATGTTTCCAACATTTTGACATTAGCTGTCCACTGTCCAGGAGGTGAACAGAGAGAGAGACAGTCCTGTCAAGGAAGATGCCAGAGATGATCTATAACTTGTGATTCCAACCATTATGAATCGTCAGGGAATTCTATCTAGTCATTTATGATAGTTTTCCTTCTGTAGACAGTTTGTGCCTGTCTACTTTATTAGATGTCACTAAAATAAAATCAGTATTTCATGCACCACAGACAATGTGTGTATCGATAAAATTAACATTGATATTCAAGACTCACACAAACCTTTACCTGACTCAGTCTCTGTGACCCAGTCTATACAGAGGCCAGATTCCTATGATGGTGCAATAAGTAACACAGTCACTGGGTGTCACTGTTGTAAAACTAAACACAGTCTGGCTGCAGTCAGAGCAGCAGAGCCATTTACTCAGCTTCTTTTTGCTTTGAAATGATTGATTTATCTCCTTATGAGTTATATCCCTATCAGACAGTAAAAGCAATAAAGAATAGTAATAACAGTTGTTCAACACACATATTTTTAGATTTTTTTGTAATACATTTGCAACATTATAAATATAGATTATAGATGAAAGTGACATTTTAAAGGTTTTAAAAAAATAAAAATGCACACTCTTAGTCCATGACAAACAAAAAAACAAGACAAGAATATATACAGACATATTTAGATTTGTACACACACACACACACATATATATATATACACAACATGCAGTACATGCGGCAGAGGACACACACATTTACTGTAAAGTATGAACCTCCAACATTTTGGTCTGACTAAAGACTACAGAAAAGATAGCACACACTGCCTTTATCCCATTTAACCAGTGTCTGTGGGAGTCATAAGTGAAGCAGGAAGTTTTAAGAGATAAATCATTTTTCCTGGAGCTGTGTGAACTGTCAACACATTCTCATCCCAAGCCATCACAGTTTGCACCTTTGCAGTGGACTTCTATGTCTACAGATTACGCTCTGGGTATCCTTCTGTGTCTGCTTTTGACATTCTGGCATGGGGATGCTGTAATGAAAACAAATGCACATGGTGGGATGATGCTGCATGTGGTTATGCTGAGACAACCTAATTAGGAGAGGAATTCATTTTATAAGGAAGTATCTCCCCTTTTAGTATGAACAAGGTGTGTAAATAATATAATACTACTGTCAACAAAATACTTATTTTTATATTGAATATTATAGTTGTTACATGCATGCATTTAAGCAGTCTGACTACAGTTAACAATAATTGTGACTGTGCTTTACTGCTCCAGATTTCATTTGTTCCCTGTTTGTTTGTTTCTATTTCCGGCTCCAAAGAACAGCTTTGTTTAATCACTTGTGAGTTTGATGATGAGTTCATTTTCTTTCATGTTGCATTGCTGCTCTCCAGGGACATACTGTTAAATACAACATTTGAACTCTGACTCAGCATGTGACTTAGGCCATGTCCATACGGAGACGAGTTTAGGTGTATCCATAAAAGTTTTTTATCGTATGGATGTTTCATCCACATGGAACTGGCGTTTTGGGAGCCCGAATATGCTAATTTTTGAAACTGGGTCCCAGAGTGAACAAATCTGAAGACACCACCCTTGCGTTTCCGTGTTTACAACCCATATGCATCTTTCCCGAACCGATGATGCTATAGCACTACCTCTCCCTTAACCCACATGCGCTAACCCCACCAACAACAACAACAATGGCGGATTACAGTGTTGCATTGGTGCTGCAGAAGCTACTGAGCATGACATGGCTTTTGCAGCAAAATCTTCTGCTCCACACAAATGTCTCCTCTCTAGCTTAATTTGTATTCTCCGCCATCTTCTTCTTCGTGTGTTTGTTTATATCACACAAGTTTTATGCACATGCTCCATGTCTTATTCTCTGTTTTTGGTGTATTTCTGTGGCAGCGTTACAGCACCACTTACAGGTCTGGCATATATACAATAGCATTTTCAGTGGTTTTGTACGGACACACACATTTCTTGAGATAATTCTATGTTACGAAAAACGGAAAAGAAATAGGTCGGTTCCATCTCTTTGTGGACATGGCCTTAGTGTTATCACTTTGTATCTAAGGACATACATTGTGAAAACACTGTGTGAAAAATCACACATCTCCCCTCCATCCTCCTGCAGCTGCTAAACCATCTTTAAACACACCATGACTCATCATATAAAAATGTATGAAGTTACACTAAACAGAGCACAAAGACATCCAGCACAGACATGGTTAGACCTACTTTCTGTGGCTGCATACAGGTTTGCATAGGTGACCTTTAACCAGTGGATAAGGGACATTCTGTCTTAAAGTGACCTACACCTATTCACCAAGATCAGCTGCTCCTGAATAGCTCGAACACCTTCATCTCCTACTGCAGAACACATTTGTCCTGTTTCATCGACTTTCTTGTTAAATGAATTTCTCTCTCAATTTCAGCCTTTATGGTTTTCCTCCTCTGCCGCTCTGCTGCTTTCAGCTCCTTCGAAACTCTTTGCTCCTCTTTCTTTACTGCCTTTTCTGCTTTTCTGAACATCTTTACTGTGTAGTGCCCTCCACCATTCTCTGCTGTCATCCTGACAATTTTCTCCAGCAGCTGACTGGTCTGCACCGGGTCTGTTACTTGGTTGTTAAAGACGTGATATCTCCCGTAGCATGAGTCTATGAGCTCTCTGAGTTCTTCACTCTTTGAAAGAAAGCCTTCAATAGTTTGTCTCTTTAGAAAGTCTCCATGTGTGAACAACACGAGGGAGTATTTGGCTGCCTCCTCACCAAAGGTACTCTGAATCATTTTGATGGTTTCCTTCTCCTCCTGCGTGAACCTGCCCAGCTTAAGAACTACCAGGAAGGCATGAGGACCAGGAGCAGACAGAGAGATGCACATCTTGATCTTCTTCAGCACTTCTTCTTGGGTAAAATTAGTGTCAAACAGCCCCGGAGTGTCAATGATGGCAACCTTTTGGCCGCTAACCACTCCCTCCTCTCTCTTGCACTGATATGTCCAGGAAGCAGAGGACAGTTCAGACTGGAACGCTTCTCTCCCCAGGATGGTGTTTCCTGCTGCACTCTTCCCTGCTCCTGTCTTCCCCACCAAAATGATTCGGAGTTCATCACTTTTCCTCTTCTTCCAAGACCCTGGAGAGATAAAGCATAGGACCATCTTTGTTTCCAGCTCTTTGTTATTTAGCTGCTGTATGAAACATCCAACTTACAGATAATGCAGATTTGTACAATGCAAGAAATTCCATATTATCATCATCATCTTTATTTTAAAATGGACAATAAACAATACAAAGCCCACTTATATAGTACTTTGGAGACAAAATATTGAATTCACAGTAAGGCATAAAATTTATTTTGTAACACTTAATTTAACCCTTTGAAACCTGTATCAACATCACCCTACTTGTGCTATATTCAAACGCATTTCACAATTATTTAAACCTTTGAACCCTCTGTAATTTTTCAGTAGATTTCTTTCAAAAATATGCCAAAGTTAAAGAGAAAATTGGCAATAAAAGTCCTACAAGTTGCAAAAAAAGTAGATTTTGAAAATTAATTAAAAAAAATCTTGGGAAATGTCCAGAACTCTATATTTCAAATTTTCATAATTATACATTTAATATGATTTTGAAGAATTATGATAATTTAAAACATATACATTTTCCTTTTATTTTGTCTGTTTTGGTTTGGTTTTTCATTTGCTGAAATTGTTACTATATTCACACAGCACTAAATGAGAAGGATAATCTGTGAAAAGGATGAGATTCCTCTGCCTACGCTATTGCAGTTTAAATTGCATCACAGCACATGAACCAAAACAACCAATCAGAGCTGAAGATTCTCGAACGCAGCTGTTTATCATGTCAGTCACTCCAAGAGGGGAAAACATACTTTGTTGTCAAGGTAACACAAGGAGAACAATTAGTTTCGAAGCACATTAGCTGACGTGATGCTATTGACATTATGTGTGTCAGAATGAAATGACATGTGGTCATCGAGAAGGTATAGTATAAAACCGTACCATGTATGATAAGTGATTGTGTTACATCACATACATAAAATAAACACATGCATATGAATATGCTGCATCGGTGTGAGAAAAAGAAAAAAAAAGTTTCACATTTTTGTTTACATGAAAGCGTGTAAACATGTAGCAACAGAAACCCGAAAGCAAAGTATGAACCTTAAAATGAGCATAATATGTCTCATTTAAGACAGAGTTGTCTGTTGTTATAAATTACTTAGAAATTAGTTCCTCCTATATTAAATCAAGGAATGAATTTCACTAATCAACATAACGTTCAACACAGTTTATTTAGATTCTATACAATCATTAAGTGACAATCCATCATGCAAAGTACAAGAATCATATTATACATTATTATACAGTCAATACACAAGTCTGTCAGTTCTACCTTTTTAAAGAACACACTCTCTCTCCCAACTTGTCACGTATCACCGCATGTTCAGTGGACTTTTGACATCTACTAGGTATCCTGGGTGCAACTGTTGTTGATGTTCAATTTACGCAAAATCTTTTTCAAAATACACTTTTGTTTTCACAGGAAATGTGCAAATTCTGCATATTAGGCGCAGATTTTTTTTTTTTCAATAAAAGTACAATGTTGATTTAAAAATTCCATGCTTACATTTATGTCCTTGTGCAGCAAAAGCATGTTGTTAGGTTTAGGCAATTAATACATTTCAAACTGATGCCGTCTCACATCATTACACACTGATCATACCACAGTGAAAGGATAGCTTTTTTGTCAGTGTCTGAAAAGGAAATCATTGACAGAGAAGTGATGTTTGACAACTTCAGAATGAGACCGGGTTATTTTAAGATACAAAATATTTCAGTTATCAAAAAAAAAGGGATTTTGAGAGTCATCTTTAATACAAATTATAAGTGCAAAGAGTTTACTAAGAAGCAATAGCAGATTATATGTGACTACAGAATTAGATTTAAAACACCACTGATTAACTTTATTCTCTATGGTCCTCGTTAGACTTGAGCGGTATCTACTTTTACATTCTTCCATACCCTCCTGAAGTCAGCTCGTTTGTAAGTTCACTGTTCCAACAATCACCAGCTCCGGTTTGGTCAAAATAAATCTTTAATTCACCAAGTTAGATGGGAAGAACCTGCTGTTATTCCTCATGGTCTCTCTCTGCCTGCTGGCTGCCAGCTGTTTACAGTACTATAACTTCTCCCTCCACCACTTGGTGTCACTGTGTCTTTCAGCTCAACTGCCTGTTCCACAAGTAGAGACCGGAGACTGAGCTCTGGTGGTGCTTGCTGGGCACTTCATACAATGAGTTTAATAGAAAGAGGATTGCCTGTATTTATGACAGTATTGAAAAACAACATTTCTTAATGCCCAAGCCCAAGCCTAGTCCTTATTGCACATGGCAACGCTGTGAAACCTTTACGGATAGTACACCAACAGCAGCTCCTACAGCTGCTCCAGCTGCAGCTCCAACTACCACACCAACTGGACCTCCTGCAGCTCCTAACACACCTCCGACAGCAGCACCACAGACCGTGGCTATAACTATTGCCGGAGCACCAACAAATTCGTTTGATCTTTCAGCTCGAGCTCTGGCTTCATACTCGTATCTTATATGAAGCTGCTTCTCCTCCCTGCAGAAGGCCCGTCCTGCATATTTGGCTCTCAGTTCATCCAGCTCTCTCTGCCTCTTCTCTTCCATCTCCTTCAGGAGTCGCTCTTTCTCCTTCTCTATGGCTGCCTCTGCTTTCATGAACATTTCGCTGGTGTAGTAGCTTCCACCATTTGCCATAGTCATCTTGTCAATTTTGTCCAGGAGCTGATTGGTTTGCACAGGATCTTTGACTTCGTTGTTGAAGACATGGTATCTGCGGTGGCACATCCGAATGAGGGCTTGCAGATCTGGACTCTCTGAAATATAGCCGTCTATGGTTTGCTTCCTCAGCTGGTCTCCATGTGTGAATAGCACCATTGTGTATTTAGCTGCATCTTCACCAAAAGTTGTTTGAATCATCTTGACGGTTTCCTTCTCCTCCTGGGTGAACCTGCCCAGCTGAAGAACCACCAGGAAGGCGTGAGGACCAGGAGCAGACAGAGAGATGCACATCTTTATTCTCTTCAACACTTCTTCTTGGGTGAAATTAGTGTCAAATAACCCTGGAGTGTCAATAACTGCAACCTTTCGACCTCCAACAAAACCCTTAGCTTTGTTGCATTCAGACGTCAAAGAAGATGGAGACATCTCCGATTCAAACGCTTCTCTCCCCAGAATGGTGTTTCCTGTAGCGCTCTTCCCCACACCAGTCTTCCCAACTAGAACAATCCTCCTTTCATTTGGATCTGTGGTACCTCCGAACCCTGTCGGAGAGAAATACACCGTTCGTCATACAGTGCATACAGAGAGGCTGTGTGCACACTCCAGATGGAAAAAAAGGTCTTAACTGATTCCATTTTGTCACCTTTAATAAGATAACAGTTTCATAGTGCGCTTATCCTTTGAGCCCAGGTTACAAGGCTTAATAAACAGCCTTTGCTAAGGTTGATGACAATGCAATTCGAAGTTATTCAACAGGTCTGGAAAGGTTCCAGCATCCAACAGGTCAAAAAATGTTCTCAACTCACAAGATGACTCATGTTGGTGTCACTTACCACACAAGAGATTTATTGATAGAGCACATTTCAACAACAACGCTGTTCAGAGTACTTTCCATAAGACCTTGAAGGCATTTCAAAGGGACTGTTCAACCTCAAATCAAAAATACATATTTTTCCTCTTTGCTTTAGTGTTATTTATCAATCTACATTTTTTTTGTGTGAGTTGGAGTGTTGGAGATATCCATCGTAGTAGGTGCCTGTCTTCTACTCAATATAATGGAACTAGAAGGCACTCAGCTTGTAATGCTCAAAGCGCCAAACAAACAAACAAAAAAAAAAACCAAACATTTTAGAAGCTCGACTACAATGTCTCTTTCCAGAAATCATGACCCAGTTACTAAGGATAATTCACAGACCTTGTTGTGAGCAGTTTCATGTTGAAACTGATCTCTTTCTGTTGAACTTCCAGTTCTCATTCTGAAGTCGTCAAAGGCTGCTGCTTTGTCAGTGATTGCCATATAAGACACTGATTCCAAAAACCACCTTGCATAGCGGTATGATATGCTGCCTGGTGGTGTCAATTGACAACGTGGCCAGACAGAACCTGTTGTGGCCATATGATACATTGCTAGACAGCATCAGGCTGAAGAGCTGCCAGTAACCACATAATATAAAGAGTGTGAGGGTTCTTAAAGGGTGGGGAGGAGGGTTCAAAAGCCAGTCTGTCGCGTAGTATGGCGTTCACTACCCACATGAATGTAAAGCCAAGCCATGATGCTTTTTACAAAACCTATTTACGTTCTTCTGTTGTCTAAACATAACCACCTATGCCTTTGTAGCCTATCCTAGCCATGCACTTCTGATGACGTCCCGGCGTTGGTTGTCATGTGCTTTTGTTGTCTACACATAACCATGTGCTTTTTTTCTCTAAACATAACCATGTGCTTTTGTTGACATCCCAGCATTGGTTTTGGCATCCTGAAACATCACCAGCAGATGCAGGTGGATACAGAGAACGCATTATGTAAATGCAGCAGTCCACTGACAAGTGAGTGTTGGAACTGCATCTGCCAACCAAATCACCATGCAGAAAAAGCGTGCATCTACTGCTAGCTCACCTGGCACCACTGAGCTAGCCAGTGTATAATGTTTACATTTTAGGCTGTCATAAGACCAAGCCTAAGTAGATGCACACTTCCTTCGATGTTCTAATACAGAATGCAGTACTACTTAAGTAGAAAGAACTTAGCTCCGACGTGAAACTGCTCACAATGAGGTCTGTGGATTATCTTGAGTAACTGGGTCATGATTTCAGGAAAGAGACATAACTGTTGGTTTTCAAATATATTTTCTTTTTTTGACAAGCCGAGTGCCATCTAGTTCTACTGGTGAAAAGGCTGACATCTCTATAGTTGATATCTCCAACTGGATTGAGTGCCTTTGTCATTCATGTTAAAATTACCTATATAGACCTTTTTTTTTTTTTAACTGTACCAGTATGTAAATATGTTTATTTCTGTTGTAAAGTTAGGTATTTTAACATGGAGATGTATGGCGACTCGCATTTGGAGCCAGTCTCAAGTGGCCATTAGATGAACTGCAGTTTTTAGCACTTTAGCATTGGCTTTATTTCTCAGCCCTGTCAGGTGCTGCTTGGCTTTTTCTTGTGTGTCATGTAATAATGTCACAAAGTTAAAAATAGACCTATATGTTGTTACTGTTCATGTGTTATCATGTTTGGTCTCGTCAGTCCTGTTATGCTCTGCTGCCAAATTGCTCTTTATGATCTGGACAGACAAACTGTTTGCTTGATACCACTGTGACTTTGTGTTGTGTTTTTGTTTTGTGGGTTTTAACTGGCACCACCTGAGTATCCACCAAAGCATTATTAAATGTAAAAAAAAATGTTTTCAACATCAGGATCTGCAACTATGACTCCACTGTTTTCATGCACTGTGGATGGTGGAAATGTAGATAATTGGTGGGCAAGTTATTTGATGTAATCAGTTGGTCTCTGTAATTTTACAAACACTCCTAAAGTAGTGACATTATTTTGTTTCTGAGACCAGCTCTGTTAAAGGTGCCTATTAAACACCTCAAATCCTCCTCACTTGTCACAAAATTTATTAACACATCTAGAAGTGAAAAAAACCCCAAACATTCAGTTTAACAAGCCATTAGTGTATGGTTTGTATTCAGGTACTGATCATCAATAGCTAGCTTAGCACTGGTGGATGAATGCAGCAGTGCTTGAGAGTCCTCAGCAAAGCAACACACCCTTTGGGTTGCCTCTTTCAGTGTGGAAAAATAAGGGATTCCATGCACCATGCCTGGGGGACACAAGTCAGTAAGACTGGTCTGGAGGTCCTCCAACATTACATTTATGAGTCAGACACTTCATTCACCAATTTGTGCTTTATGCACAAATTTCAACATCCTCTGCCACTCTCAACATTACATTACATGTAAGGGAAGTAAAGAGTTAATAAGAGTAAATCGTGGTTATATTAAGGCCAAAAACGTCAAATGTTTGATTTGTTGAAATAAACTATTTGGATATATTTTGAAGAAGTATGAACCCTGCTAAACTTTTAACCTTCAGTCCAACACCTTTGAAGAAGGATGTGTACTCTGAAGTTTTTGGAGGATTCACTTCCACCAAGTGGTTATCTAACTTTAAAGAAAGGAATCTGTGTGTGTGTGTGAGAGAGTGTGTAATACATTGACTTAGTGTATTTTTCCTTTGTTTCAAAATGTGCATAGCTGTGACTTGACTGTGTTTTGTGCAGGTGGATACAGTGTTGGGGAAGTTACTCAAAAAAAGTAATTAGTTACTTATTATTAGTTACTTCTGTAAATTGTAATGAAATTACTTTACTAGTTACTGCATTTAAAAAGTAACTTCACTACTTATTACTTTACTTTCCCATTTCTTAATTTACCGAGTAGATACAGGACAGCAGTTGAAAGGAGCCTGTCGCCTGGGCATAGAGTGCACTTCACTCGAATATTTTTGTCCTTTCGAGCAATAAACTGAAAGTAGTTGGAATATCGCCACTGGCCGAACCCCCCAGTCTCCGTCTCCGTCTCAGTCTCCGTCTCCATTTCCCTCTCTCCTGTTCGTACTGGCAGCAACGTCACTCACCCCTCTCTATGCAGCACGTGTTGCGCACGCACATAGACAGCAGCTGCAGCACGCACATAATTCCTGCGCCACTTAAACAGACAGACACAGCACAGGCAAACACGGCCTAGGTAACGCAGGAAAGCATGTTCCTGTAGTCTAGTAAAGTAGTGTAGTTACCGATATTTTTAGAGTAATGCGTTACTTTACTTCGTTACCCCCAAAAGTAATATCGTTACAGTAATTCGTTACTTTGTAACTCGTTACCCCCAACACTGGGTGGATATAGCGATTCGGAGGCCACAGGCTCATGTCGTCTGGCTATACTTTTCACCCTTTCTCTAAGTGGAAATGTTAGTTGGCTATTTGTATTGGTAGAATAAGCACATAGAATGTTTTGCCTAAAGTAATACTACCAACAATAATATTAAAACTATTAATACCAGACACTGTAGAAGTCCTGCATTCAAATACTGACTTATTTATTGATTAAAGCTGAGCAATTTAACTCTGCATCCTTTGCCTCTGCACTGCCTGGATGTGGACATCCCACCATGTGCTTTTGTCTATCACTATTGTTATATGTTATGTTATTGTTACCATTATTGCCCCCCCCCCTTTCTCTTTCCTTATTTACAGCTTCTATTGCATTATTATATTATTATACACATGGTCCGTCTGCCGTTTAGTTCTGTAATGTGGAAAGACTCTTAATTTTTACAGGTGGATTTTTAAAAAACTGCATGTCTGAGTCTCTGTTACCAGGGTAATGATGACATAACAGACAGCTTGTCATTTTAGGCATTGGTCTCTTCTGCAAATTCTGATTTCATTTAAGACTTTCATGTCTTGTGAAACTCTTTTGGTTTTATCGTTTCTAGTGTCAGCACATATGCATTAGAGTCAGGTGTTATGTAAGGCCTTGCATATTTTGGATTGCACACCGTAGTAGGTGTTTTTTTTTCTCCTCCCTTGCTCTCTGTCTCCCTGTCCTCCTCTCTCTCAATCCTCTCTGCCTGTGTCTTCCTCTCTGCAGGAGCACAGCAGCTGAGAGTAACTGAGGAGAGTATAGAAGGGAGCTGAAGGCAAAGTCAAAAAACATGCCCACAGCATCACAGTGCAGTACAGTGCAGCCTCTACTAACATCTGGCTTTCTAATATAGTGGGAAAAGTAACAACTGGCATTCTCACCTGCATCAAAAACCGACATTGATGGAAACACACCACTGTGGTAAACACGTGAATTTAAACCTCTTAACCAGCGAGAAGCAACAACGCAGTGAAACAAAACACTGTCTCTCTCTATCAGAGCAGCTCACAGACATTGATCCAATATAGTCCAAACAGAGTTTGAAAAAGAGACTGAATAAGAGATAAAGAAACAAGATAAAGTCACGTTGAGCATGACACACCAACAAAAAAAACAAAACAAAACAAAACACACACACACACACACACACACACACACACACACACACACACAAAGGAATACTGAATTATTTCGGCAAAGTGGTTTTCAAACTTCATAATTCACTATCAAACGGCTAGAATTTTGATGCTTCACTGCAATATAAAGACAATACTGGAAAAAAGTAAAATCCAGACGGATGTTAAAAAAACAACAAAATATGCGTATTAATATGAATAACTCAAAAAAGGGCAATGAAAAAATAAATCCACTGAACTGCCACTTTTACAGAGAAACAGCTGACTCTTACCTTGATAGTATGGTAGGCTCATGTTGAAAAGATCAATGGATCCTGCTGCTATCTGTCCTGTAATGCTATGAATTTGTTTGAAACTTGTCAGACTTTACCTTTCATACCTGCACATGGGCGTTCCCTCTCTTTCTGCTAGGCTGGAATTTCCGAGCACAAGGAAGTGCAGCATGTTTTTAAAATGAATCACAGATCATGTGGAATGTCACATTTAGACACTGTCATTTGATGTAGACTTACACATGAGTTAATTAGAACACATCCATTTCAAAAGACTGAAACACCCAGTCACACAAATACCATTTCTTGTTCTGAAATGAACCAAATATCCAATTTTGAGGGGAAAGGTTTAGCTTAGTGCTTTGAGCTTATCTTTCCTTCTGATGTGAAGCATAACAAGTTAGCCCTGCACCCAGTTCAGTCCTAACTGGTGTAAATATGAGGCTGGAGCCGGCTGATGGTTAGCTTAGCCTTGAGTAGAGGAAGACAACAAAGTAGATAGATAGATAAACCTATTTTTGTAAATGCTTCGAATGATTGCTCAAGCCTTATGCTCTCACGAGCTTTTCAGTTTCACTATGGGTAGATAAAGCTTAAGCCAACTAAATCAATCAAATAGAATACAATAAAAAAAGGGAAAAGAAGAAAAAAACATAGTTCTCACAGACATGGTATTTTGCTCATTGATCAGATCAGTAGTTTTAATAAATCTCTGACACTTGGCCACTGCTCAGGACATTGTGACATGGTACCTCAGTGGAATTGCATGGAACATGGACTTGTATAGCTAATCAATCATTTGTCATGTGTAAATAATACAAGGCATAACACCAGTAAAATTTGATTTTATCACACTCACATACACTGCTGCCCAAGGCTACCATACAAGTTGTCACCTGCTCATCAGTTAAAAATACACACAGGTAATACTTACACCTGTAATGTTCTAGAAACTGTGACATTCTAGAACCAGTAAGAACCCCTGACACACAAGAACCTGGACATGCTAGAAACATTTTAGAACTCCTAATTAGTCATAAGCAGGCTGTGCCACAAGGAGCAGCTGCATCATGACACTTGACCCTGGGCCGGTAAATGGTAATACTCACCACCTCATGAGCGCGCCCTTCTCCAGCCTCTAAGGGTCGGCGGTAACACGTTACTTAAACAACTGTAACACGCTCAAACCCTCACATTCTACGACTAACTTAAAATTCTGCAAATGTAACTTATCTTTCTAGAACTATTATATTCTAGAACTGTTACTCCTACAACTCATAAAACTCTAAACCTGCTAAAACCTTTAACACACAAGAACCTTGAACTTAAAATTTTGGACCTTTAACATTCTTGAACTCTAATATTCTAGAACTAACAAAGAGTCATAGCTTAACATCTTACATTATAATTTTTGGAGTATAACATTCTAGAACTGTACCATTCTGGAACCCGTAACCCAGGATTTCCACCGCTTGCATGTGCATTGCATTATGGCTCCGCTGCAGTTTTGCTCTGTGCTCCATCTGCCATGACGGATTGGAGCCAGGCCGCACAGGGATCTGGTGGAAATTATGGGTAACATTCAAGAACTTGCGACTCTCTAGAACCTGGGTTGTGCTAGAAACATTCCAGAACCCTAACATTCTAGAACTTATGATCAAGCAAGAACATGCCATATGGAGTTGCTGAATAACATTAGAGAACCCTAATAATCTACAACTAATAACTTCTACACTTTACAGTTTTTACTTAACATTCTTGAACTATAATATTCTAGAACGGTAGCTTCTAGAACCCCTAACTTTCTAGATCTACCAAACATTCATAACTACACACTACACATTCTGCATTAACATTCTAGAACCATATCATTCTAGAACTGTAATATTCCAGAATCTGTGACACTCTACAACCTGGGATTAGCTAGAAACATTCCAGAACCTTAACAAGCTTGAATTTATGACTTTGCATGGGCATGCCATATGGGGCTGCTGCACACCCTTTCCTTCGGGCCTGTAAACGGTCAGCAGCGCCTCCTTACATTCAAGAACCTTGACATTCTCAACTCATGACTTCTACAAGCTACAATTTTGATTTAACACTCCAGAACTATAACATTCTAGAACTGTAACTTCTAGAACCCTCGCCACTATGTCGTTCTAGAATGAATGTCATGTGCCCCCTCCGTGCCCTGCAGCCTGTGTCAGCAGCACCTCTTCACCGTAACAATAACATTAAAGAACCCTGACATTCTACAACTCATAACTTCTGCAATCTAATTTTTACTTAACACTCTTTTTACTATTACATAACCATAACTTCTTGAACCTCTAACACTTTAAAACCACATGTACTGTAACATGCCAAAACCTTTGATGTAACAACAGCTTAATGTTCTAGATCCAACAATCATTCAAAACTTTACATTCTACAGTTATACCTTAACATTCTAGAACTGTACTATTCTAGAGCCATAGCATTCTGGAATCCAAAACTTTTAGACCCTGTAAAACTTTCTCTACCTGTAACATGCCAAAAACTTTGACTTAACATTCTAGAAGCCTTACATTCTAGATCTAACAAGCATTCATAACTTTTTTGTTTTTTTTACAATTGAAACTTAACATTGTAGAACTGTAATATACTAGAACCATGACATTTTACAATCTATAACCCTCTACACTCATGGCACTGTAGAACCTGTCAGAAACATCCCATTCTAAAGTTCTAGAACTTGTAACTATACATAAAGTAAGTGTGCCACCCTCTTGCCCCCTAGCCTGTGAAAGGCTCAGCAGATGCTCCTGCATGCTTGAACATAATGAGTACCCCCTTGCCTTACTTTACTTTTTACTTTACTTTATTCTGCATCACAGCAACCTGTCTGCTTCCAGCTGGCTACCTGGGGCTGCTGCTATGTGAACACTGAAATTATAACATGAAAAGAAAGTAATTTTGGTGTCACATGTACTGCTGCTAGTAATTGTTGCTGGTGATGAAGATAGAACATGAATATGCACAGGGAAAGCAACTGTGGTAAAAGCCGCCCTCTGCATCGCATTAATACCAGGTAATTAATGCTGTCATAATCAAAAACATGTAAGATATTTTGAAACAGTCAATACAATTTTGTGAAAAACTAAGCTGTCCAGTTCATTACTTTATATCAATGTAAAACATACAAATGTAATTATATGGTAAATGAGAAATATTGTAAAAAATCTGTTCTAATAATATTGTGTTTATAGGTGTTATCATGTGTTATGAGCATATATCACTGTACTAGGATTCAGCCTGATCTTGTTAGTGAGTTGTGTTTGTTTCGGGCAGCTGTTGTAACTCTGAAAAGCTTGAGAAAACACACACTGACAAACTAGTTTAACTTGTCCGGACAACTTCAGGATAGGTCTCCATAACTCGACAGAAGTTGGCATTGTTCTCTTTTTTCTGCATGTTTTATGGTCTTGAATCTAAGTTAAAATACATTAAAACCTTTAACATGACCTCAACATTAACACTACAAATTATCTTTTGTTCTAAGTCACTGATGGCATGCGTATGGGAATTCCCTGAAATGAAGGTGGTCTTTCTTTGTGTTGAATTTTTGACAGCAGTCACACCACAATAAAACTTTATCAGCTGTTTTGTACTTGTGCAAAAAAAATCTAACAGTAAACAGTTGATCTACTTTCTGTAATTGATGACATGCTGGAGATAACGGGCATGGCAGTAACTACAACAATAACTCATATACTGTATATGAGACATTTGTTTGAATACATGAGGCAGATTAACTCCTACAGCGGGGATACTCAACTCTGCTCGGGGGCCACTTTTGCAAAATGAAAGGGTTAGGGCCAGGGACCAGTTGCAGAATTTTAGGATTTTTCATTTTTTTTTAGGATTTCATGAATTTCTAGGATTTTTGCACATTTCTCAGATTTGATGATGTTTCTAGGACTGTAAGACATTTCTAGGGTTTAGGATGTTTCTAGGATTCTAATACATTTCTAGGATTTTAGCACATGTCTCAGATTTTAGGACGTTTCACGTTAGGACATTAGGGGCTAAGCAAGGACCTCTGTCGAGTCACCTTTTTAGATAAACAAGCTCTATTTGATGCTATTTTATGCACTCTGGCACCTCATGTATACTAAAAGTACAAAAAGAATTCCCAGTGTGAATCACTTTATCTTTATTGTTAATTAGAAAATTGTTGGGGGGAAGCAGGCACTTTATGGGGGGGCACATTTGGCTGTAAATTGAGTTCATTGTCCTATGCGCTGAAGTTCCCACAAGCAGCCACTTGATGTCAGTGTTGTCTGAGAATTGCCTTTCCATCCACATGTGTTTTCTCACACACACACACACACACTGTTCAAGAGTCAAGTGTCCAGTATTTACATTTTATGATTGTCTCTTTGTGAGACTGATTGGCTCTCCAGCTGGTCTCTGTTTCAACAAGTCATGCCCACTGGATCCCAAATTAATTTTCAGACTTGCTGCTTGCTGAATATTTACTCTGCTGCTGTGCATACTGTTCACACCCAAAGAATGGCAGCCTCTTGAAACAAATTGAATACAGACAGCACTTGGCTCTATTACCTGTCACTTACGTAAAGCGCTGAGGATTTAAGTTTGAAGCCCTACAAACTACACCATTTCTAATAAATCACTTTTGCTCTTGTTCCACAGGGGACCCGGCTGAATGTTTAAAGCAGATGAAAGGTGTAAGAGCAGTCAGTTAAATTATGAAGCATTTGCATACTGTGACATTTCAGAACTGGCAAAGTCTGTGTAGGGGGGCTGCAGCCTTCATGGCAACCTGTCAGGAAGCTGAAGTCTGTAGGCTGGCTCCCTGCATCTAAATCGAAAGTAACCACTTTACTGTTATTTGTTTGAACATTTGTTGTATTTTTAGATATTCACTCAGGCTGAGCCTTTGTCTCACCATATCCACTTATCTCATTAAAAGCCAGGTCTTTCAGCAGGTAATGATTTTGTCAAATGCAGCACGGTTCTTATTCAGTCTGCCTTGTCGAAGCTTTGATGACATAAGTGGCTGGATTTTTTTATTCTGAGAGCAAACGGGCTAATTAGCCTGAATTTTGGTTACTTCTTTTGTTGTCTTTGTCAGTTGTTACAGGGACCTTACACTTATATGACAGTCCATGAGAGGAATTAACACATGTGAAAGGTTTTGGAAATACTGATACACACTGTGCTGTAAAAGATAAACCATGTTTACAAGTCATGGGTTGTTTAAGGCCATTTTCTTACAAAAAAATATTTTAGTGTGAGATCACTTCACTTGTACAGATTTTAGCACTTGATTCAAGGAACGAGTATCAGTTACTTCAAACAAGTCAGAAAAAATCTCTTTAACATCCTGCTCAATAGTTTTGTAGATTATACTTTAAGCCACTTTATTTTACGAAAAATGTGTTGAATTTAATTCATCCTGACTGAGCTACCTCTGAGCTACCTTGACAATTTAGTTTTAGTATGTTATGCTTTAAAAAGCCATGAGATGTCATTGTGTCTTTAATGTGTTTTTAACAATCTGCCTGTACAGTTCACCTCCTATAGGAAGTTAGACTGCAGACATGAGGGCTCTGTGTGGTGTTTTTTTTTTACATTTTTATTTACGTAAGCCACATTTTACATTTTCAGAGGTCTTACTGAACAAATTTATGTTATTTCATACAAAAATAAAATCTAACAACAGTCTTTCTTTTTCAAAACACACTCTACTAAATGGTTGATTTGGTGATCAGTCATTGTTGTTAAATGAATGTTATCCATTATATATATATATATATATATATATATGTATCGTGAAATAATTTTGTGAGTATGATTTTTTTTACTGTCTAAAGCCACGTGTTACCAAACAGTTAAACTGGCCTTTTACGGCAAAGCAAATTATGTCAAGATATATTTTTAAAAAACCCAATCAATTTTTTACTGTTGTTAATGTCCATTATATATTTAATGAAAAAAAATATCTCAGTATGATTTTTTCACAGTTTACAGTAGTGTAATGGTAAATATCTAGAATAGGCCTTCCTGCATGGAAATAATATTAGCACTGTTAATACTTATAATCCATGGTCACAAATTGATATATGTTGGGATGGAACATATTACAAGCAGTATAACAGTAAATGATTTGTAATTATATTTTTCTTTCTCTTTTACCATAAACCATCTCACCTGTTTGGTTTCAGCCTATATTTAAGAGACTAAAAAAAACATACATTTTTGTTATTATTGCTCCAAGGACATGAAAAATGCAAAGAAAAAATGCTCTTATCTTAGTAAGAACTTATATGAATCAAAGAAATGACACTTGACACAGACACAGTGCTACGTTTGCTCCTCCTTCTCCACTGCATCTTGATATGACTACGAAACAAGGTATGTCATTCTAGCTTGTTCTCATGCTAAAGTTATCAAATACTGCCGCTTTTGCAGTGATGCAAAGATCTCAAAGACCAAAGCCACCTTTCACTTTGCATGATAGAGTGCTGGACAGCGTCAGGTAAGAGTGTGCCGGGAAAGACGGATGGAACCTGTTGCATCAGCATGAAACGCTGCCAGTAAAGATGTAATATAAGAGCATGATGTCATGATTCCTGCATTCTCCTCCTCTCCTTCACTGCCAGTACTTTTCCACTCACCTCACTCTGCTCTGCTCTACCTGCTAGCCACGCCCACTGCTGCAGCCTGCTCTCCCCTCAGCTGCAGCTCATCTCCAATCAGTGCAGTATTTAAGACTCTCCAGTTCACTCACTCTTTGCCAGATTGTTCCTCTGCCATGCATGACTTTCCAGCGTTCCTTTGCCAGATTTCCTGTTGCCGACTCAGCCTGTTCCTGACCAACCCTCCGTGCCTGCCACCCGGTGTACCTACCTGCCTTCTGTCCCTGACCACGTGCTTCGCTTCGGCGTTCCGCATCTCTGACGGCTTCACTGGCAAAGACCTCCCCGCTCGACCACGACGATCCTTCAGCCTGCTCCTCGAAGGTACCGTTGCATCCTCGGACTGTTTCCTCGGCTACGGATCTCCTGCCTGTCCCCGACCACGACCCAGCGTTTTCCCCGACGACGTTTCCACACGTGTTGTCGGTTCTTCGAGCTACGGGGTTTCCTACTCTCCAGCCACAGTGAGTTCCAGCTTCGTGTCTTCACCTCGTTGGATTACCAGAGACATTAATTGGGTAATTCACCCGAAGAACGGATTGAACATTTGTGAGCTGATCTTTATTTGTGTTGGCGATAATAAAGCTTATTACCAACTGACTTTGAGTGTTGGCGTACTGCTTCTGGGTTCATACACACCCCGTTTCACATGAAGGGTGAGTGAGAGGGGTGGTGGATGAATCCAGTAAACCCTGGATTGTCACCTTTGAGTCCAGTGTTTGCTTCCCGTCTAAATGTAATAATTATCTGTGCCACCATGTGCATATGTTGACATCACAGTAGCGGCATCCGGGAAAGTAAAGAGCAGATGCAGGATACCTAGAGTGAAATATGTAGATATGGAAGACCACTGCAACACGGCAACATGTGATGACTTGAGATGAGTGCGTGTTGGTATGACAGACTGAGCCAGGGACAGACTGACGATAAAGTGTGTCTTAAAAATCCACATGATGGTATGACTAGCTGTTGCATTAGCTAGTAGTTTCCATGTATTTAAATTTTGTGTTAAGTATGGAAATAATATCAAATTGTGAGCCTTACTGTTACTGAGGGAAACCATTACGTCAATGTGGCTTTGAACCCCTAATTTAAATCACCCTGACCTCATAACACCATTGAGATATGTGTCATTTACCGATGTCATCAGTTGTTTCGGGTTCCAGATGATTCTGCTGCACATAATTTCTGTGTGATAGGGATGTGTCCAGCAGCACAGTCCTGATGTCAGTGATGGATGAGGGGTCAGTGTGTTACTGACACTGCTGTGTGGGGATGTGTCACTTCACCTGCAAGGTGAGTCTCATATATGATGACTATGTTCTTGAAATAGTCTGCCCTATAATAAGAGAGGAGTCCTGCAGAGAGGAATGACAGATTAGCTGTCTGCAATCCTCGGGGGGTGGGGGAGGGCCACAGCTCCCTGGGGAGGAGCAGGTCTGCTGCAGACTGATCTACGGTTCCCTCTGGGAGGATGTAAGGAAAGTGAATAGCCCCTTTGGAGTGGCGGTTTTCCCACTGCACAGCAGTGTGTTGTGCACATGATGAACACTTATTACCTCCTGTGCTGAGAAAGTGACCACTGAGGTATGGATCTAAACATAAACTATGAAGAGACTTCAAGACAGACAGATGGACAGCAAGGACAGTCATTTGGGCTCATTCAAGAGTTACAATTACCATTTTTGACTTGCAAATGGAGTTCATATCTGTACCCATCAAGGGAATATGGATTTTCCTGAAAGTTTTAATGTATCACATTATTTTTAGGCAACAACAGCACATGGCACATGGTTAGGAGTAGAGGAAGGAGGCAAATGGTAAGATGTAGAAAAAAACAGCAAACTGGGTTCCGATGCCCCTCTCGACTGCCCTATAGAGACCTTTGTGCTTCTTATATTTCATTGTTCCCGGCAGCAGACTGGAGAAGCTGGGGATGGAACCATCAGCATGCAAACTGGACAACACATTCTCAACCCAAGCTGTCACATGGTGTGTCTCTGTCAGGACCTTCAGTATCTACCTGTGATGTTTTAGGTACCCCCTCTGTGTCAGCTGTTTATGCTCTGGGATGCCTTTACGGTGATGTCAACAAATACACATGGTGGGATGATGTAGCACGGACCCTATGTTTACACAACGGCACAGATGTCATGATGGTTGGGATTAGGTAAAACATTTACGGATGGCTAGGTTTAGGCAAAAGAGGCATATGGAAAAGTGTTGAAAAAAACAACAAACACACACACACACACACACACACACACACACACACACACATATCTGCATGGACCGTGAACCCTGAACTTCTGAAGTTTTTTGTCATCAAAAATTCTTTTACACAAAAGGAGCCAGGCTATGTCATGCTTTGTGTAAGGAAAAAATGCTTTTGTTAATTATGGTCTACTTTTTCAATATAATTAATATATAATAAATATATATTACATTTTCAGTTATTAAGTAAATATCTGACTACCACACAGTGTGAAAGGCAATATTGATATATTAGCTGACAGCTGGCTCTCATAGTAAGATAGATCTAGCTAATATAACGGGTGAAAGATGTCTACTAAGTCCATTATCAAGACGGTTAACCCAGGCCCCCAGGAAGTGCGCCACCCTCTGAAGCAAAATTTACATAGTGGCCGAAAGTGGAACTACAGGGTCACATGACGCACACTGGCCCAGAAAGACTTTTCCCCATATGTTAACATTGGGAAAGAGACCTCCTTAAATCATTGGATAATTTTTTGTTGACTTTTCAGAACGCATTTTTTTATAGCCATTATTAAAAACATTAAGTCCTAAAGACGTAAAATGCGCTATTTTCCGAATCAAGATTTGGAATTCGGTGTTTCTCCAGACATAAAGTGAACGTGCATTGGACCCGCGGGACTCTACCGTGAGAACGTGCATGTAACTCTAAGAGTTTCTGACACAACACAGGCTTTGTACCAGCCGTAGTAATGGATATTTTTGCTCATTCATCATGTTGTAATCACAATTCATCATTTTTAATATTTTACAACACATATTCTGTTGGCTGTAAAGCTGTAATATGGACGTCTTACCGTGTCTGTATCAGACACCGTATATACGGTCTACGGTCTGTATTCAAACTACCGGTTTTCAGTGAGCAGCTCAGAGCACTAGTGACAGTTACTGAAAGGTACTGAACGTAGTATTTTTTCAAGTTAAGCTGTGTAATAAAACATGGGGCAATATTACAAGGCACCACCTTTTATTACCTTTTTATGGGCACGACACATTCCGATTCTGTTAATTTGATTTCTCTGGTCGTGATTACGATATGATGTATATGTGTGTGCATGTATGTGTGTGTGTGTGTAAAGAGAGATAGATATACTATTATCTGATAATCACGTAAATATTAAAACCGACAGCGCTGTCGTTACACCGCCAATTAGGTGCTGTTGCTAATAAGCTAAGCTACTACGAGAGCAATGTTCGTGCACCGGCGCTGTTCGCTTCGAGCACTCGGGTCATCTGTGTGAGCGAGCCAGGGAGTCGGAGTCAATGCTCAGGTACACTCGGCCGCGTTCGGCTGTCGTTAATCACTTCCACGCATGCTCTATGGGCCAGTCGATCTGGGTATTTTACACTTTTCTAAACCCGGAAAAGAGTTTTCTCTGCTTCACGTGCCACTGAGCAGCTCTCATAGGAGTGAATGAGGCCCCACCCCTACAGCTGTATCCAGACTTTCTTATAATACATCCATGGGTCAACCACACACACGTTATCCATATGCTTATCCACACGTACCTTATATTAGATGTTAAATAGATATCTATCTCGGCTCACTTAGCAAAGGGTTGGCACTTTCCACCCCCCACAGAAAAACAAGCATCTGGAATATCCGGGATCGGCTCCCGAGGCTGTGCTACGGCTGTAACATGCCGCTGACGGACTCAGTGGAGAATGATACTGTGCAGCTCTGCATATGACTACTGCTGTTGCTACAGTCTCTCTCTCTCTGGCCCGTTTCACATGCGTCAGCAATCTCACCGAACTGCAGCGTGTTTAATGCTTGTGGTGTTCACACAGGCAACGCTGTTGCAACGTCGCTGATTCGTAGCTGCCGGCAGCTATGATTAGCGTATTTCCACATTTATAAATAAAAATTCTATTTATTTATGATGTCGCGCAAGCCCCTGCATTGCCGACAGCACGTTCCTGTAAATGTTTCAAAATAATATGCCTCCTATCAGCAACTGACATGGGTGGGGTCAAATGTTTAACCTTGCCCACATTGCGATTTACAAGATTACTTTCGCTACGGTGGCTGAAAAAGAATAATAGACAATAATGACAATGGCTTCAGAAAACATAATTATTTAAAATAAAAAAATAAAAATAATAAATTGAAAAATATATATATATACATACATACAAATATATATATATACATACATACAAATATATATATACATACATACAAATATATATATATATATACATACATACACATATATATATGCATTAGCAACTATTAATATGCCATAATTAATATAGCTTCAGAAAACTTGATAATTTGAAAAATATATATATAGAGAGATATACAGGTTTTTAGCAACTAATACAATTTTTATCATGACAGCCTAACCAATGTAAAATGAGCACCTCCATCTCCACCTCCACAAGAGCAACTATGAGCTTTGAACACACAATTTTTTTTTTAGCTTGTTTTTAAAAGCTGTCAAACCAACAATGCCTGTAAATAAAGACAAGTCAATATTTGCTCTTGTTTGGGTCATTTTATTACAGTCTTTTTAAAAGCTCCTCAGAATCAAAGGCTTTCTTTAGAGTTTCCTCATAGTCCCTCAGTTTTTGTTGTGCGTCTTGCTCAAATTCTTGCTCAGGTAATGAACAGTCAGTTCTTTCTCACTGATGAGACAAAACAGTACGGAAAAGTGATCAACAAGTAATTTAAGAAATTCTCATGCATCAGGGGTTGTAAACTTTTATGTAAATTATATCAACACTCTCCTCATGTTTCCAACTTACCTCCAGTGGTATTCTGGTTACATTTATACAGTTCCTTGACTTTGTCAAGGAAAATGGAGTGTACAGCTGCAAGGGTGTGGACTGTTAAGAGGTGATTAAAGCCACATGTTTGACATTTAAGTAAAAATCAGACATCTAAGAAGATTGTGTCATGTCCTAGGTGACAACTTGGCAAGACCTGATATGAGTAGATGACATTCTAAGATTCTACTGGATACTGACCATGTGTTAAAGTGAGAGATGTAATCTAAACTATGTAGACCACAAATCAAAAAAGTGTCCATGAAATCTCACCTTTTGGCAGAAGCACATTCATGATGAACACCACCTGATCAGCAAACCTCTCTGTCTGTGTTTTTTTGAGCACTTCTGTTAAGAAGTGCAACACTCTGTCCACTTGGTCAACATCTTCAAAGAAGATAATGACCCTGTCCTGACTTGACTTTCCGTGTGATTATGTCCCGCACATACCTGCATATATTGTTTCTTGAGAGGATGCTCAATATAAATATACTACACAAACAGAAAATGTTTCACTTCAAATATTTATATTCTGCCTAAAATTAGTCACTTTACATTGCAAACTCACTTCCAGATGTAGCAGTTTGTCCTGAGTGATGAAATCCATTAACAAGCCACTGGTCACCGCTGGGCTTCTTGAGCCCTTTCCTAAAATTAGAATTATACAGTGCTTAAATGTGTAACAATGAATAGGTGCAGTTCACTACTCGCAATAAGTCTTTTTTTTTCATGTCATTTGCACTTCCTCACTGACCAAAACGTTCTTGAGCGATGCATCTTCACCATCCAGGCCTCCACCCTGGTCCATGGTAACTTCACTTTCCTTAGTGGATATACAAAATCATGACTGAGTGTACAGGTTTGAAAGGTGGATAGCATGTTTATATCCAATAAACTTTATTCACACTGACCAACTCTTTAGGAGGAAAGCTGTAAAGCCTCTTGCTATATGAATGGTCCTTATATGTGTCGAGTGGCATCTGTAGACAGTCCACCATGACTGTGCCAGTTTGTTTTACGTTGCATTTTATATACTTTTTACATTTGATTGTCATCAGGAGTGCATCTATATCCTCAGGTGCTGATAAACGGCCCACACTACAGTTGCGTCCCATTACCGAAACTCAGAACCATTACTGAGTAATGAGATACAATTAAAAAAATTCAAAATCTACTGTACCATCTCTAATATTTAAAAAAAGAGTGTGTACATTATTGGAAGCCTACCATAAATGGCAGAAAATGTTTGACACCTATCTGTGCATAGGGATTTTTTTTTTTTTTAAAGTTTTCAAAAACATTAATTTATTAGAGTGCTGTCCTGAAGTATTGTCTATTTAAGTCTTAAAACATTGGTTTAAGGCTATCCCACTCATCATGACAACGTACCTGTATTCTGTTTTCTTCTCGTTACCTTTTCCTGTTTTCTAGCCTCTCTTCTTTAGGCCTTTGTGAGTAAATTATATCCATTCAGTATAAAAATACATTCAGGTAATTATCACCATATTGAAACAAGTGATGTCAAGATTGCAAGTGAAGATAATATAATAGTCAAGATACTTGTGGCACTGGAAAGTTCTCCAGGAGAACCAGGCACCACCATCTCCTTATTTTTTGCATGTTTTCCTTTTGAAAACAAAAATCACACAATTGTATAGGTATCTCGAAAACACATCCACAAGTGATGAATATCTTCATAATTAATGCATGCCTCTGTGAAATCACATTGTGCCTCCATCACCACGTAAAGCACATACTTTAAGTTAAAAAAATGTAGGTAAAGAACTGTGTATGTAGTGTAAAAACTGTACTAAATAGGTCTCACAGTGTCAAGAATAAACAAGCAGTATGAGCAACAATAGTTTGCTATGACTTAAATAACTTTTAAGCACAAAATAGGGCCAGAACTGAACAGCCAGCATCTTACCATCAAAACAAACATTAAGTTTGTTAAATAAGTCATTCAATCACACTTTTAAAAACCTTAATAAATTAATAAAATACAGTCTCCTGATTGCATTGCATTATCATAATTCTTCTCTGACTCTGACTACATGTGCTGAGACTGAAACATATATTTTTATAAAAAAGTGTGGTAACACCAGTGACAAAAAAAGCAGTTCATGTGGTCTTCAGATAAATGTACAAAAAAATAAGAAATCATTAAGCTTTCATTTATGTGTATTCATAAAGTCAATGAATTAGTAAAAATGTAGTGCCAGTTTAAATGTTAGAAAAAGAAAAAAAATTAAGACATTTTGCTATCCCAAAAGTGAACGTTTCTGTAGAATGACTCAAGTAATACAGGAAAAATGTGACACTGGCAGGACACCGAGAGAGGGCTGCATGAAACAGAATTCTCCCGTGAATTCAGGAGGGTTTACGGTATGGCTGTGACCATAGACTATATGGCTGTGACATGCTAGTCATGCACGCTGGCTCTCCAGCTCATTGTGGTGTTGATGTGTGAAGTAACACGTCCTGCTGACAGATGAGAAAAGGTCCAGGAAGGTAGCCAAACGAGCCACAGCCTTGCAGATATATATAGCCTTTCTTTGCATTAATTAATTTTTATGTCACGTTTAGGAACCGATACCTGGCGTTAAGTAGGCTACTTGGTTCTAATTTGGAACCGAGTTTTGGATCCCAACCCTATTAGTCAGGCAGTTTTGATAGGCAGATCTGCCTTAAGAACTCTCATTCTGAAGGTCCAAGTCCAAACGATATTGCTGGTGACTTGACCGGCCCTCTTCATGAGTTCCTACAAGTGTTTTCCTTGTTTTGGATTTGATGGAGTGATAAATAGAGGGTGTGACGTGAGAGTGTGTGAAAGGAGGTGGACGCGTATCTCACTCTCATTGCGTGAGAGTTGGCAGCTCTGCACTTCGATGTTAGCATAGCTAGATAGCACCCACTTGCACGTGAGCTCACGCTGTTTAGCTGTACAACCTTGTGTATGTAAATATTAAATATGAGTTTAAAGATGATATTAGCTCATGCAATTAATTCACAAATGTATAATCAGGATGTAGCATAGCTAAATAGCATCAACATCATTACTGAAGTCACACTTGCGTCCATTATTTATCCAACTGACGTCGAAGACGATTGTCGCACGTAAGATCTTAAGAACCAGGGGAAGGGCGGGTGAGAAGAGGAGAGGAGTGCAGGTGGCAACCAACTAAATGTGGGCGGGCTTAGCGCAACTGAAGTGATTCTTTCCCCAGAGACGTTGTCAGAGGGCTCTTGTTTTGAAAGGGAAGCAGGGAAGTTGGAATGAAACATATGTCTTTGTATTTGTCTCTGTGACAGAGAGAGACTTTTAAACTGCAGTAAAAAAAGTGATATAGAATCAATATAATCATGAAAACACCTTTTTCACTGTCTATTTCTGGCTGGAATGCGCTTCTCGTTGATCAAGGAGAAAAAATTCTTACCTATACACAAAAGTCACTGTGTCATTCTTTCTTCATAATCTTTGACTATTTGTGAAAAATGTGATAGATATTTTCTGCCAACTTACCACTGCTATTGGCTTCCATTGTATCTGAAAATATGTTATGTGTGTCAAACCCTTGAAAGTCACCTTTACACGTCAGAGTGCTTTTTTTTTTCCCTTAACATTTTTTTGGTTTTCCCCTGAAAAGTTGCTCTTAATTTTAAGATATATTTGAAGCCAATGACAGTGGTGATTCAGCAGAGAATAACTACCACATAATTCACTTATGGTAAAAGATTATGAAAAAATAATGATAGCGATTTCTGTATCAAGGCAAGAATGATTTGGAACCCACGCGTCAAAAAGACTGGTATGGTCCTTTAAAAGAAAGTTCTTTGATTTGATTTGTTTTATTTTATTTTTATTCAAAGTAATGACTACTGTTTGCACTAGTTTGCACTGTTGTTGTTTGCACTACTGAGGAACATTTAAAAAAAAAAGTTGAATTAAAACCATGCCAAAGACTGAACAGTTGTGTAATAATAATGTAGTCACGCAGGTGTAAACACGTTATATTTGTTATATGTGCATGCCCCCCGGTCTCTGCACCCTGTTCCTTATTTCCATTTCAGAGAGTTGGCAACCCTACATCACAGTACAGCATGCAAAACTAGATTGTGTTGCAATATACCAATTAATTAGCTCAGTTAGCATTTATAACAAACAAATTTTAAAGGAAAATCACTGAACTTCAATGGAATGGTTGCTGAGAAGTTTCAAAATGAGACTATAGTCATCAAGCTGAACTGCGCCAGACATGGCTCATAGTGGGGAGACAGTAGAGTAGTTTGTTTACAGCCTAATGCTACCTTTTTCTTCTGGCAACTGCATTTAAAGCTGCAGTAACATTCAGGAGAGAGAGAGACTTTGGTTGAAAATTTGAGGGAACAGCCTGCAGGTCCCTCCTCCAGCCCTGCCTCCACACCGCCTCTACAGCAGTGTTGCCAACTCCCCTGTAAGGGAAGTAGCTGTTAGCTCTCCAAAAAGTAGCTAGAAGTAGCTAGATGATGTAATCGACTAATCTGCATAATATGCAATTCTGAAAGAGGCTAAATGAATAGAAAAGGTTGACCAGGTAGTTTACAAACTAACTATGTACGTATTTACAAACTTTTTTTGTTGCCATATAACTATAACCTTGGCTCTTTTCTTTTTTAGTGACCTAATGAATGTAGCAAAACAAAAACGTGGTCTTGTAGCTTATATTTGGCCAGAGGAACAAAAAAAGGGACAAGGAGCTTTGTGAGTATGTACTAAGCAAGGGCTCTGCTGTAACTGTACAAAATCATTGTCTGTGATTGGTCATAAGCTATGCACGTGTGATTCATTTGAAGGACAGGCAGCTCTAAGAGTGGTCGCAGAGTCCACTACAGGCTGGGACCGCGGGCACTGCTGGTCAGACTGACCGCATGAGTGCTGTGTGAGTGGTGAGGAGGAGGAGATGGCAGCCGCCCTGCTGTATTCGGCTCTCGTGAGCTCAGTTGTAACGTGAACTGCAGAACGGGATATGCTGGATGCTTTTGCAGAGCTTTGTCAACGCAATCATTCCTCAAATGACCAGAAAAAGTCGCAAGATTTGTCGCTGATTGCTTTTGACTAATTAAGTTGCCAAGGGGGTCCAGAATGTTGCTAGATATGGCGGCAAAGTTGCCAAGTTGGCAACAGTGCTCTACAGCCCCTCCCCTGCAGAGGAGGCCATCATGCACGCGGAGGCACGTAACTACGGCAACTGATGCAGCCAAAGAGACCACGTGGCAAACACACCGGTAAGACCAAACACAAACAATAAAGTTAGAAATAGCATGTTTTAATACAGTATAACTGTTGCTGGCTATATTTTATCTACAGAGGTGGTCTTCATTACATTAGCTGTGTATTTATAAATAAACAGTCAGTGTGATGCTGGTAACGTTTCAGTGTTTCTACGTTAGCATTAGCTCTACATTGAACTGTATAGCTAACGTTAGTTAGCACATTAGCTTCTACAGCCAGATAGAGAGCGTGACACTGGACGAAGAAATCAACCTCACAACTGATACTACGAGCAGACGTGCGAGTAGAGGAGGGAGCCAGGGCATGGTGTGGACCAAACACCAGAGGACCTTGGCCTTTGCAGGAGGGAGCCTTGCATCTGGCAGGGAGGTCTGTAGCCAACCCTCCAGATGCAGGAGGGACAACAGACAGTGAAGTGGCCATACTAGGCTCATGTATCTGGTCAATTCTTTACCAATTTCCAGATCCTTACCAACACTATTCCTACTGTTTCCCTTGTTACATGTAAATACTCTTGAGTACTGTACTGTATTGTACTGTAAATAGATTGTTTTAACCAGCTCTCATATCTCCAAATGGTTTTTTAACCAATATTAAACAATATAAAGCACTGTTGCCTCACAGCAAGAGGGTCCCTGGTTCGAAACCCGGTTGGAACGGGGTTCCTGTGTGTGCGGAGTTTGCATGTTCTCCCCGTGTCTGCGTGGGTTCTCTCCGGGGTCTCCGGCTTCCTCCCACAGTGCAAAGACATGCAGCTCAGGTTGATTGGTGACTCTAAATTGCCCTTAGGTGTGACTGTGAGCGTGTGTGGTTGTCTGTCTATATGTGTCGGCCCTGCGATAGTCTGGCGGTTACAGAAAATGACTGACTGACTGAAGATTCAACCAGTAGCATGTCCAGAGCGCTATAGCTGCGGCGCTGTTTTGCTCCGTCCTCCACGCGGCTCTCTATCCCAGGGAGCGTGTCTGTTAAGCGTTTCAGAAGCAGACCGTCCTGCCAGCTGATAATGTAGACCCTTTAAGATTGTGCTTATTTCTTCATTTTCCCTTGATACTGTGGTCATTTTTCCTTGATTTTAGTGATTCTGCCATGGCTATATCTTGGGCTGCAGTCTGCAGTTGATCATATAAGTAGATCAAACAATTTCTGATGTTTTTCAGTCAAAAAAAGAAAAGAAAAAAGCTCATCTCGATAGCTATACAGATCATTAGAAATAAATCCAGTTACACATGTGAAAGATATTGGATTTTTTGCTGTGATTAAGTTAAAAACATATTGATCTTATTAATTATACAGATGGATCATTAATAATTTAATCATAAACGAAATAGATATGAGGTAAATACAATTTTAACCGTCATTTTGTTAACAATACAGTGCTTTTTGTAATTGTGATCTACTTTTGTCTATTTCATGTACAATGACTGTTATCAGGAGCATTAATTCCAGTGTTGCCAACTCCTCAGTAAGTAAAGTAGCTACTGGCTCTCCCAAAAGTAGCTAGAAGTAGCTAGATGATGTAATCAACTAATTTGCATAATATGAAATTCTGAGAGAGGCAAAATTAAGAGAAAAGGCTGACCTAGTGGTTTACAAACTGTTTATGTAATTATAAACTTTTTTTTGTTGGCTGATAACTATGTTAGCTTTTTTTTCTTTTTCTAGTGACCTAATGAATGCAGAGCAAAACAAAATCGTGATCTTGTAGCTTATATTTGGCCAGAGGAACAAGGAACTGACTTAGTATGTGATAGAGACTGAGTGAGACAGAGTGAATCGTGTGAGGGATTTTGAGGTGTGAAACTTAAAAAGAGTGAATATTTAAACAAAAACACAAGGTCTCTGCTGTAACTGTACAAAATCATCATCTATGATTTCCAAATGTTATCGAACCGGATGGTTTACATCCAGACAGTGATAGAAGACATTTTGCAGGGTTTTGATGCTCAAAAAAAACAAATTTACTGATTTACAATGTCTCTTTCTTCATGTTAGCAAAAGGGGATAAGTCTTTATGGGCCAGTGTGCATCACGTGACCGACTGAAATGGCGTAATTGGCTTGGCGCAGTTGCTGTCCGTGTCTGGCAAAAATAGACGTATTACACACGGAGCGGAGTGGCGAGCCGCTGTTACAATGTTGCAGAGACGCGCTCGCGCTGGAATAACAAGCATTGACTAGAACGTTCACAATGGCTCCGGAGGCTGTGCCGTTTTCCTTTGAACTTGTTTTATTGTCGTCGGTCTGCTTCTGTGACTCTGTCTTTACAATGCATGCTGCTGTCAGCAGAGGAATGAGCCATTTTGTATTGCTGGTGGTTGTTTTTCAGCAATTGTATCAAAGTTCTCCTCCCAAGGCTGCAAGCTGACGGTAGTGAGCTTGACTGAGCGAGCACGAGGGAGGTTGAGAAGGGTGTATCTGCAGGCTTGCAGGCAGCAGTTTCAGGACATGGATGTATTATACTTTTTGGCTGTAGGATATGGGCTTTAATTAACTCGACATGTTGAAGATGGACTGTGAACAGACCTTAAGTACTGAATATGAATTAAGTTAAATGTGTTTAAAATGACACACAAAAATTGGGGACAAAAGTTTTAAGTAATTCAGTAAAGACATAGCTTCATTTTGCCAAGACCATCTATATTAATTGTTGATTTAGTAACTGTATGTTAATTAGGTCAATTCTTTCCAGTAGCCCACATAAATTTCCAAAAAAAAGTATGTCATGATCTGTTTTAAGTTATCAGCTTACATTAAATAGTAAAGCCTAAACTGTCTAGGGCAGCAAGCTAGCATTAGCATGTAGGCTAATGTTAGCTAAAGTATATGTTAACGTTAGTGCCTTTAATACCAGTACTGTCATAGTTAGTTTAACATTAACGTTACCCAATGCTGTGCAGCTAGATATTGTTCATTTTGCTGTTCAATTCCCCAATATTTGTGTCTCATTTTAAACAATTTATTTTCATTTACACTTCATAATCAGTACTTACGCACATTCATTTCAGAGTGTATTCTTATGAAGTACTATTTTGGTGGTACTTGTTAAATAATATTTTGTTGGAATAAACCTTTAGAGTATCCTGTATTTTTGCATTTATCCAATTCATTGGGTGGTGCTGTTGCGAAAAAGAGGGTCCTAGATCTGCGGTGCTGAAACTGCTACCTGCAAGCCAGCAGATAGATACTACAGTAAACGCTACTAAAACGCAGAAGTCCTTTAGCCATTTAAAACTTCTGCTTCCCCCTATTGGTTTTTTGAATGGGTTTTTTGGTAAAATGCCCTAAATAAAGTCTGTAGTTAACACAGGCTAAAGATATTTAGATGTTGTGTTCTGCAACATAAAATATGTCGATTTTTGAACTTTTAAGGTTATACTCATCTTAGAAAAGGCGATTGTTAACAAGTGGCTACATGGGACTACAGTGTTTGTCGGGAACGTCAGATGTCATCACACCAGAAAAAGAAACTCATTAAACTCACTTGTCAGACTTTACAGAGTCGCACTCAAACTTGAAGATTTACCTGTTTATGATATGTTTCAATTGTGTTTTAATGTGTTTTTACAGTGTTTGTAGTGGTGCATTTAAGTTGTGTGACCACGTTGTAGTTTGTGTATAGCCTAACAATAGCTATTTGCTTCTGGCGATTTAATTTATGCTTCAAAACACACAAAACTGGTGTTGATCTGTGGAGATTATCATGCTGAACAAAACATGTAAATCTCATAAACTTGTGTTTGTCAGGGAGCTTATTTTCGGCGATAACCGAAAATCCCATTCAAAAATCCCATAAGGTTTTTTAATGAGGGAGCCAGTGCAATGCTTACTTCCTGGTTGGCCAACAAAAATACGCCATCCCTTCACCACTCCACTGGGAAGTGTGGCTGCGCAGCATGTGCATGAGCATTGATTGGCACTGAGTAGAGCCTCCCCCTAGCTCTGATTGGTTGAGCTCTGCTGGACGCAGTGGATTTCTACAAATCCCAACAACAGCACCCAGATGAGCCAGAGGGACGTGATTTTTTCACAGATCATCTGTCTCATGTACTCCTCTCAGAATATATGACATATATACATATACACACACACACACACACACACACACACACACATACATATATATATAAATATGACAGTTTTTAAAAAAAATGACAAAAAGTTATTTTGACAAAAGTTACCAACTTCATCTTTAAACTTCAAAACTCCAGAAAGTGATGTTAATTTGTGAGGATTGCTGAACAAAATGTTTAAGTATCATAAACGTGTTTCCCATGGAGCTCATTTTCTGCAATGATCCAAAATCCAGTTGGAAAATCCCATAGGCTTTTTGATGAGGGAACCATAGAATTAGCTTCTGTGTTGGCCCACAGAAAAATGTAATCCCTGGGGCACCCTATAGTACCCTCAATCTTTGCAAAGATTGGTGGATGAAGTTTGCTGTGCAGCGTTTGATGTGACATGGCCTTTACTGTACAGCGGGACTCATTAGAACATACCAAATAAAAAATAGTGATAAACACAACTTTCTAGCTTTGGCTTGAACTAAAATAGACAGAAAAGATTTCCCCATGATGTTTCATACCTTTGCCTCCTTGTGTGTGAAGGTAACTGTTGAGATCCTGGGAATGGTCTGGTCTTTCCATGATGAGGATTAATTCCCTGCCTAGAATATACCAGTTAAGAAGGGACACCGCAGCAGATTGTCTTACTGATCCTGATAAACCAGCAGTTTTCAGCATGATGGCCACCTCAACAATGATGTTATTGACCTTCCCATTGCACTTCTAAAGAATTAAATACATACACATGATGAATAATATGCTTTAAGTTCCAACGGCTTTAAAAAGTATATTAACAACCAGGGCCGTGCAGAGACCTTTGAAGGGGCAGGTGCTCAAAGTTTAAACGGGGCACATAGAGCACGTATTTGAAGCACCATAGAGAAACATACCTTACAGTATAGCTGGTTAAATGGTAGCAACCTATATTCGTAAAGAATGTAACATGGACTCAACATACATCACTGTCCACACCTCATATCTCAGTAGTCTGTATTTTACCTGATTCTGTTTAGGGAGTTGGTGATGAGGCTGCTGCTGCTGCTGATATCGCTGGATGTGGGCTGTATTGATCTGAGAATGTAGACATTAAAAAGAGCATGAGAAGAAAAGTAGCCAGTTTAACAAGTGTTACATGATCACGACAAGATGCAGAGATAACTAACACTGAAAATGGCTCACTGTGACCTGCCATACTGCTGATTGCCAAGAGAGGCAGCAGCCAAGGTTGACTGAACTAAAGCAAGCTGCAAATTTGTAAACTGAAAGAGGAATATTTCTGGGGGGATGAGAATAAAGGAGAAGTCAAGATGCTATGCCACAAAGCCATTATTCAAGCTGTGCATTCATTTGGGATATAGGAATTATCACCATTAGATACCTGACTGTTTAACTGTGGCCAGTCTTCTTCGAGTCCTTGCTTTTCAGTTTTAAATAAAAAGACAAAAGACAAATATTGAACAATTCTGACAACTCTTTATTCTGTAGTTCACAGCTCTATTTTTGTTTTCTGGTAAACTGAAAAACTGAAAAAGGAACATCAATACTGTGTGAAAGAGAAAATAGAGGAGGGGTCTGTGTCTCTCTGTGTCTGTGTCTGTCTATGTCTGTCTGTGTCTGTCTGTATCTGTTTGTGTCTATCTGTGTCTGTCTGTATCTGTTTGTCTGTGTCTGTCTGTGTCTGTCTGTATCTGTTTGTCTGTGTCTGTGTCTGTCTGTATCTGTCTGTATCTGTTTGTCTGTGTCTGTCTGTATCTGTTTCTCTGTGTCTGTGTCTGTCTGTATCTGTTTGTCTGTGTCTGTCTATATCTGTTTGTCTGTGTCTGTGTCTGTCTGTGTTTTTTACACATCACAAATGCCAGTTTTCTTTGTTGCTGTTATAACAGTAACTTCCTATTGCCCATGCTCTGAAAAATGTCAATGACTTCGCTGTGGTGGACTGGAATATCCTTCTCAATTGCCAGTAAAAGAAGATCTGACAACCTCTCGTCTGTGCAAAGGGTGCGAAGTTTTGTTTTCACCAGCTTCAGTTTCGAGAAAGAACGTTCCACAGTTGCTGTAGACACCGGAAGGGTGCCATATGTCTTCAGCAGCTCAGTCAAGTTAGGGAAAACCATTATTTTCTTTGACCACTGAAAGAATTGACGTCACACTGATTGGTGAGGGGCATGAGTATGAAGAATGGAAGACCTTTAGTTCTGTCTGTAATTTGTCTTCTTCTTCAAAGTTGTAGAACTGGCAGAGTTTCTTCACAGCTTCCATTGTCTCTGGTGAAATTTGTGCTCTTTTCCAGTTCTCTGGGACTGTCAGGCAATGCAGGGCATTCACAATTTCCCATGTGGAGTTATCTTCTCCTTTAAAGGGCCTTTTAAGCTCTTGTGTCATTGTGTCCACAAACACGTAGTACACTTTAACACGGTAGTAGTCGAGCAAAGTAGGGAAAGTGTGGTCTGTAGTCGCTGTTGTGGCAGTAGCCTTGAACTTGGCTGGCATTTTCGTCCTTCTTGCTTGACCAGGAATCTCAACTGGGGGGTCCAGGCCCACTGATGCAGCCTTCTCTGTAGCCTGTCTATACATCTGGTCAAATTCTTCCTCTGTTCTGCCCTGGGCCAGCCTCTGAAAAACTCCATCAACAACTCTGTATGCTGCAGCCAGGTCTATGTCTCTCTGCTGCAAAGCATCAGAAGCCATTGCAGTTGTCTGGAAGATTGGGCAGGTGATCTCCAGACACAGGAAGAATTCAGAGTTAATGCTCTTGAGAAGTACTGACAGCTGGGAGGACCTTTCTCAAAGTGCGAAGAGCAGTTTCTCTGCAGGCCCACCATGTGTCTGACAGCTTCTGCAGCTCCAGTGGACGCTGATCAGGGTAGATTGTCTTCTGCATTTCAATAAATGCTGAATGTCGTTTGGATGAGTTGGACACAAATGCAAAACTAAGTTGAAAAAACTGAGAAAACAGATGTTCGACTTTGCACTTTCAACTAACACCAGGTTAAGGCAATGTGCCTGACAGTGTACGTACAACGCTTTTCGATTTCTTTTCAGAATTCGTGACTGAAGACCTTTAAAGCGTCCACTCATGTTTGCAGCGCCATCATACCCTTGACCTCGGATATTTTCCAACTTAAAATCATTTTCTTCTAGTAGTGCTATCACTACTTTTTCAAGAGCATCTCCACTTGTGGCTTGCACATTACACACCTGAAGAAAGCGCTGCTTGATTTGCATGTTATGCACGTAACTGATCACGAAAGAAACCTGTTCAGTGTGTGCAGCATCTGTGGTTTCATCCATGAGAATTGAAAACGTTTTGCTCTCTTTGATTTCTTCTTGGATTACTCGTTTGACTGCAATGGCCATAGCTTTGATCATGTCATTCTGACTTCTGTTGGAGAGCAGTGAGACAAGAGGTCGTTTACCAGGTCCCTGCTTCTCTTTTATGGCATCCAGGTGTAATTTAATTACACTGTCATATTTGCTAAACAGCTCCACCAACTCCAAGAAATTGCCTCTATTTTGGCTTGACAGGGTTTCATCATCTCCTCTGAAAGGCAGACCCTGTCTTGCCAGGTAAAGACTGATGGCTACTAAGCAGGACAAAATTTCTCTGTTTTTTTCTCGTTCCCTGTCTTTTGCAGCTTGCAATGCATGGTCACCCGCTTCAAAAGCTGCCTCAAGTGATTTCTTTTTGAAGGTGTTCCACCTCACCATACTGCACATGTGAGATTCTGTGGCACTGTGCTCTTTAATCTTCTCTAGAGCCTTTCTCCACCGATTAACTCCTTCTGTTTTCCACGTTTTGTGACTTGTGTATTTTTCGTCATTCAAAAAAAGACGGCAGCTGAAACAAAACATGGCATCAAGACTTGGAGAGTATTCTAGCCATGGATTATTCTCAAACCATTTCTTTTGAAATGATCGCCCCTCTTCATTCTTTGGAAATGATGACAGTGCTGGCTGACAGGGTCCAATACTGTTACATAACTGAATGAAGGCCTCATCATATTTTATGTGTAATTGCAGGACATGGGCAGGATCATTTGGGTGGGTAAGTCCAAGTAGGTCTGAGAATGTTTGCCTCCCTCTGGCTTCAGTCTCCTCTTGGCTGGATGTCTCCTCTACCTCAACATTTTGTGTCGTCTGTGATTCAGTCTCTGCCTCTCCCATTCCAACCTCTGTTTCCTGGCAACATGCTTCCTCAACCTCAACATTTTCTGTCGGCTCCTCAATGACCTCTGACACTTTTCCTCCAGCCTCTGTCTTCTCCTGGCTTTCTTTTCCCAGCAAACTCTCATTTCTCTGTGGCACAATGTCCTCCTCTTTCTCTCCTTCCATCTCCTCATCTGACCTATCACTCCCTCCCTGTCCATCTAAAAACAAGGCAGAATTTGCTCTAAGATTAATCGGATTAACATCTCTCACTAGGTGTGAGACATCAATAATAAACCCAATATACACAATGATAATGTAATAATAATAATAATGTAACAGAATGACAATATTGAAATTGTGCTTATCATTGCTGTTTTCTCTAACTGGATACCTCTGCAATGTAAATAGCTGGAACATATGTTATTCTGACCTTTTGTGGTCTTTGTCATCCAGCTGGTGAGTGATCCACTGCCTTTTGCAGCCTCACGCAGATCCTTTTGTTTTTATTTAAACCTCCTCTCCTTGCGAGGCATCTCTGCAGAATGAAATATGATGAAAATGAACTACAATCTGATGCACATAAAAAACACACACACACACACACACAGAGTGACATTTCATACCTTCTCAAGGCATATACTCTATAACCAACATGAAATTGCTCCATGGTGCTGATTCGCAGCACTAGTAATTAAGTAAAAATGAATCTAATGATATAAAAATCATGTATTTAGATGTATTTGGGCTTTCATTCAGTTTGACTGACAGCAAAGTTATAAAAGTTTATAAAACTACATTTTATACTAATGCATAATATATTTAGTGTGTATACAACTAGAAACAAGTAGTGTACTGATATGTTTAAACAAGAGGTTGAGAAAATCACAATTCAAATTCTTCTAATTATTACTATTGTTATTGTTGTATATGTCGGCTACATTGCATAGTTTTACTGAAATAACATACAGTATAGCCTATGCCTCATTGCCTCTACAAACACAGGAAAACCACTGCAACTGACAGTAAAATTATACATCTCTCTAATGCACTCGGCCAAAGACAAAAGAAACATATAGAAACAAAAAGAAGCCTGACTCAGCATGTGTCATTAACTCGGCTATCATTCATGAGAGGTGAGTGTGTGCAGACTCAGTTGCACACACTCACTTGCTCATGCTCACTTTACTTCGTCAGTCATCTTTCAATGAAAGAATACACCAGATGTGCACAAACAAATATCGCTGCACATCCTACTCACCAGAGTCATTGGGCTATCAGCTGTTAAATAATTAGCAGCGCAAAGGAACAGGGCTCCACTGGGCACATCCGGGCACGCCTGGGCGGTGAGTGACAAAGTGTGGGCACGTTTACGTGGATCATGTGACCGACCGAGGGCAACCACATACACACACACATACTCGACAAAAGGGCACTTTGGGCATCGAGAGGAAAAGGAGCAGGTGCTCCAGCACCCTCTGCCCCCCCCTCTGCACGTGCCAGTTAACAACCCATTTGATAATGTTAATTAGTAATATATGTATTCCATTTTTAGAAGACAGGCTTAAAATATGAGCAGCTGTAGAAGTAGCAGGAATATTTAACATTCTGGTTTTTTGTTTTCATTTCAGCAGACAGTGTTCAACAACAGATCACATTACTCACCACCCGGTCACGCCCAATGGACCCATAGGGTACATGCTTAATGGATACCTGCAAGACAGAAATACGAACAATTTTTGGTTGGTATTTCCTGTTAGTCAATGAGTGGTGTAATGCTTGTAAACTCTAAGACTTACTAATAAAGAGTCGGCTCGATGGTAGCCAGCAAACACAGAGCATAGGCCTCCTTTGCCAATTGGAACAAGCTCTAGGTATTTGCTTTTGAAGTCGTCTTTAAAAAATACACAAAGACATTGTTTAATCAATGTTACTTTTGTATGTTTGACCCCTCTCCTTCTATGTTTGAGTTGATCCAACATTTTTATTTTCAATCCATAAATTCACAGTCTAAAGGAATCCCTTTATTTTATTAATTAAGTTACTTATTTTTTTGACAGCTTACCTCTTCTGGTGTTTCCAGAGGAGGCCATCTTATAGATCTTCTCGCTGATTTCCTCTCCAGTGCTGGCAGCACTCACATCATCATCAGCGCTAAACTGACTAACTTGGTTCCCAAAGTTTCCAAATGTAGTTTCGGTCAGGGAGGTAGACACCGTTTCCACTTTTAAGGGTAGACTTAAGACCTTCCTCTTTGATAAAGTGTATAATTAGGGCTGGCTCAGGTTGCCTGGACCTTCCCATAGTTAGGCTGACATAGGTTTAACCTGCTGGGGGACTTTCTATAGGGGTCAGAGAGCAGTGGGGACTGACACTGCTCTCTTTATATTATATATATATTATATAATATATATATAATATATATATTTATATTATATATATATATATAATATATATATATAATATACCTTTATATTTAAGCCATAATAGTTGATTAGTGACCCTAGTTTCGTTAGTGTGAATATTCCTCGAGCACAAGTTTCCTGTGCTCAGTTGAAATCCCCATCCGTGTGACGGGGAGGAGGGAGAGGTGACAGAGCTTTTGGCCTGATCAGGCGGGGGTGGTTTTGAGTCCGTTCAGACCTGCCACTCTGGCTCTGCTTCCTCTCTCTTTCTTTCTTTTCTATTACTGCTCTCTGGTATTCATATTTAAGTTGTAATTGCTGATCAATGTCTCTAGGATATCATTGCTTATCCTTTTTACTGTTCACCACCTTGGTTCTTTTGAACTGCACTACGCTAATCCCGTTGCTGGGATGTCGTACACTGTAAAGCCCTCTGAGGCAAACCATGTTTTGTGATAATGGGCTCTATAAATAAAATTGACTTGACTTGACTTGAACTCAGTAGAGCTGAACTTAGTCGAGCTGGACTCAGCAAGGCCGTCGCTGGAGGTACGCCTTTCCCTATTCTCCGGTGTGTTGCCGTCACTGTTGGCCTTCCTCTTTCTGGACCGGAGCTGGCAATTGATGGTCGAAGCTGCATTGGAGACAGAGGTGTTGGTGTTGACGGTCCACCTGTTCTTAATCTGAGGTGGTCCAGCGTCAACACAGGCCTTTCTCTTGCCCTGCCTCCACTGGCACTTCACCATGTCCAAAAGAGTTAGTGAGGTTGAAACATCTCAACCTTTTTGGGGCATTCTCTCCTTAATCAGCAGCGCTCTTCTTGCACACGCTGATGTTGGCCTGCACATCGTTGCAGGGATCTGGGGAGTGGAGGATGTTGCCTCTGCCCAAATGCTTGGGTGACGCTACAACATCAACCTTCTCAGGTATTTTCCCCATGTTGTCGCAATCCAGATGATGGTTTTCTAAAAATTACAAGAAAAAAAACAGTGAACCACTTGTCTTGACTGCATGCAAGTGCATTTAGTTACTAATAATGAGGTACCAGCTTTATATAAATGATGACCCATTATGATTTTTGCACTCAGATTGACTAGACATAAGAATTATAACATGAATTTGCATCTAGTTCAAGAGTTGAAGATGACAGCTTATAACATATGAGGCAAGCAAAGGAAATTAAACATATTAAAAGACTTAGGGCCCTATTTAGAAGATCTAAAGTGCATGGCGTAAATGCGTTTAGGGTGTGCCAAAGTCCATTTTGCTAGTTAAACGGCAGATAATCTGGGTGCCAGGTGAGGCGCATGTTGCAGAGGGGTTGTATTTAGACTCTGAATTAGTCATGGGTGTGTTTTGGGCGAAACATGAATTAACCAATCTGTGCGTCAGCTCCCATTACTCCCATTATTATTAAAAGCCAGGTAAAGTGGGAATTGGTGAATTGCTATCTAAATGACGGATTTAGTGAATTACAGATGTGACAGGTGTTCTGCTGAAGAAACCGATCTGCTTGTGCGCGAGGTGAAGGTGCGCAAGCAGATAATTTGCAGAAGCAGCAGATATCCACCAAAAGCAGCAGAGGTAAAGCAGGCATGAGAGGACCTGGCAGTGCAAGTTCCATCATTTTTTTTTTGGAACCTCTGGTAGGCCTTACAATGCAGAAAAGTGTATAATGATTTGTGGAGGGGAAAAAATCCAACTTTGACAGATAATTTAGGATCAGTACTGCTGGCGACTGGGACATGCTGAACTCAAACATATCAGAGAGGTTGGAGGCAACCATCTTCCAGAATCTGGTCACAGGAGGACATTCCCAGAACATATGGAAATAACAGCAAAGTACAAGTAGGGCCAAGGATTACCTTCATTGAACAAAGCTTCCTGGTTGTCATATACATTCTATGTGTAAAATTGCGGTGTATTTGCTTGTGATCAGGATTTCTGGATGCTAGCATTTATGTTGGACCAGACTTTGTTCCATTTGAAAGCTGGGTCCAGATCCAGGACATCGACCCTCCATAAAGCATCTGCAAAAACGGGAGGAGCCAGCTGATCTCTCAGTGGGTGTGTTGCTGCTGGCATATTTGGGTTAACTGGCATCAGCACAAGTAGTTCAGCCTCATGCCTTCCTGCGTCCTGTAATGTGCCCTAATTTATGTCCAAGAGACATCCATGATGCATATCAATGTTGTGCAACACCCAACATGGCACAAAGAATGCTGGGACTTTTAGAGCTCTATTGTGATGTTCCGCCTGACTTATCCAAACAACTGAACCGCATGCAGGCGCTTTCTAAATAATCTGCTCTTTAAATAGCAGGAAACAGACTGCGCCTTGAACTTTAGACCAGCTTTTATTTGGTCAATGGCATATTTGCTTTCTGTTGCCTCAAAATAGCAAACCGCCAACAGCGCATCACACCACACCTCCACCTTTGGGGCAGCTGTGGCTCAGAGGTAGAGTGGGTCGTCCTCTAATCAGAAGGTCAGCGGTTCGATCCCCAGCTCCTCTGGACAACATTGGGCAAGATACTGAACCCCAAATTGCTCCTGATGCTGCGTCATCGGAGTGTGAGTGTGTGTGAATGATTACTGAATAGCAGGTGGCACCTTGTATGGTAGCCTTGGCCACCAGTGTGTGAATGTGTGTGTGAATGGGTGAATGTGACATGTAGTGTTAAAGCACTTTGAGTGGTCAATAAGACTTGAAAAGCGCTATACAAGTATAGTCCATTTACCATTTACCTCGCTTGCTTTATTGCTTTATTGCTCTTTTTAGTCCGAAGACTTTAGCAGACAGATTAAGTTGTTACCAATTTCATGTTTAAAAAGAGTTATATTGTGGCTTTATGTCTGAATTCACGCCCCATCTACAGTATACAAACTGTGGACTCTATTTTGAAGATCTTTTGAGAATTAAACTTACAAGGTTTCATTTAAATTCACACTGTTTCATTCTAAAGCTAAAAGCAAGATTTAACATCCTTAAAGATACAATATCCATATGAAAAATGCATTTTTACTTCTGGCTCAGATGATCTTAGATGATCATTTCAGGTAAGACAGTCGCAGATATGTTACATACCAGAAACTGTTGGAATAAAACAATGATGTGTGTGATTTTTAAAAAAATATCCAGACAAAGCTGCATGTGGAAAATAGTGTAGACATTTTTCATCTTTAAAAGTTTGAAAAACACAAATGACTATGAACTGTAACTGGAAGCTAATCACACTTACCTGGATCACAGGAGTTCACTGCCATCCAATCATAAGGAGAATCATCTGTATACATGACTCTCATAGCATTTTGGACTGCTCGAAGTTGTAAACATCCGCAGATATCTAAAGAATGTGTAGCTACTGATAGTTTGTCTGGTGTGAGGGAGGCTATATAAGCTGAACAATTTAGAATGTGATGATGTGTCACAGCAAAAACCTAATAAAACCCAGAATATGCAAATTAGCATTCTGAAGTTCCCTCCAAACAGGATTTGTGTATATGTCAATATTTTGTTTAGTTTTATGTCTTCAGATGACAGATGACATACAAATATATATTACGGTGTCAACAAATAACTACAGTTCAATGAACCATTTTGGACAGTTGGGACAATTGAAATTGTTGGTACAGCCCTTGGACACATGCTTTATGATTGGACGATAGTGAACTGTAATTAATGTCCACTTGGCCAACAATTAACTGATCAGATATCTCAGGAACACCTTGAGGGATTTTTTTTTTCTTTTGCACAAATGTACACTTTAACTCCACAATGAAATGATTAGATTTGATTAGATCAAAGGTCAAGGTCACTGTGACCTTGCATGCATCTCATTCTTATGAACTGGATATCTCAAGGACATCTTAAGGGAATTTCTGTAAATTTGGGAGAGAGAGTCAAGTTAATAAGCTCCTATTTAGGGGCTTCGTATGACAGCATAAAAAGTTATGCTGTTAATCCAAAAGTCCAATCCAAAAGTTAATCAATATGATAATAAAGTTGATATATAAGTAAGAAATCTGTTATCTGTATATTTGATAATGATGCTCATGCTCATCCCAGCTAGCAATTATTGGTTCTAAAAACGTTCTGAGAATGGTACCGTGCAACCAATGCAATGTTTTAGTAACTTTATAAGCGGCAAGTTTTCTTTTTGCTCCCAAAATGCTCTTCTTAAGGTTCGGGTAACATTGTCTATAAACATTATATAAATTGTATTTATTTTTGTTAACATATGACATTACAAGATATTTTAATTTAAAAAATGCTTTGTAATTTCAGGCCTTAATACCATCTTGAAAGCATTTTGTGAAAGTTTCTTTGAAAATATTCTTCCTTGGTTCTCATGAAATGCTGTGGGAATGTTTTGTAAAAGAACATTCTATGATCTGTCAACATCACCAAAAAATCCTCAGAATGTTGCAGTTCAAACATCACGTCTTAGTAAGCATTTAACCTTTTGGGACATTATTTGAAATAATATCCTAATAATCCTTAAAAGGTTCTTTGAACATTAGAATTAAATTAAATTTATTAAATTAATTAAAATGTTGTCTCTAAAATATTGTTGTAGGTATCTTTAGCCAATGTTTTGGGAACGTTTCCTACTTGCTGGGATGGTCCAAAATGTTGGACTGACTGGCCTGTGGGTTCCACCCCTGCCAGGTTTATTTCTGTTTATATCCTGCTGGACCAGAAGCATTATAGTCAAGCAGCTCTATTTTTATTTCTCCCTGCAGGACAGGAGTAATATGGATTTCATTTATATTATCTGTCCTTCCTACAGAATGTTTTGCTATTAACTTATCTGGGCCTGCAATAGATCCTCAGAATTGTCATGATATTCCCTGTCCAGTGGAAGAGCTCTTCTACAGAAGCCTTTCTCTCCATCCTCTCACATTGTGACATTCATTTTGCTTCCTTTGTGCTCCCTGATTTCACAGCCATATTATCTTTTATTTTTCCAGCCTTGATCGTGTGCCTCTTTTCATGTCTTTTGTATCATGTCTTTTCTATCTTGTTCATCCCATTTCTTATTATTCTGTATCTCACACTCCATGATATAATACACACATTTTTTTTTATCAAATGAATCCACTTTTCAATCCAGACTGAAAATTTAACTTTTGATATTATAATAATGTGCTATTTCTATGTACATTTCCTAATCATGTTGCCTGTTTTAATACTTTTAGTTGCTTGATTTTATTGCTGACATAATATATTTTTTAAGGTTTTTTCTTTATTTCATTTTTTTTATTATTTTGGAATCTTTTTATTGAACTTTTCCAATATCTATTTGCTTGTCACAACACCTACATACAACCTACAACACATAAAAGGAAACAAAGCAGAAGGGGGAAAAAAAACCCACCTTCAGAGAAAACAACCAAATCAACACTGCATTCTGAGGATGTGGATGGAGACGTTCAGGGGAAAATATACTTAATGTTCGGATACAACATTTTGTACAAAGTAGGACAGAAAAGGCTTCTAGACTTTAAGAAATGTCTTCACTGAGCCCCCTCTCAAGTATTTAAGTTTTTTAAGCGTAAGATGTGACAGAAAACTCTCTTTACGTTACAATTTGTCATATTTCCAGTCAAATCAACACCAAACATCGTGCTAATAAATACAGTCAGGATATGACTACACAGCGTGCACCTGTAGGTGCAAACACTCCAGCACCTGCTGCCAATAATGCACTTCCCAATCTGGTCATATCTCCTTTCTTTAAATATAAGAAAATGTTTTCATGATTGTCGGTCAGAGTGGTAGAAAAAAAAATTACATTCAGAAGACTGGACTTCTTTATGAAAGTCCAGGGTTTCTTTTGTCCCCCCTTATATTACATAATTACCGGCAGCATTTCAACCTGATGCTGTCAGCAGCACATTATGCTGACACGACAGGTTTCGTCAGGCCACATTCTAAACTGATGCTGCCTGTCTGCATACCCGGCTGCTGCAGCTGTCATTACACAAAGGATGGTTTTGTGCAGCTGCGTTCTCAGCTGGCGTTGTCTAGCGGCGTATCATGCAGACACTAAAAGTGGCTTTTGGTGTCGGGATTTTAGGCTGAAATTACTGCAAAAGTGGCCATTGTCTTTTGCTTCTGTTGTGCTGTGATGCCTTTCACTGAGGTCAAGATGGCTGTACTACTCTGTAAAATCTGACAATTTGAGTTTTCTCAAAAAAATCTAGGAAACTGACTGCCTTGAAAAATGTAAGTAAATAAAACTATTGGTCTTAATTTATGTTAACATTATATCTAATTGTTAATTTTCCTTAAAATTGAGTCATATTTACTTAATTTTGTGAAGTTGCTAATTTAGTCAGTCTTTCTAAGTTTTAGCAAATTCAGTTAACCAAGTTTACGGTGCTATATATCTGTGTTCTGTTAGTTTCAAATCTAGTCGGTCATATTTGTATTTTCTTAAACATGTCAACAAAACAGAACAGATCAACTTCATCATGGGCAAAATCCTCTTTTGTGATCAGTCAGACAAACTTGGTTTACTGAAGTCGCTTCACAGACTTCACAAAATTAAGAAAATACAGCTTCATTTCAACCAAATTTAACAATTAGATGCAAAATAAACATAAATTAAGATTTATAGTTAAATTAACTTTACTTTTTCAAGGCCATCTGTCAAGATTATTTTAAGTAAAACCATCCTGTCAGGTTTTACAGTAACTGGCTGTACTAGTAACTGCGATGAAAAAAAGACATCACTGGAAATCTCTGGAAAACTTCCTCTGACATTACAATTCTGCCTAAATCAGCACCAAAATCGGTTACTAACCTCTGTTATAAACAACTAATTGGTGCCAACAGCAATTCCAGTCTCAAATGAGTGTAGCAAAAAATAAAAAAACTGGAGACTGTCCTCCCAATGAAAAACATGCATCAGTCACATCGACATGTGTTGACGCTCGAGTGGCAAAGCTGTGGCAGTAATTATCACTGTGTCTGTCTGCAACAGTATGATGTTATCATACAGCAACAAAACATCAGACTTTAACACATAAAACTGCTGTTTGACTTCTGTTTCTAACCGACCATCAACCTTTGTTTAGTTCCTGAACTTAGATCATGTGGGTTTTAACCTTTTAACACCTGGATCCACATCAGTTTTTTGTGCTGCATTTAGACACCTATCACAAACGTTTAAACCTTGGAAACCTTTAAAAAAAATGGTTTATTTTCTTTTTAAAACATGTAAATAAAACAAACAAAACAAAAACAAACAAAAAAAAATCACACTAACTGAGAGAAAACCTGCAAAAATTAATAAAAGTAAAAGTAAAAATTAGTTGGGGGGTTATTACATATTATCAAAACATTTGTAAAAAAAACAAACTCCAGACAACTTCTCGTATTTATTCATCAGTAAGTATTTTACAAAAAAAAAGAAAAAGAATAAGAAATTATTTTTTCAGCTCTTTCTTGAAGTCATTTTCATGTTTGTTTGTTTTTGTTTGTGTTGTTGTTGTTGTTTTTGTTTTACTTTTCTGTTGCTTATTTTTAGGCAATTTTCATGTAACCTTTTACAAATTTCTCACATTTTTTTTGGCCACTTCTTGCTGAGTTCATATCCCTCAAGAAATCAAGACAATTTTTGACAACAAAGGTCAAACAAGAACAAAGATGTGACTTGAACCAAAACCACCATGTTACTCTAACGTAAACTTTACAAAGGTAGTTATTTAACCCATATGGATTACTTCATCCCATATACTGTATATATACATATGCAAGAGAAAAAGGAAAAAGAAAATGCATAAATTAGCTGACATTTAAATGCAGAATGCAGCATGAAGGATGCAGCATCAAAGAGGTTTAACAGTGTAAGACAGAGGACAGAACAGGACAGGGACAGTAGGAACTAAAATTTACAGAAAACACAATTACATATGTAGAATGGTAGCATGGAGTCTATAAAATGTGTTTGACTGGTTTAAAATATAGATCCGTGAGTTTAACTGCTTTCTAGAAGTGGTTTATAGTATTATGAAAGAGCATTTACGACTCTCTGCTGTTGCGTTTATTTCATTAGCCTCTGCAGCTCCCTGCTGGATGAGCCTGCAGTGCATAGTGGAAAGATAGAGCCAGATATTTTCTAAAATTTTCTGCACTTACACTGTGCTGACACAAAGGACACCAAAAATGAAGTGGGCGTTTTTTCCCTCATTGTCCAACAGCAATTAGACCAGACCACATTGGCCATGTAAAGGTGAGATTAATACTTTACATGCTTAATATGCTGGAGGATGAACAATTTTTTATGTGACTTCTGGGACTGAAAATGAAGCAAATACAGAAGTGCCCGAATCTGCAGTTCCTCTAATGTCCACTTACACACACACACACACATATATATATATATATATATATATACACTGGAATTTTTCAAACTGCCTGAGATACCACCTCATGCTAGCGTAAAAAGTCTTTTGCGATAAATGGGATTTTTTTCAAAATTGGCTTGTTTCCATTAGGCCTATTTTATATCAAAAATTTCAATATGCGCAATTGGAGGGTTAATGTAAACCTGCCATATGCGGCGGTGGATGGGAAACAATGCACTTGCTATTCTCTGCCTTCCTTTATTATTTTTCACTCCTCACCTCACTTCAGAGGGAAGTGAGAGCAAACAGTCAGAGCAAACACAGTGTGATGTATACATGGATTTAACGAATTTACCTCGAGGATGTTTTCTAATCAACTTATTCAGGTTGCTCTTGGCATCGTTTCAGCCCTGTGGAGTTGCTACTGTGGAGTTGCTACGTAGTCAAGTGCGTAGTCAAGTGCCCTAAGCAGTTAATGGTCCAGTGCCTTGCTCAGAGGCACTCCTGCAGTCCCCAGGAGGTGAAAGGTTTTGGCTGAATCCAGGGGCAGGCGCTGCTGCTGCTCCAGGCCTGTCGTAGTTGTTGAAGGTGAGCTGTCAGGCCTGGCTGTCAGAGGCAGAGCCTGGCTCTCTGCACAGTGTCTCTGCTCTGTTATGTATTTACTCTGATATCCTGACTCTTTTCTGGCACACAACCATCTGGCAAAAAGACTTTATGGAACCAGATGGTTAATGGAAATGAGGTTTTTGTCTTTCACAAATGCAAGTCTGCATTTCTGTGAGCATATTTGGGAAATATTGGCACTCACCAGACAGACAAAAATTTAGATTAAATTATGCAAAAAGAATTAGTATTATCAACGCAATGTGAAAAAGAAAGCTGGCCAAGTGCAGCTGCCATGGTCAGTGTAGCAGCTGCAGCTCTGCTACATGTGTCACACCGCATCTGGGTCCCATGTATTTCCTCCATTAAGCTACAGAGTTTCCCAGTAATATTTTTTTCATGGAATCCTGTGCTGCCTGCGACAGGTATTACCCCAAAGATCTGTCTGAGAGACGGACAGTTGTGACAGGCAGGCAACATTTCATCCATTAAATCACTGGTGTTTTGTGCCTTTTGTAATAAATGACTCAAAAATGAAAGGCTTTTATGCTGATAAGAGCTGTATTGAAATGTTACAACCTGCTATAAAAGGCTGTCTGCCTACTTTGTGAGTTACTGCTGGAGGAGGGAATATGCCGCCCCCTACTGGTGTGGAGCATTTTGCCAGAAGTCACTTTCCTTGTATGTGCAAACGTGTTCTCACTCCAAACTAATCACATGGTGCCACTCATGGATCTATTATAAATCTGGATAAAGCTGTGTGGGTGGAGCCTCATTCATTCCTATGAGAGCTGCTCAATGGCGCATGAAGCAGAGAAAACTCTTTTTCCGGGTTTAGAAAAATGTAAAATACCCAGATCTACTGGCCCATAGAGCATGCGTGGAAGTGATTAAAGGCAGCCGCACGCAGCTGAGTGTACCCGAGTATTGACTCCGACTCCCTGGCTCGCTCACACAGATGACCCGAGTGCTCGAAGCGAACAGCGCCGGTGCACGAGCATTCCTCTCATAGTAGTTTAGCTTATTAGCAACAGCAGCTAATCGGCGGTATAAGGACAGCGGTGCTGTCGGTTTTAATATTTACGTGATAATCAGATAATTGTATATTTATCTCTCTCTACACACACACACACACATACACACACACACACACATAAATATACACAAATATACATACAACTCATCAAGGACTCATATCGTAATCACAACCGGAAAAATTAAATTAACAGAATCAAAAAGTGTTGTGCCCACAAAAATATAATAAAAGGTGGTGCCTTGTAATATTGCCCCGTGTATTAATACACAGCTCAACTTTAAGTAAATACCACGTTCAGTACCTTTCAGTAACTGTCACTAGTGCTCCGCGCTGCTCACTGATAACCGGTAGTTTGAATACAGACCGTAGACCGTATATACGGTCTCTGACACAGACACGGTAAGACGTCCATATTACAGGCTTTACAGCCAACAGCGTATGGATGTGTTGTAAGATGGTTAAAATGATGAATTATGATTCAAAAATATCCATTACTACAGCCGGCACGAAGCCTGTGCTGTGTCAGGGACTCCAAGAGTTACATGTGTGTTCACGAGTTAGAGTCCCGCGGGTCCTATGTGTGTTCATTTTATGTCTGGAGAAATACCGAATTCCAAATCTTGATTTGGAAAATGGCACATTTTATGTCTTTAGCACGTTATCCAGTGATTTAAGGATGTCTCTTTCCCCCTGTTAAGCAAATGGGGAAATGTCTTTCTGGGCCGTTGTGCATCACGTGACGCTTTAGTTCCACTTTCGGCCACTATTTTGCTTCAGAGTGTGGCGCACTTCCTGGGGACCTGGTGCCACTCTGTCAGTGACCTCCTGCATCTACTCATCACATTTCAGGTATCCTTGTGAGTCAGCCATTTATGCTCTGAGATGCCGCTATGTTGATGTCAACAAATGCACATGGTGGGACGATGTCATGGAATGACGCACTCCGTTACCATTATGTGAAAAGGTGCACGTGGTGGGATGAAGCAGCATGGTTCTTAAGTTTACAGAACAACGCTAACTGCACAATGATTTGGATAAGGCATAAAAGTCATGGATGGTTAGGTCAAGGCAAAAGAGGCACATGGTAAGGTGTAGAAAAACCCCCAAAACAAACACACACACACACACACACACACACACACACACACACACACACAGGGAGCAAACTCCAGACTCCAAGACGAATGTAAATTGTTTGTGAGACCCATCCACCTCCCCTCCCGCCTGCCCTGTAAGTGCACTCATGCTCCTTATATTACGTGGTTACCGGCAGCGTTATTACCTGACGCTGTCCTTTGGACCAATCCTTTTCACTTTATATATGCTTCCTCTAGGCAACATAATTAGAAAACATTCCTTAAATTTCCATTGTTATGCTGATGATACGCAATTATATCTATCTATGAAACCAGATGAAACTGATCAGCTATCTAGACTTCAAACATGTCTTAAGGATGTAAAAGCCTGGATGAGCCGTAATTTCCTGATGTTGAATTCAGACAAAACTGAAGTTATTGTTCTTGGCCCAAAACACCTCAGAAGCTCCTTTTCCAACAATTTAATTTCTCTAGATGGCATTACCTTGGCCTCTAGCACGACTGTAAGGAACCTCGGAGTTTTATTTGACCAGGATTTATCCTTTGCCTCCCATATAAAACAAACTTCAAGGACGGCTTTCTTTCACTTGCGTAACATCGCAAAAATTAGATATATCCTGTCCCAAACAGATGCTGAAAAATTAGTCCATGCATTTGTCACCTCTAGGCTGGATTACTGTAATTCTCTATTATTTGGTTGCCCCAACAAATCTCTTAGGTCTCTCCAACTGGTGCAGAACGCTGCTGCTCGTGTTTTAACGGGAAGCAAGAAAAGGGATCATATTTCTCCTGTTTTAGCTTCTCTGCACTGGCTCCCTGTGAAATCCAGGATTGAATTTAAAATCCTCTTCCTTACTTACAAAGCTCTAAATGGTCAGGCTCCATCCTATCTGTCACAGCTCATAGTTCCTTACCAGCCCTCAAGATCACTGCGCTCTGAAAACGCAGGGTTACTTGTGGTTCCCAAAATTTCCAAATGTAGGTTAGGAACCAGAGCCTTCAGCTACCACGCTCCTCTCCTATGGAACCATCTTCCATTTTCGGTCAGGGAGGCAGACACCGTTTCAACTTTTAAGGGTAGACTTAAGACCTTCCTCTTTGATAAAGCTTATAATTAGGGCTGGCTCAGGCTGCCTGGACCAGCCCATAGTTAGGCTGACATAGGTTTAACCTGCCGAGGGACTTCCCCTGATACGCTGAGCTCCTTTCCTTCTCTCAATGCCGCCATCAGAAATCATGCATGTCTGTTAACTGCATTGCCATTTGCAAGCTTAGCTTAGCTCTGTGATAGCCATGTGGTACTCTCACTACCTGGGGCTCGCGATTACAGAGCCTGGGTCTGTTGAACTGCACTACGCTAATCCTGTTGCCTCTCGGGAGCGTTCCTGCTCCCTTGTTTCCTAGTTTCCCTGGATCCTGGCCGTAACCTTGACTGTGCCTGACCGTGGTGATAGCTGTGCTGATGCTGCGACCCTGCCTTTGGTTGTGCTCGTGCTGTGGCTGTACTGATTCTGTGCCCCCCGCTCGCCCTGATCGTGGTCTGGTCCTGGTTGCGCCGATGCTGTGATCTTGCCTTTGGACAACTCCCTTTCACATATGCATGAGACTGTTATCATCTCTCTCAACATCATCATAGAGAGCAATTACTAATTTCACACCTACCATTATTGTAATATGACATGCATCTGTTTCTATTATTGCAAGCACATCTGGATGCGCTGCGACTGGGTGCAGAAGGTGGCTTTTGGCGTCACGATCATACGCTGAAGCATTGACAGAGCAACGCTTTTAGACGAGTGAGAACGAGCTGTATGTGCACACATACTTGGCTAATGAAGCTGATTGTTATTATGCACTGCCCCTTTGAGAAATGTGCAATACTAATTCACTGAAGTAGTCTTTAAGCTTGCTTGTGTGACAAAATGTATGCAAGTTACACACAAAAACAAAAATGCATTTGGTCATCTATATTGTTCCCTGTGGAGCGAGCATGTACATTTTTTAATTAAAGCTGTACTATCACCAGCTCTAAAGACGCCCTATAGAGATCTTACACCACTTAGCTTGTTGTTTGTGTTTTACAGCCCCTCAAACTCTCGTCAGACTTGTTTCCAGACACAGCAGGCAGCTGTTTGCAGTGAAAAGGCTCAGACAAATCCACTGTGCCCTACCTGCTCAGCAAAAAGCACACAGACACAAGTAGACACTAACTGGTGAACATAGTGAAGCATTTATCAGCTGGAGAGACAGAAGTTGGTTTTTTTTCCTTGAGTTGGTTGAGACCACAAAAAAAGATCTAAAAAGAGAGTTGATATCAGACCTTTATTCCATGTTCACCATAAAAACTTCAACGAACTGTTTACATGGCAATGGTTCTCGCATGAAATGTTAAACTTTTGTTGTGGTTTGGCCTTTCATTCAGACGACAACAGGGTTTTCAGGGCCTGAAAACACAAACATTTGAAACCAGGTTCCAGAGTGTAATCGTTTGAATACGCCACCCCTTCTGTTGCCGTATAATCTGGAAATGCATGGATCCTGTGAGAACGGTGACGTCATAGCAGCACTTTGTGTAGGCACATGTTGTTTTTCCATGGTGTGTTATTACGACGTTACACCGCCAGCTATTGGTGTGGCATGCATACTACAGCATTTTTGGTTGTTTTTGAGGATCGCTTTCACAATGTTATCATACATGAACACAGATTTGTTTTAAAACACAAAGGAATGACTTTTCCATATTTAGTAGGGCCTTTCTTGTCTAAGAGTCTGGGTGTCATTCTTGACAGCACATTGTAATCACATCAATAACATCACTTAGTCTCCATATTTCAGCCGTCTCTGCCCGTCTCTCACACCCAATAGCACCACCATCCTGACTATAACTGTCTCCTCTCTGGTTTTCCGTTCAATTTCTTTTATAAACTTCAGTTGGTTCAGAACTCTGCTGCCTCCATCATTACCAGAACTCCCTGCATAAAACAAATCACCCCCATCCTACAGCAACTTCACTGGCTCCCTGTCAAGCACTGCAATGCTGAACCCATTGATGCTGCTGAGGTGCTGTCTGGTGCTGATCTGTTTGAGATGCTGCCTGTTTCTGATGTTGATGATGATGTTATGAGTCCATCCAGTGCTGTTGTTCATGGATGACTGAACAACTCAGAGATGTCTAAACTTCAAAGTTGTTTTTCCCATTTGGCTCAGTCTCAGCATGAGGATGTGGTCCATTTAATTACCTTGCATGTCTTTTCAGATGTGCTGTCCCAAACCCACATGCTGCAGCACGACATTGATGTGGGGGATTCTCCTCCCATTAATCCTCTGGGATCACTTTGAAAAAAATCCGTTAAGGACATTTAGGACAAAAATGTCCACTTCCAAAACCTTTCATAGAAAATTTTATATAAAAAAATGTTTTTTCCCCAGTTTTTTGGCTTGAATCTTTTAATCAACTTCGGTCCTAATCGAAACTATCGAATGATTAAACATTGTTGGTATTTTAACCATTTAAATGCCAGTTTGAATACATGATGTCACTGCTGTTTTTGACCAAAAAAAGAGTTATTTTCAAAACAATAAATGAGGGGAGGTTGGGAGATGTTTTTTTTTTTTTTTTTATCACAGTCTTGGATATGTGAAAGATCAGCAACAACACTGACTTTGATGTATTTATTTAGTTTTTTGTGCAGAGTCAGAATTATAATTTAGGACCAGTTAAAGCCACTAAGGACAAAAATGTCCACTTCCAAAAACTGGATAAAAATATTACAGATTAATATTTTTTCCCCTTTTTGGTGTTTAATCTTTTAATCAACTTCAGTCCTGATCAAAACTATTAAACATTTATTTATTTTCAGGATTTTAACCCTTTGAATACCAGTCTGACTACATTATGTCACTGCTCTTCATGAAAAATACACACAAAAAAATGAATTATTTTCAAAATAATAAATAAGGGTAGGCTGGGAGATTTTTTAAAAATCACAGCCTTGGATATGTCAAAGATTAGCAACAACATTGATTTTGATGCATTTATAGTTTTTTGTGCAGAGTCAGAATTATAATTTAGGACCAGTTAAAGCCACTGAGGACAAAAATGTTCACTTCTAAAAACTGCTATAAAATTATTCAAGATTAATATTTTTTTTTTCTACTTTTTGGGGTTTAATCTTTTCATCAACTTCAGTCCTGATCAAAACTACCAAACATTTATTTATTTTCAGGATTTTAACCCTTTAAATGCCATTCTCATTATATAATGTCACTGCTTTTCATGAAAAATATGCACAAAAAATGAATTATTTTCAATATAATAAATGAGGGGAGGCTGGGAGATTTTTTTTAAAAATCACAGTCTTGGATATGTCAAAGATTAGCAACAACATTGATTTTGATGCATTCATAGTTTTCTGTGCAGAGTCAAATTTATAATTTTGGATGTGTTAACGATATTAAGGACAAAAATGTTGACTTCAGTCCTGATTAAAATGACCAAATAACCATTTATTTTCAGGATTCTAACCCTTTAAATGCCAGTTTGAATACACAATGTCACTGTTTTTCATGAAAAAAATCACATAATTTAATCTCACAACCACTCCAGAATATTATAATGCATTCTGTAATGTCAGGGTTTTATCTTGGAGGAAAGTAATAAAATCTGTCATAATTACTATATACTAGCAGATGGCAAAATTTCCCCATCATAACTCTATACATGACATGCTTGTTATTTCGTAGTTTTGCCTGTTGAATTTTGGAGCCGTGCCAGGCACTGAAATAAATCTACGCAACTAATACGATGTAGGCTTGTTGAAGGAGATGACAAAGTAAGAGCGCTGCTCTGTCAGTGCCTCATGCATACAAGTGTGACACCAAAGGCCACCTTTCGCGTCCACATGCAATGCACACAGACAGTGCAGATGAGAATGAGGTTATCCACTGGCGGACAGCTGGAAGGCACCGGACGCATCCACATGCAATGCGCACAAACGGTGTCACTTGACAACGTGGCCGGACAGAACTGATGGCATTGTTATATGCTGGCAGACACCGGGAACGTCCACATTCAACATGCGCAGGTGGTGTCAGTTTACAACGTGACCGCACAAAGCCGGTTCTGTTCAAATACACTAAAGAAGTACTGAAGGATAGCATCAGATAACAACGCTGACAGTAACCACATATTATAAGGAACACAAGTGCACTTATAGGGTGCGGGGAGGTGGATGGTGCCCACAAACAACTGACTTTCATGATGGCGTTTGGAGATTGCTTCCCCTGTGGATGTGTTTTTTTCTTCACCTTACCATTGGCCTCTTTTGCCTAAGCCTAACCACCCCATCCCAAACATCATGATAGTCTACACCGTGGAAACATCGGGGTCGTGCTGCTTTCTGCATGCTGTGACATCACAGTGACAGGCTGCTTCATCCCACCATGTGCATTTGTTGACATCACTTGTAACAGCTTCCTGGTGAACAGTTTCAGGATACCTGAAACATCATAGGTAGACTCGGAAGGTCCCGACAGAATGGCACCATGTGACGAGTAGGGAGTTAGGACATGCTGGGTATACTGAATAATATCTTGTGTGTATGAGGGGGTTGAATGTGTGAAAGTGTGTGTTTGTGTGTGTGTGTGCATGCACGTGTGTGCATGCGTGCATGAGAGAGAGACAGAGAGACAGAGAGAGAGAAGAAGTGAAAATTGCGAGGTGAAAATTGTGAAAATATTTCTCTTTTTACATGCACACTGTACACACATACACACACACGCACACACACACACACACACACACACACACACACACACACACACACACACACACACACACACACACTCTTCTCAGCTGAGACCACACTTTGACATCTAGTACCTGGCAGGGTTCAAAAATTCAACAGGCACAGAAACCAAGAAATTACAAGCATTTCATGTATAGGGTTATGATCGGAAAATGTTGCCATTTGGTAGTATACAATAAAAATGACAAATTTTACTACTTTCCTCCAAAATAAAACCCTGACATTACAGAATGCATCATTATATTTTGTAATGGCTGTGAGTTTCATGTGTATTTTTTCCCATTTGTTTTCATTTTGAAAACAGTAACCTCATGTAAACGAACTGGCAGTTAAAGGGTTAAAATCCTGAAAGTAATTGAATGTTTTGGTAGTTTTGATCAGGACTGAAGTTGATTTAAAGATTCAATCCAAAAATTGGGGAATTTTTGTCTGGTTTTTAATCATAATCTGACTCTGCACAAAAAACTATAAATGCATAAAAGTCAGTGTTGTTTCTAATTTTTGACATATTCAAGATCAGGATTTAAAAAAAAATCACCCAGCCTCCCTTCATTTATTTTATTTAAAATAACTAATTTTTTGTGTGAATATTTCATGAAAAGCAGTGACATCATGTAAAGACTGGCATTTAAAGGGTTAAAATCCTGAAAATAAATAAATGTTTGGTAGTTTTAATCAGTACTGAAGCTTATGAAAAGATTTAACACCAAAAAGTGAAAAAAATCTTAATCTGTAATATTATTATAGCAGTTTTTGGACATTTTTGTCCTTAGTGGCTTTAACGGATCCAGATTTTAAATCTGACCCTGCACTAAAACTATAAATGCATCAACATCAGTTTTGTTCCAAGACTGTGATTAAAAAAATCCCCCAGCCTCCCCTTTTTATTATATTAAAAATAACTAATTTTTTGTTTTTGTCAAAAATGGCAGTGACCTCATGTATTTAAACTGCCATTTAAAGGGTTAAAATACCAACAATGTTTAATCATTTGGTAGTTTTGATTAGGACTGTAGTAGATTAAAAGATTCAAGCCAAAAAAATTATGAAAAACATTTTTTTATATAGTATTTTTATGAAAGGTTTTGAAGTGGACATTTTTGTCCTTAATGGCCTTAAAGGGTAGTACATTTATTCACAGTGCATTATACACCCACTACAAAAATTAAAATTGGAATTTCAAAATTTATCAAGAAAAAAACCTTCCTACAAAAAATCATATCATATGCACCAACACAGCCAAAATGATTGCAAAAACAAATGTGAAAAATGATCCATTTGGACAAAAATGTCCATAATGATCCCAGAGGGTTAAGCAACATGCATACAGAGTAAATCAAGATAAGCGTGTTCATTCACAGAAACAAGTAGATTACATTACTAGCTGTAGTTAGTGGAGTTCAGCTGATAAATCTGACAGCTCTGACTGGTTTTGCGCCATTCACTAGACTTTTGTAAAATGAATGGGGTCACGAAACGTCTTCCCTGGGTTGAGGACTGTGTTGACCATTGTTGGGGGTGCTATGTATGTCAAGAAGCTGGACCTGTTAAAGGGCTTCTGGCATATGCTGCTGACTTGGGCAAGGGAGGTCCCCGCTGTTGTGACTTCTGACGCTTTTCTGCAGTATACGGTGATGCCATTCGGCATGCGCAATGCACCTGTGAGGTTTCAGCGTCTTGTAAACGCTGTTCTGTCAGGTCTTTCAGGTTGTAAGGCTTATTTAGATGACATTGTCAAATATTCTGTGTCTTGAAATGAGAGCATCCAGCAGTTATTTGCAGTGTTTGAGTGCCTGCGAGATGTTGTTGGGGACGATGGGGTAGACCATCCGGTCTCCTACTTCTCCAAAAAGTTTAACAGGCACTAATGTGTGTACATGACTGTGGAGAAGAAGGCACTGACCCTTATTTTGGCCCTGAGGCGTTTCAAGGTCTATGTTGGCTCCACTGTTGCAACCTGGCACTCTGATACGTGTGTGGAGGAGAATTGATCCCCTCCAGAACTGTGTTTGAAGGGATTTGTTTACTTTTCCTGAAAACGCCACTGTCTTTCTGGTTTGTTTGATCTCCTGCAAGAAATTAGTTAACAACAAAAAGCAATATTGAAAGACATTTCCAGAACAAGCACACTGCATTTACTGACAAGTAGGCAGCAGGGAGCGAGAGAAAGAGAGTGATTTCAGACCTGCAGCAGGAAGCAGAGCAAAACAAATGTTCTTTTAAGTAAAGGATTAACTCTCCAAACTCCACCACTGCTGCTAGTTTAGTGTCTTTTTGGGAAATCATGAGGTGCAGAAAACTGTTCACAGACAGGAACTAACATGACACAGTTGTTAAATTATCAGCGCATCTATTCTCAGACCTCAAAAACAGCTGAGATAGTTCAGTAAATTAAAAATAAGCCCCTCTCCACAAAGACTGCCAATGACAGAGCCATAAAAATGTCAGCAAATGTCAGCAGTCAGCTGATAGAGGACATCAGTTCAGCTCCAGAATAATATTTAGCTGCCTGTGTCAGTCCAGTGATTTGAGCGATATGCTGGTGTGTGAAGTCTGAAAACAATTAAAAGCAAAAGTTAAAAAGTGTCTTTATTTTAGTTCTATAATCTCATAAAGTTATCAAACATGGTATTTTTTAATGGAAATGCAAAGTTAAAGAACCAGAGACAGACACGGAGGGCTGCACCATAGTGAACAGCGCGCCTGGTGCTGAACTAGCGACATGCAATGTGTGGTATGAAAAAAAATAATAGCAGTTCAGTAAATCATTCAAACGTTACTTTACTTATGTGATTGTGGGCCACAGCGCCACACGTGTGAATAGGAGCACAGGTAATTTAGTTTAATTTAATGAAAAACAAGGACACCAAAATCAGCACAAGAAAGCAGAGTCTGATGTAAATGACGCAGTGATGCAACTGTCTGATTAATAGCCCATTACTGTTAAAATACAAACTACATGGATTACTCTGAGTTATGCACTAGATAGGGAAAAGTAATTGGCCTGACTAAGACATTGATAATAACTCCATGCACAGCATTCCACAGCGCGTCCATGTGGCGAGTAGTGGACCTCGCAGAAAGTGTTTCACAAAGGCAATGATACCATCCATTTACTTGCCGTCTAATATTATATTCTTTGCTTGACAGCTGCACTGCAGATAAGACACAAGGCTTTGCATTTGTGAAACCACGATGAAGGCATACTTGTCTCTCCATTCTTCAGTGAATGCCATATTTTTGTTGTCAACTTTCCTCTTTAGACTTTTTGATACTGACATTTTCTCTTGCTATAGCAGGCTAAATGTTTAGCTAATTTCACTCTGCACACAACGTAATATCATACCTCCAGCATGCAAACAATTAAAAAAAAACCTACACTGTATGGGAGGAGTGGGGTCACCAATACCAAGAAATAATTCTGAGAGTAAAACTATTGTAGGAGCCATTAGTTATGTCCGTTTATTTTTCTGTTTATATTTTCTGAGTAAATAAGATTCACCACCTTGTTCACCGTTTTGCCCACATCATTATAAAAATAGTCATCACGTTGCCACCGCAACAGCAAGTTTTGATTACAATGAAAGTGGTTCGTTTGTCAATGTGCATCATTGATTAAACGGGAGCCTCACCCAACTGTGAATTCTGCCTGGGCATCTCATTGAAGCGCGTCATGAACAGGTCTCCACCCGCACCCAGCTGAGCGGCTAAAAAGTAGGTTGAGATAGTCGCTACAACTATATCAAATAATTATTAGAATAAGTTAGGCTCCACTACATTGTCAGTCCAAGTGGTGATGTTTTGTGTGTAAAAAAAGAAGCAGTCAGTTTCAAAATTAAAATGATAGGCTACATGTTTATTAATCGCAATAAGGGGGAAAGGGGGAAATTAAACCAAGATCACTAAGAGCATTTCATGACTCAATTCTATATATTAAATTCATGATTTAATTTCATGATGGGCATATTCATGTCCACTGTTATTTCTTGAATAATTTTTTTAATCATTCTCTTCATATCCCACACATGCATGGACTATAAGTTTGTTTTTTTTAATCAATCAATTTCTTAAATTAGCCGTTGATTATGTTCTGTCCCAGCATCTATTTGTTTAGAAAAAAAATTAACCGATCTGATTCCCGTTGCTTTATAGTTTGATCTATCTCTCCCTTTTTGGTGTTCACATGAAAGTATCATTTCACTCCAGGTTGCCTGGACAGAGAGCTCGGTTCACACAGCTGCCAACAATTGATTCCTGGCCCCATGTGGCTCCCAGGTACAAATTCACAGAATCCTTGGGTGACCCTGCTGGTTGTTGAGCTGTATCCCTGTGGACACACAGTGCTGCACACAGCACCACAGCCAATAATGAGCAGAACACTGAAACCACTGACCGCTCTAAGCCTCTTCAACATCTCCAGTGAGAAGATTGCTGATGTGATCCAGAATGTCATCACAATGTGTCTAAGGATCTTCTTTCCTCTTAGCAGTGGCCAAAAAGAAAACTTTCCTCAGAGCGATCGATGCGGTGTGAGGATGCCCCGAGCACACATTGATCCACAGACCAATTTATGACAAAAAGTTGTTAAGCTTTGACTCTGTCAGCATCACTTTTGCTTTTGTTTGTTTGAAAGGACATATTAAGGACTCCTCTGTGTGTGTGTGTGTGTGTGTGTGTGTGTGTGTGTGTGTGTGTGTGTGTGTGAGGGTTTTAGGTTTTGAGCATGCCATCAGCTCTCTGCACAATCAATAATACAACACTCATGTCAGTTAGACTTAAAAAAGGTTGTATTTGTTGATCATGTGTGGCTCCCTCCAGCTTCCTCCATCCTGCCCCCTCCAACAGCAACTCAACATACAAAGACTCTCCTCATGTTTAGCTGTTAAACAAAGAGCAGTGTTGCTGTGCAGCCCCGGAGAAAACAGTGATGTACTGCAGAGATGGAGACTGTGGGTGGTACAGTATGGGCTGTGGGCACAGTTTCCTCTCCCAAGCCCATAGTGCACTTTTTGTTCTCATGCTGCAGCAGTAGAGTTGGATAAAGATAGTCGACAGCTTCAAGCAGCTGTTGTGCTGAGTTCTTCCTCTACAGCTGATCAGACCGCAGCCCGACTGCTCTCTGTGACTGCACAGCAAACACCTCCAGTCTTCATGATACATCCAGCAGTCTTTGCTGTTGAGCAGGGAGAACAGCAGGTATTAACTCAGCTTATTTGGAAAGTCCTTCACAGTTGTATCAGTGTATCTCTCCATTTAATACATCAAATACTGGACAGATTTCTATAAAATCTGCTGTGGATTTCTTGGATAGATCTCTTTTCTCTTTGTGAAAATCTTGTTTATGAGCTTTATTATTTTATTTTATTTTGTGCACAGATATTGCATATTTCTAATTAACCCTTTGAACTCTACAATACAAATGGTCTGCCAGGGCCTACATTGGTACTTTTGCTTATTGTGATGTAATTTATTGGAGTATCTTCAAATGCCTTATATGCGTAAAATCTGCACAACCTAATCTAAAGGGTTATGTAAGTCAATAAACCATGATAATTGCTGAAAATGTTTAATTTGTGTCATTATTGAAATCACCTAAAGGTACATTGGGGACGGATATTCTGCTTGTGTTTGTGTGATTGCAGCTTTGTTATAAGACTGAAAGCGCTCAAAGGACTTGTAGACAGTTGCGACGGGGCGGCTGTGGCTCAGAGGTAGAGGTTGGTGGTTCGATCCCCAGATCCCCCAGTCAACATGTCAAGGTATCCTTGTGCAAGATACTGAACCCCAAATAGCTCCCGATGCTGTGTCATCGGTGTGTGAGTGTGTGTTAGTGGTTCCTGAGTGGCAGGTGGCATCTTGTACAGTAGCCTCGGCCACCAGTGTGTGAATGTGTGTGTGAAAGGGTAATTGTGACATCTAGTGTGAAAGCACTTTGAGTGGTCAGATGACTAGAAAACCGCTATACAAGTGCAGCCCATTTACCATTCACTCACACACGAGGTGGATGGACCAAAATTAATAATTAACATACTGCTATGAGCTCTGTAATAAGTAATACCTGTAACCAAAGATACTCTGTATGTTCCCTGCTGCAACATAGTTTGAGCCCCTTTTAGTAAAGAAGTTCCCAGCATCTCAGAGTAGAGAAAACTGCAAATTGAACTTATTTCCCCCTAAAATATGAAAATGCAAATTCAGAAATTGCAAGGATCAGAAGGTTTATGTCCAACTTACAAACCTTGAGGAAGTGACAAAAGCTTATTTTGGATATGATGGAATTCTGGAACAGCTTTGTCCCTTTCCAAAAAGACTGAAGATGGCAGCAGACCTTTAAAAGACTCCAACAACAGAATGAGTCCAGTTCTCAAAAGTTTGGGCAGGCTTTTTGGCACTCCATCAATAAACTCGACAAAACCTTCACATCACCAAAACATTGACTAAAGGTAGTCCTGCCCGCTTCCATCTGAGAGTCAGTGTTTCACTACAGTCATTAGCTGTCAGGCAACATTACAGACTCATTTCACAGTTTTTTTAAGCTTGAATTCCTAGAATGTATGTCATGTGATATAAATAAACCTACTTTGGTTTGAGGTTAAGCTCCATTGCAGCCTAGATCATGAAGCTTGGCTGCAGCAAAGATATCAATATTTGGTATCGTCAATTCAAAATATTGTACACACAGGACATGCAAAGACAGGCCAAGTCCTTAGTGTGTGTCAGAGAAAAATAGGCAGTGATCTCTTTGTAAAAAGTGATGCCAGTGATGGAGCACAGACTATATCAATAATAGATGTCGCCAGCGTGACATCACCGTTTGATTGTGGACTCTTGTTTTGAAGCCTAAAGTTTGGCATTTTGAACATCACTATCTTCCATTTTTTAGAACCAAAGGTGACCACATTTGAACAAGAATTTCACTACTGTAGGAAGGTTCCAATGTCCTTTCCTGAATTTGGTAGTACATCCAGAAATTCAGATACAGAAATTCACATGGTGGGATGACACAGCCCATTACGGTAATGTCAACAAATGCACGCGTAGTGGGATGAAATGGCCCCTATGTTCACACAACAGCACGGACTGTCATGATGATTGGGACTAGGCATCAAAGTCACAGATGGTTAAGTTTCGGCGAAAAAGGCACATGATCTGGGGTACCTGGTGGATCAGTGGACAGAGTGGGTGCCTCATGTAAAGAGGCGATTCCAGCCTCAGCCCTTTGCTGCATGTCATTCTCTCTCTCCCCCTTTCACACTTCATTGATAAGACTGTGCTGTTCTATCAATTTAAGGCAAAAATGCCCCAAAAAATATGTTAAAAAAAACCAACAAAAAGGCATATGGTAAAATGTAGAATACACACACACATCCACACAGGAAGCAAACGACCACTAAAAAGTCTGTTGAATATGTGTGACCCATTCACCCCCCACACTCGTGCTCCTTTATATTACGTGGCAGACGTTGATGTGGCAGGGATACCTAAAACATCATAAGTTGATGTGGACTGGACTGTCACCATGTGACTACTTTGGAGTGAGACTGGGTTGCTCTGTCAGTGCTTTGGCATACGTGAATGACGCCAAAAGGTGGATTGGTCCCACAAACCCAGACTTTGATGTGGGAGACTATTTGCCTCTGAGCCCTAAAACTAACTATCAGTGCTATTGTTGCATTTGACGTCACTACCTAAACATAATCATATGCCACGTCACTTGTGATGTCTCTGTCATTGTGTTGTGTAATGAACCTGCACATTTAAAAGCGGCCTTTAAATGTAACCAACCCAAGGCACACCTGTGTAATACTGATGTTGTTATCAACATCCTCATATGCCACACCTGCCAGGTGGACGGATTATTTTGGAAATCGAGAGGTACTCATTGACATTGATTTTAAGAAGTCTAAGTTATTTAACCCTTTGAAACCAGAGCAAATTGTCTTTTATATATATATATATATATATATATATATATATATATATATATATATATATATATATATATATATTCTAATTAATTATTAATATTATTAAAATTATTTTTAAAAATGTATAATTATGAAATATACTGTAGTTCTCTGGATTTTTTTTTATTTTCCAAATCTACAAATTTCTTTCTAATTGCCTTTTCCACACATTTTTTAAAAGAAATAAAACCAATTTGCTTTGGGTTCAAAGGTTTAAATACTTCTACTGAATGTTGCACAAGGAAAGTGATGTTGATCCAGGTGTCAAAGGGATGAATTGGCCTGTGAAACATGGAAGCAAAAATAAAAGTGTTAGATATTAGATTTTGGTACAGTATACATTTAACTGAACCTACTTGAACAGAACCACCAGCAGGATGTGGGAGTCAGTCCCAGTTGTCAGTGTGCCAATAATCTGCCTGGCAGAGCCTGGACAGAGTTTACATTATTTGTTTTATTTATTTTATTTTGAGTTTTAAAGTTCTTAATCTCTCCTCACTGACAACATCTTGAATCATTCCATAAAACAGATTGTAGTGTAAGTTCAGACAATCCTGCTGTAGCTCTCCTTCTGCTCTGTAAAGACTTGGAAGGATGTGTTTGTACTTTTTGGATGTGCTCTCTCTGGCTGCAGTAATCCTGCTCAGGCTCAGTGACTGTTCATCATCCAGCTGTACGGGTACACTCACACCAACGTCGATAAATTCAAGTACAGCTTTCACAAAACTGTCGTGCCTCATTTCCATCGATCATCTCCACTGCCTGCTAAGACATGCAATCCTAAAACATCATTTTTATTTTTATGTGGCCCGTCTCCTTCAGCCCTGTTCTGGTTTAGCGGCCAGGATGTTGCGTCCACAGCACAGCAGTCTCATTGTCATATTTATTCCCACAGCGGGCAGGCAAGTGAGACACTGAGTGTAATGAGAAAGATCGTTGGGATGATGTACGCTGGCCTTTTCCCCAGGCACCCGAGGCACCAGCTTTTGACCTCCAAAGCAATTGAGATCTCTGGAGTCTCACAGTTTGCACTTCTCCTATCCTCCTTATCAGCACACTCTGCCCTCCCGGCTCCGCTATTCTCCTTCATATCGCAACACTTATCGAAAATTACATCCTTATGGCTGACTTAACACTTCACAAAATGCTTGACCACCTGCGTGGTTTTCTCACTCAGTCAATACAAAGTCAGGGAACACTGATGTTTTTCAATTTTTTAAGTCACTTATACATATGGGGTAATGACTGCAAAAGCTGCATGAGAAACACTGACGGTAGAGCATGGGGTATGTGTAGTGCAGAGGGAGGAAGAGGAATGACAACACTAAACATTTCTTTGAACCGAAACTCATGATAGCTTCTACCATGTTGAGTGGACAGTCCATCAAAGCACCGGGACATTTCCCAGTAGCCTGGCAGTCATTTTGGCCTGCTGCTAACAGTCAGCTTGACCAGCAATAACACAGCAAGCAGGGAAAAGCTGACAGACCTATGAATCTACTCATTAGGCCCAATGCTTATGCACTGCAGCCACAGCTACTGAGTTCTTAGTCTGTGAGATGTGATTGGTTGTATCGATGAACTTAACAAGCTTCTGTACAATAATATTTTAGACAAGTTGCCCAAAAGAATGACGGTCATAGTCAGAAGAAAAGCAAAGTTGGAGCAGAGAAGGAAAAAAAAGAGAAAGGCAAATGCCATAGACGCAACTCAGTGCAAAAAAATCAGCGACATGTTCATTAATAAGAGACCAGATCAGTCAAAAACACTAGCAACTCAGTGCCGTATAAAATATTTTGTTCTCTGTAGTCAGGAAGTACCCCCTTCCCAAACTGATAGCTGTGCTGTAACTCTTCTGGCTGTCTGACATAATATTTACTTCAAGTCAAAAATACAGCATTTTGAAAATAGCAATGCTACGACACTCTTGCCAAAATTTAGCCTCATTATGGAGCATTGTTTTGCCCCTTTTCAACAGCATAGCAATGCATGGTTGGTACTACAGACTGTATATAAAGATGGATGACATGTCAGCTCCCTTTAAATGAACCTTAAACATCTTCACCACCCCCTGGTGTCTGGCCGCAGGAAGGGTCATAATCCCAGCTATCCCATGTTAGTCAATGGAACAGTAAAAACTCAAGGTACGCGGCAGATTCATTTTTCCAAAAGATGGTTATTTAATTCAACAAAAAGGGTATTTTTCTGTCATGGTTGACAGCTGAGTCTGCCAATTTGTGCACTCATGTTAAATGGAGCTGCATGCAATTAGCTTGATGGATTTTTGGCGGGAGATTGCTACTGCACAGACTCCAGCTCCAAACAACATCACCAGCACAAGATGGCAGTGAGCATATCCCTAATATTTTGATGTCACCTGAGCAGAGCAGGGTTTAGGGGGGGCGCATCATTCATCTTTATACAGTCTATGATTGGTACCGATGGATGCCTTTGGTTTGCCAGTTTCATGTCACCAGAATAAAATGTTGGCATTGTACATCTCAGCAAACCATGGATATAATACATACATATTCGTACGAAGCATATCAACAGTTCTGAGTTGACTTAGTTCAGAGTACATGTACATAAGATGAGTTCATGAACTAGAGGAGTCGGGGATGGTGGATGACATGACACCCAGGCAAGAAAGATGCCAAGCAGCGAACAGCCAATAATAGCTGGTATTTCATTAACTTGGATGAAACACTTCCCAGCGTATTTGAAGGGACTAACAAAGGCTGTTTTAGTGGGAGTTCAGGACATTTTCAGGCATGTTTGTAGCAAACAAAGATAGTTGCCAAATGGCAGAGAGGAAACAAATATTTGAGACCAACAAAAAGTATTTTTTTCCACAAAAGTTCAGGACATTTCCAGCTGTGTTTGTAGCAACCAAACTGGGAAATTTAAGCTGAAACATTTTCTCCTAACCTTGACAAAGCGTTTTTTATGCCTAAACCTAACCACATGTCATGTTGTCACAACATACTTTAAATTTGAAATCTAATGTTTCAACGTATCTGCTATAAAACACATAAATGTATCACATCTATGGTTAGCACAAACATGCAGTACCAACATTTATTCTGGCCATGAGTTGTTATCAGCATTCACACTCCCACTTTAAAACTGAGCCTGCCACAGCTGGTTTTATTTGCTAGTCTGCCTCGCTGCTCACCTTTGCCATGTTCAGCATCACCTGTCAAACCTGTTGCCTCTTCAACTGTTTTGGCTAGAGATCTGCTCTCTTCATTTTCTTGTTTTCTCTATACCCTGACTGGCTGTTCTTTGTTTATTTGAACAGTGCATTTTTGGTGAGTTATTTTGATTAACGGTCTGCAGTTTGCGTTATATCATTACATTAGGTACAAGGCACAAGGTAGATTTATTTGTCATTTTTCTTAAACATGGTTTAAGAAGAAATGAAATTAAAGTTGACCCTAAATCCTGCTACATCTTTTTGCCGTTGCAGGAGGTCTCACAGCCTGGGGAAAGAAGCTGCTCTGTAGTCTGGTGGTTCAGCAGCAGATACTTCTGTATCTGTAGTTTGGCTGTTAATTGAACTTTATCTTTTTAACTATTTAAATTTTTTTTTTGTTTTTTTTTCTGTATTTACTTATTTATTCATATCTATCTTTCTATTTATAGGTTTTATCCTGCCTGCTACTTTTATCTACTCTAATCTACTCTAATCCCACCTATCATCAAACCCTCAGTTTTTTTTTTCTTTTTTCAGAAAGTAAATTGCAGTATTTTGTCCCATTTAAGGGCCAACCATAGACCTTGACTGACTCATGATGTCACTTGGAGACAATGATCAGGTTTCACACAGCTCCTCTTTGACATATAAAAGGCATCATACACGTATGCAGCGATTCTCCCTAATACCTCAACATACACACACTAGAGTGTAAAACCTACCCTTCTTAAAATGCAAAATAAAACATCATATTTTTTAAACTGCCTAATGCAACACTATGTAATTACAAAGTGGGACTGCAACAGTAAAGAGAGTCACATCAATAATTAGGACTCTGTGTTCACTAAAATTAAATTATAGCATTAATAAGTACACTGGTGGGAAATGGTGTTCATACATTTACTGAAAAATTAAGAAGCTAGGAATACAACGGGTGCTGACTTTCATGCTTTTATTGACTACAGTATAATAACATTATAGAGGTATTAGGTATAGAGGCTAAGAAAACATAGCTAGTCTTTCCTTTTAATTACAAGCACAAAGACACACACTCTCCAACCAGGCTGAAGATTATTACACCTCTGTAACCATGTGTATACAATACATGCTGAGGTAAACATGAAGCCAAGCATGGAAACACACATGCATACTCTGGACCATGCTTCACTGGGGAGCCTTTACTGCAGCACATGTGTGAGTGTGATGTGTACAACACCCCAAATCCCAGCATGAGTCTGCATGATTATCTGCTCAGTGAGCAAAGAAAATGCACTTACCTTCAACTCTGCTTCCACCTCATAAAACACACACATGCAAACACAGTGATTACAGTTATTATAGGGGAACTCTCAGTAAAGGGCTCGCTCAAGGAGAAGTTTCATTCTAAAATCTGGTTGAGTTTTCCACATTGTCAAAATCAGCTGAATATTTAGCCATGACACTGAAAATATTTAAGATTTTTTATATGTCTTCAAAAAGGCAGCTGTCTCAGTATATGACTAAAATTGAACTTTTAAAATACATGTATACATGTTAGTCCTACTGAAATCATACTAAATCATATTTCTTGAAATTCGACTAAGATACCCAGAAAATGTGAGTGTGTGTGTTTACAGATGAGTACAAGGTACAAGACAGATTTATTTATTAAAATTTGTCCTTGATCCTACTTGTGAGGAAGGAAGGGGCGCTGCAAAACAGGTCAGGCACTGAAAAAAATATAAGTACTGAGTTCCTCATATTTGTGTTTTTATTTTGGCTTAGGTGAGGGACATGAAACTTGAAAAGGTATTATTTTATATTCATTTTAAATAAAAAACTCACACCACAGCCACCCCCCTCCTCTGATAGATAAAGTACAGTCTCATTACAACACAACAGCCTCAAATCCCCGTCAGTAAGGACTGTTTAATGGCAAGGAAAAGCAGTGAAAATATTCTAAATATAGTGCAGGCTACAGTTAAACTGATATAGATTTTTTCAGGTGGCTTAAAACTTATCAGTGAAGACAGAGTTTGATCAGTGCTATTTGATTATATGTACATCACTTGTACATATAATCTAATAAGCTTTCTAACCAAAGTTATTGTAAATAAACAGTTATGATTGTGATTGGGTCTATATCATAGACTGTAGAATTAATATAGATTCATAACAACTAGCTAAAAGAGGGAATATCTCCACCTGCCATGAAAGAGCTGATCATACTGTGATGAGGTGCTCCATGTCTCCGTGAGGTGCTTCATGTCTCCGTGAACGCAACACTCACGTGACGGACAGTGCGCGATCCAAGATGGCGGCGATCGGCTGCTAGAACCAAACAAACTTTTCTCTTCGGACTTTAAACTTCTTTTTTTTTTCTTTCTTTTTTTTTCTTCTTCTTCTTTACAACCTCCTTTTTTCCTTTCACTCCCAATAAACCTCGGCTACACCTTTACTGACGGACTACCTCATTTATTCACCGACCTGGATACCTTAGAGAACTACATAGACCAATACTTCATCACATACTGCACAATGAATGCAGCCACTTCAAGCACCCCCGGAAAATCCAGCTTCTCTCCAGCCTACAAAAGACCCCGGTCCGGTTCTCTACCCAGCACAATCACATCTCCATCCTCATCCCCGAACCCGCCTCATCATTCGGAGGTAAGCGACATTTTACTCTCCATAAACCAAAAACTCTCTGGACTCGACACCAGAATCGCACTCATCGAAATCCTACACAAAGAATTCCAGTCACTCCGTCAAAGCTTAGAGTATAGCCACGAACAGATCGAGAAACTCACCAAGGAAAACAAAACCCTCCATAAAACCGTCAACACCATCACCGACCAGCTCACCACCATCACTGCCGAAAATAAAACAATGAAGGAAACAATTCTGGATCTTCAAGCACGCAGTATGAGAGACAATTTGTTTTTTTCCGGCATCCCTGAACACATCACAGATGACACAGAGAAATCAGTAAAGGACTTCATGAAACTCCAGTTCAAACTCCCCGCAGACACAGTCAACAGCATCACATTTCACCGCGTTCACCGTTTAGGACAGAAAAACACCACCAACAACAGACCTCGCCCGATTGTCGCCAAATTCGAACACTTTAAACAGAAAGAACTGGTCAAACGTCAAGGAAAACAGCTTAAAGGAACGGACTATGGACTAAACGATCAATACCCGAAAGAAATCATGGACAGGCGCAAAAAACTCTTCCCCATCCGCAAACAAATGATCTCAGAAGGAAAGAAAGCAGTCATCTCAGTGGACAAACTTTACATAAACGGACAGTTATACCGCAGCAAGGACATCACCCCCTGGTTATATTAGCCCCCCCTCTCTCTCATAAACAAACTCTCTCCCTTTTCCTCTCTTTTACACATGCACTCTCACTCTCTCCCTCCGCTACACAGACCCCCGTCCCCTTCCCGCCGTTATCTACAATAATTCAGAAGGACAATCATAAACATTTACGCACCAACGTCTCGCTCCGTATGTGCCCTGATACGCAGCGCTCTCTATGTTGTTTATTGTTAAGTGTTTGTGTTGTGTTTCCTGTGTTTTTTGTGTGTAAACCTTACTGTATATGTCCCTTTTTGTTTTGTAATCACATGTCGAGCCCTGCAAGTCACTCCCTCACAGACCCATACACACTCACACACACATACTTACACACACACCTGTATATGTCCACATTCACACACACACACACACACACACACACACACACACACACACTCACTCACTCACTCACTCAGCATAATGAATCCCTCTCCTTTTGATCACAGTCACCCAACATGTCAGCAATAAAATTTGTTTCTTGGAATATCCGTGGCATTGGTACTCAGGCTAAGAAAAGTAAAGTATTTAATCATCTCACCTCACTTCATGCAGATATTTGTTTACTACAGGAAACACACCTCTTAGAAACAGACAACATCAAATTGCAATCATCTCAGTTTACTCACTCATTTTCATCACATTTCAATAAAAAACAAAGAGGAGTTTGTATTCTAATCAACAAATCAATATCATTTATCCATAACACTACCATCACAGATCCAGAGGGACATTTTATCATCATTAACATATCAATCAACAATAGCCCACTGACAATTGGTAATCTTTATGGCCCTAACACCGATGACCCATCTTTCTTTCATAACTTCTTTTCATCCATATCCAACTTCTCTGACTCCCCAATAATAATTGGTGGCGACTTTAATACAGTAATAAACCCATCAATAGACAGATCCAACACATCTAGCAATACACGCACCTGGCAATCCACACAAACAATAATCCAGTTCATGAGTGATTTTGGTCTTGGTGACAGTTGGCGCCTACAACACCCAACTGTAAGAGAATTCTCTTTTTTTTCATCAGTTCATCATTCATATTCACGCATCGATTTCTTCCTTACCAGCAATTCAATCATCCCAAATATCTCTGATCATCAAATCCACCCCATCATCATCAGTGACCATGCCCCAGTATCATTCAAATGGAACCCACCGAGACCACACAAACCAGCCACCAGATGGCGCTTTAACACATCCCTCCTGAAAGATTCTTAATTTAACGACCTCATCAAAAGAGAGTGGGCATCCTTCCTGGAAATAAATGATTCTCCAAAGCCATCACCCACACTTCTATGGGAAACAGGTAAAGCCGTCATCAGAGGAATTATCATTTCATATTCAGCCTATAAGAAAAAGAAAGAAAACAAACAAGAATCTGAACTTCAAGAAAAAATCAAACAGCTAGAATCCATCAATGCAACCAACCCAACAGAAGACAACAAGAAGAAATTAAAACAATATAAACTAGAAATAAATGAAATCCTGAATAAAAAAACTAACTTCATGATCAGCAGACTCCGACAGGAAAACTTCCACCACAATAACAAATCCGGTAAATATCTCGCAAACCAAATCAAAAGAAATAAGGAAAAATCCACAATCTCCACCATCATGAACTCAGCAGGGAAGTCAACAAACTCACCCAATGAAATAAATCAAATATTCAGAGAATTTTATGGCAACCTGTACTCCTCAGATAACAACCCTAAGGAAGAAGACATCAGACCATTTCTCACCAGCCTCAATTTACCCCAACTCTCCCTTGAACAAAAAAAACACATTAGACACACCCCTATCAACTGAAGAAATCCAATCTGCCCTCAATAGCATGCCTAACAATAAAGCACCTGGTCCTGATGGCTTCCCTGCTGAGTTCTACAAACACTTCTGGTCCATCTTAGCTCCACTTTTCCATAGAATGTTAACTGAAATACAACAAAACTCCAGACTTCCATCCAACATGAATACAGCATCCATCTCACTCCTTCTCAAACCAAACAAAGACCCCACCCTGCCTTCAAGTTACCGTCCCATCTCACTCCTCAACGTCGACATAAAAATTATCACCAAAGCACTCTCCCACAGATTAGAAAAAATAATTCCATTCATTATTCACCCGGACCAAACAGGATTTATCAAAGGAAGAAACTCAGCCAATAACACACGCAGACTATTCAATATAATGCACCATTCAACCACACATAACCATAATTCAATCATAGCCACCTTAGATGCAGAAAAAGCCTTCGACAGAGTTAACTGGTCATTCCTCATCCACACCCTCCACAGTTTTGGCTTTGGGGAATCATTTATTAACTGGATTAGAACACTTTACACCTCACCTACAGCCACAGTTATTACTAACGGACAAACTTCACAAAGCTTCACTCTTCACAGGGCGACCAGGCAAGGTTGCCCACTCTCTCCCTCTCTGTTCACCATTTTCATTGAACCCCTAGCAGCAGCCGTCCATCAGAACCCCCTCATCACAGGAATCCAAACCCCCAACATGCACCATAAAATCAGCCTGTATGCAGATGATATATTACTTTTTATTGAGAATCCACAAACATCATTACAAGAAGTAATCAGGGTCATAAAATCATTCTCTCTTCTCTCTGACTACTCAATAAACTGGAACAAATCCTCCATACTGCCACTAACCACCAACAGTCCAGATGTGGCAGCCCTTACAACACCCATCCCCTTCTGCACAAGTCACATCACTTATTTAGGTATCCACATTTCCCCCAGGCTGTCAGAGTTGACCAACTTGAATTTCACTCCACTACAAAAAACAATTCAAGATGATCTCCAACGATGGATGAACCTCCCACTATCCATTCTAGGCAGAATAGCAACAGTCAAAATGACAATCCTCCCCAAAATCAATTATCTCCTTTCAATGATCCCCACTCATCCACCTCTCACCTGGTTTCATTCGCTTGATTCATCCATCAACAAATTTTACTGGAAAAATAAACCCCCACGAATCAAACTGGCCACTCTTCAAAAATCAAAAAGATTAGGCGGACTCAATGCTCCAAATTTTCAATATTATTCACTAGCAAATCAACTTCAATACATCTACAAATGGACCCACCCCACTCAGTCAGATAGCATTTGGTTAGACATAGAACAAACAGTTAGCAAAGACATCCATATTTCAGACACCCCTGTTTCCAAAACCCCACAATATCATCAGCTCTGACAGCCTGGTGGACATTCTACAACATTACTAACTCCACTCTGGCACCTTCACTTTTCACTCCGATCTGGCATAACCTGGACTTCATCAGCAATAAACAATCACTATATTTCAGCACTTGGGTAGACAAAGGGATTACTCACCTCAAACATATCTTCAACAATAACATCCTGGTTCCATTTCCCCTCCTGGTCCAGAAGTTCGGCATCAGGAGCCATCAATTTCTACAATATCTACAGGTTTCATCATCCATCCAATCAACAATGAAAAACAAGAATATAAACTTAGACCTCCCCCCCTCAGCCTCTACATTCATTAACATCTCTTCCTCAAAAAAACTCTTATCTAAAATATACAAATTGTTATCACAGGCCGATACATCACCCTCCATACCTTCAGAAAAATGGGAAACTGATCTCTCCATTGCTCCTGATGCCGACTTCTGGCCCCAAATCTGCCAGAACATTTTCTTCATGACAACAAATGCCAATTTACAACTCATACAATACAAAATCCTCCATAGAACTCATCTGACTGGACACAAAATGCAAAAAATGGGCTTTTCAGCCTCTGGAAACTGTTCACACTGCTCACTAAAATGCACTGACACCTACATTCATGCAACCTGGCACTGCACACCTGTTCACCGCTTCTGGAGAAACATCACAGAAACTTTATCCCAGATTATGGGCTGCCACATCCCACTTTCCCCTTCCCTCTGTTTATTAGGAGACGTATCCACATTAAAACTTGACAACACACACACCCGTTTACTTCTAGTGGCGCTGACTGTCGACAAGAAAACTATCCTCATGAACTGGAAGTCTCGGAACTCCATACACATCACACACTGGAAAAACCTGCTCACAGACTACATCTCTTTAGAAAGTACAAACTCCTCTGACAATGATCATAACCCTACCTGGCTATCATTCATCACTTTTTTACAATCATAACCTGCCACAAACCAGTCACATCATCCACCCCAGATCTCTGACACCTTCATTCCCATCCTTAGTAATTACCACCGATTCATATATTTATTTATTTTTATCTTTCTTCTTCTGCCTGACGACCAATAACCACTGGACACATATTTACAAACTGTTATATCTCCTTAGCAAATACAAACTCCTCCGACAATAATCATGACACTATCTGGCAACCATTCATCACTTTCTTACAATCATCACCTACAACAAGCTATTATTACATCAATTACTACAGCCTCTGTAACCTTCACTCCCATTCATTGTGATCAATATTTATATATTTGTTTGTTTATTTATCTATTTATTTATTTATTTATTTATTTGGGGGTGGGGGGGGGTAATTGATACAACCATCGTTATTACTATAACTATTATGATTAACATGATTAACATTTATTAATATTTATATACTTATATACTTACTTACTATACTTATATATATATATATATATATATATATATATATATTTATTTATACTTACTAATTACTACTCTGGTCCCTGCTGGGTCACGCTTTGCTGGGCCACGGCCCTCCACCCCACCCCACCCAAAATCCCCCGCTCTGGACTGTTTTCAGGTGGCACATCACCTTTTTTTAATGCACAACACACTAGTTTAGGTAGAGGAAAGGGGACAAAATGTCAGTTCATAACAACCCATCTCCTCGGTTTTAATGCACCACATACCACTTAAAAGACTATCTCATTAAAATAAAATAAAAAATAAATAAATAAATAAATAAAATAAATTAAATATATATATATATATATATACATATATATTAATATACAAATAAATAAATAAAATAGATAAATAAATACATTGGATAAAAAAAAATAAAAAAAGAAAGAAATAATGATAAAGACTACATATACATCTAGACATAGGGTAAGGCGTTGTGCCACATACAGTCCGGGGCACGCGGGGGTTGGGGGGGGTCCAGGGGTGTTGGGGGCTGCAGGCTGGTCATGTGTGGGTGGGTAGGGACATGAGGCATCACATCTCATCTCATAAAGACCCCCCCCTTTCCTCCCTTCTTCCACCCTCATTATTATTATTATTATTATCATTGTTATTATTATTATTATTATTATTATTATTATTATTATTATTATTATTATTATTATTATTATTGTTGTAGCTATTACTTATGTTATTTTCTTTATGTATTTATTTTTTCCTTCTGTATACTCATCTCCATCTCCATGTCTGACGATTATAATATTTATTACTACTATTATATTATATATTACTGTCTTTCTTACTCTCAAATCACACACACACACACACACACACACACACACACACACACACACACACACACAAAATCTGTTGCTGTTTGTTGTTCACACCTGTTTTCTGTCTGTCCTGTATTGTCACTGTAATGTCATATTGCACAATAAAAAAAAAAAAAAAAAAAAAGAGCTGATCATACTGTCAATAAATGGATTCTCCCCCGGTGCTAGTATACTGGCACAAGAACAGTAGTCCAGTTAAATGACCCCATCAATCTATAACCGTAGCTCCACTTAACTGTGCATGTGAACATACTGACTGTCTATCAATAAGTACCACATATGACCCGACTTAAAGATATAACTGAACTGTAACCCGTTCAGTCATCACTACAGTGTGTTGTTTGTTCTGTCCTTCATGTCCTTCAGCCTTTATTCCTCTGAATCATTGTTCATTTATAGTCGGGTTTAACACATAGAGTGTGAGTTTGTTTGACTTGTGAGAGATGAGAGTTTTGACAGCCGTTACTTAGAAACAGCGGCTGCTACAATGTATTACTGGATGTCAGGCCCTTCCCTCCGAGCAATTTCTGTCAAAGATGAAGTACCGTCACTATCCTGCAAAGTGTCAACCTAACAAGTCTCAAAAGCTGAACCATATTCAAAATGTCACAGAGACATAGGTCGGCGTGTCCAGTCTGATGGACTGTCCTGAGCTGGACACTGCATCAGCTGAGAATAAATTTAGACCCCGCCAATATAAGTTTGTTTGTTTGTTTTTTTTCTCTGTGGCCCCATTAGCTTCAGTTTGTCTTAAACTGTAAAGTCTGTTTGCAAGTAAACTTTCACAAATAACTCCATTGGCTCCCACTTTAGAGCGGTGAGCTTCCAGCAGCCCGGTGTTTAGCAGGGGCTCGTCTGATGAAAAATTACTATTGCCGGGCACCCTGGGAAGTATCAGTACTAATAAGCATTTTCATTTAAAATAAAGCATCCTATTAATCTCACTGGTGAGGCCCCCAGCTGCTCCAATGAACATAATATATTGCATGTGCAAATGAGCCCCAATACATAAAAAGCAACAGCAGAACAGAGGAGCAATTGTGTGCATTTTACAGTATGCTGTTTGAATAACTCCAGCTGATGATGAATAATAATGTAATTTGACTGTAGATGTTAATATGATAATAACTGTGTAAAAGTGTGTGTACCTGTGAGCACAGAGACCTTTAAAGTGATGATGTCCTGGAAAGTAAATGACTCTAACACACAAAATTAGCATGGTGTTGAAACCAATCAGTCTGGTCCCATGAAATTAGCACATCTGAAATGCAAATAATATTCCAAGAGCAGGAAAAGTGGAACTGTCTGTGTGTGTGTGTGTGCGTGTGTGCGTGTGTGTGTGTGTGTGTGTGTGTGTGTGTGTGTGTGTGTGTTGCGGTTAGAGGGAGCAAACTGTGACAGCCACGGTTCGGCTCTCTGTGCAATCTGGTTTTCAGTTTAAGTTTAGAATTGTTCATACTTAAAGGATACAAAGTCACAAGTAAAAGTCACTAGTTCACTTTTCGAGACATAAATTCTCTTTATTGTCAACACACCTCATTAACCCTTCAGGGACTGTTTGTCGTATTTTATGCACTTTTCATTTTTCATTTTAGATAATTGTGGCTGTGTTTATGCATATGGCATACATTCTGTCAAGATTGTGTATTTGTTCAGTCTGTGAATTTCCTAAATTCTAAATTAAATTGTTACATTCATACTTTTAAGTGCAAAGAAAAATGCCATTGAAACCCATGCAAACTGACATTTTTGATCCCATAGCCATCAAAACATAAAGACTTGCATTGTATTATTTCTGGGTGTCATTCTGGGCTTTTGCTTTGGAATTTGACATTTTTACTATCTTCCACCTGATGACATCAGAAAATACATGTTGTCTCTGCACTGTCACAATCAATGTTGCTGCATATCATTGACATCAGGCTGTCGTCATCATCATCATCATCATCAAAAAAAGGATCTACTTTGCATGAAGTAAATAAAAAATAATTCTTTTTTTTTGTTTTTTGTGTAGAAAATACCATTAATGTATAAAAAATTTTAAAGCTTGATTTTGAAAGGGCATTTTGTGTATGGAGTGATATAAGAGTGTAATATCAAAGCGAGCCCTAAGGGTTATAAGAACAAAACTAGGAAAGTGTTAATTTATCTACCAATACTCTCCCTATTCTTGTCTTTGGTTCCCAGCTCCAGGTTATTTGCTTCCTACTTAGAATGCAAATCTAAAAATATACAGTTTCACCTTTTAAAAAGGCTCATCAGTATCCTAAAACAGCTGGCCACTCCAGTTTTTAACAAATGCTGAAAATAGAGCACTTGTTGGGGACTATGTGTGACTGACTCGAAATAAACTACAGTGTGTGTGTTCACAGGATACACTTTTTGTAATAACATCTGTTTTACACTTCTACTGGTTCTGTCTACTTGCATTCTTACCTGACACCATCTGACGCCATCTGGCGACATCTGACGCACACACAAAAGGTAGCTTTTGGCATAGCAAACTTACACCACAAACTCACTGTCAAAAAGGCTGTATTTCATGAGTTTGGAAAGAGAACAGATTGAAAATACCAGAGTTAGGGCTTAAAAAGTTGCAGTGAGGGACTGTCACAAAAAGTAATGGTCAAGGAGTTATTAAATTGAAACTACGCTCATTTTCAAAAATTTCTTCATGTTTTTTGCTCTAAAACAGTCCAAAAATATTATCAAAAATCAACAACTTTCCTCCAAATCCATAAAGCAGATTGCCCTTTAAACTCAAGATATTCTTATCCACTGATTCGTCCTGAGGGTGATGTAAAAAGTGGAAAGGGTGGAAAGGGAAGGTGGTCATTAACTGTCATGGTTATTTTCTTTATTAACTAATGATGCATATGATACAGGAAAGTTCTATGGGTTCCTAAAATTATTAGCAATCATCTTGTGACCATGAATATCCTCAGTGAACCTGACTAGTATTTGTTGAGAAATATTGCTCTTGACTAAATAAATAGAGGGACACATGGACAGTCTGTCTTAACACAACTGTATTGCCTCCATGAAGTGAGCTTAATCTTACATAATGACAGACACATGGAGGAAATTGCAGCAGACAGTCTGTGATGTTTATGGATGTCACATATGCACATCTTCTTTTCCTGCCCCTTCTGCCTGAGGCAATTTCTGCTATGAAGTTGTTATTTCTCTCATAATTGTCCCCATCGTAGAAGACACTGTCATTGAAGTGACATTGATTCCTGGGGTCTTCAAATAAACGTTTAGCAGCCATGATGGAAAGAATTAGGACTGACCACATTCAAATGGAATTAGCTTTACCAGTCTGTCTTTTTCCCCAAATGGAGGCCTCAGATTGCTTTATCATCTCATATTCGCTGTTAAAGAAAGACCGACCAAATGATTCCCTTCACTGTTTTGGTACGTCTCACATAATAAACTCCTCAGCTCTTTCCGTTCATTTATATTCAGCATCATTAACTGCAGTCTTTTAGGTTACATTCTCTGCTTAATTTCCCTGCCAATGCTTTTGATGGCTTATATTTAATAGTCATGTAAAAATCAATCCATTTCATCTAAGAAAGGAAAATAACGTGTTTGTAATACAGAGCAGGGCTGAAGAGAAGAATTGGTAGAGTGACCTAATGTTTGTGTCTGTCTGATGGTACTCATTCACTCTGCAAAAAAAACCCCCAAAACTAACCTCTAACATCAGCTAACATGTGGCTTTTTATTAGTTTATTTTTACATGTTTAAAAGGGACACAGCATATTAATGAACATCAATATAAAATACAAATGTAAATATGCCAGAGTAAGCAGGACTGCTACTTTACATCCGCGGTCCCTTGGTAGGCAAAGAAAATAGAAATAAAGACCAAATAAAAAGGAAAAAAAAGAAAGAAAAAATAAAACAATACATAATTCATATAGAGGACAAAAGTGCAGTAACAGTAGCAATGCAGTGGGAATGCATTTATTCAGCATTCCAGCCTGTTCTTACTCCAAACTCATAGCGCCACTCTGTCAGTGCTTTTGGCATATAAGCTTGGGTGTAAATAATAATTAATTACTTAATTAAAATTAATACTTTATTTCATTTTATTTATTCGTACCACAAAAAACTGTATCAGAAAAAAATGTCAAATAGAACACAGAAAAACAGTGCAGGAGAGGTTAGACACCCAAATGGGCTTATGGAATACTTCACTGGAGATAATAAAATAAATTACAATACTTTGATACAAGCAATATGCAATGGGGTCAGCAATACACGACGAAAAGGCTAAGATAAATTATGAATGTGAGTGTGTATGCATGTGTGTGTGCACGTACACAATTAGACTTTAGAGTACAGTACACTAATGAAAGCTATTAGGGGGCTTGATTTATCAGGCTGGACCTCTATTCTTGCTTGAAATTATTTAGAGATGATGATATTTTGGTGATATGCAGGTAGTCATTCCACAACAAGGAACCTCTATAAGTGAAGAAGAACTGGTTATAAGTGGTACGGCTTAGAGGGGGATCAAGGGGCAACAAATCTGAACAGTAAGTATAATTGTAAATTAAAATGCAAGAAAATACACTGCACTCTGGCAAAGGGTGTGCTGAATACAGTAAGTACAGTTTGCAGCATGTATAATATGTAATGTGTGTCTGCCTGAGCCAGTGTGCAGGTTTTCCTCTTTCTACACATTCTTTTTTTTTTTCAGATTTCCCTAAATCTTTCCAAGGACTCCAGCACTCTAGTGTAATATCTCAAAGCATTTGTTGATGCAACTTGACCACATATCCACATATCTTTATGGAACCTTCCCCCCGGAGTCATTTATACTCAATGGTCAAGAAAACGAGTTCATACCTCACTTACCGCATCATGCTTTCACAGAAAAATGAACAAGAGCTTTTTATATTAAATTTCCCTCTTGACTAAATTAATTCTGAATATGCATATAGATAACCTCTGTGTGTGTGTGTGTGTGTGTGTGTGTGTGTGTGTGTGTGTGTATCTCAGATGTTCTAATGAGGTTTGACTCCATGTAAAATCTAACATTACTCTTCCGCCTGTGGAATAAAAGGCCTCATGGCTATGACACTGAACTGTATGTTTAATGAGGCACAAATAAGAGGGCACACATAATTATCAGAGTTCAGCACCTCTGACTGTAACAGGGCCTCAGTTCCTGCACCTCTGCTGCAATAAATATATGTTTTATTAGGATCATAAAGTGATGGTGCTTAGATGGTTCCAGTTTCATGGGCTTATTCATGAACGTCAGGTCTGGTTGACTGGAGCAGAGTCCTCCAAAGAGTAGGCTTCCTCTGATCAGGAGCTCAGTAGTTCTACAAAGGACACTACACCAAATTTCAGCCAGTTTTGTAACCACTCAAAACAATGTGCTATGAACATAGTAAACTTCTCTGCATTTAACCTGTGCCTAGGTACCCCCCCACCCCCCCACTCACTGCCAAATATTATATTTCATTTGGTGGAGTTTCTCTGGCTCTCAGGGTGTTTCAGGAACTACAGGCTGTACTTTTGCATTTTCTTATTTCCCCCAAACTATGCTACCACCACAAAAACAGAGTATACAGCTGATCAAGAGACACATTCTCATTCCAACTTGTCACATGGTGCCGCACTGTCAGTAACCTTTTGCGTCTATTTATAATGTTTTAGGTATCCTTCTGCAGCTATTTATGCTCTGGGATGCCGTTATCATGATGTCAACAAATGCACGTGGTGGGATGACATCATGGTGGGATAACGTAGCCTGTTACGGTCATGTAAACAAATTCAAATGGTGGGATGAAGCACCACAGTCTTTATGTATATATACAACGGTGTGGACTGTCACTTTGTTTAGGATTTGGCAAAAGAGGCACATGGTAAGGTGTAGAAAAAAAAATAGCAACACACATTCACAAGGCAGGACAACTACCATGCAAAAGTCAGTTGTTTGTGGTACCCACCCACCTCTGCTTTTACCTGCCTTATAATCTGGTTCAATCCAGTGGTGTTCTCAAGTGACACCGCCTGTATGCAGTGCATGTGGACGGGCCCGGTGCCATCTAGCGTAAGATAACAATACCACCGGTTCTGTCTGAGCATGTTCACATCTGTCGCCGTCCAGCTACTCTGGTTGGATGCGGAAGATAGCTTTTGGCATCACGCTCATCACTGAAAGCACTGACAGAGCAGCGCTATGTCCCAAGTTCAGCGAGGACGGGTTGGATTGAGAGATACGCCCGCTCCTCTCTCTTTCTCTCAAACTCAGACTGAAATCTCATCAAATGGTAAAACTAGGCAGTGCTGAACGAATACAAATCAAGATTATATTATTGCACTGCCTATTTGTCACCTAAAACAGATTCTAATGCTCCGTTTTGCCATATTGGCAAGAGTTTGTGAGCAGGAAATGGGCGCCATACTGTGTCCTGCACACTGAAAACAGAGGCCAGAAAAACCCAGATCAAACGGTAAAACTCAGCAGCGCTGATCAAATATGATTCTGTTACTCTGTTGCATATTTTTCTCTTCAAATGTTTTCAGAAACATGTTTTTGCTTACGGTTTAACTAGAATATGAAATCCGGCCGGCTGCCATTGTGTCAAAAAGATGAGGCCACATTCCGTCACCCACCAGTGGAAACGTTTATTGGTCCAATGCATCCTGACAGTTGTAGGTTTTCTACCTTTTGAGCAAAAATGAATGCCACAGTCCTTTTCTCTGTTTTCTCTGGCCATGTAGCACCAATTTCAAAAATATTTGCATCTTTCTGCTGCAGAGACAGCCTAGTTTTATGTGAGGACTCTCTTTCTATCAGAGAAATACTTCTTTAAAGCATTACAGCAATCTAACAACACCTGCTCATGTTCTTCCTCTCACTGCCATGGAGGAAATATGTACTTTAATCACTCTCCTTTGTCTGCTGTTATCTATTGTACTCCCAATCCCATTTTTACAGTTGAGAATTTTGCTGCAGCAGCAGATCAGATTTGAAGGTGAACTCTCTCTGAGAAAAGGGTAACATTATGAGCCAGAGGGAGTAAGACGGCTTTTTTTTGGTCCATAGTGACACTTTTGAGGATCTGTATCCTTACACAGATCTCATTAATGTTAAAACATGCTAAAATTCTGTCTTGAGACGCAATTGGGGAACAATACTGCAGCGTCAGCTCTTTGGGGTAATGCCCTGACAGACAGGGTGCATTTCTAGATTCCTGTCTGCTAGAAATCTGTTTAAGTTAGACTCTTCTCCCTCACAATACATGAAGAAAGACATCTGTTCTATTTCACTAAATCAAAGTTAGACTCGAGGGAGATTTGGACTATCAGTGTCCCTGTCTGCTACAACACATTTACAACTTTTATTAAAGTGAGCTCTCTGTGACCTTCACTTTCCCAACCATATCTCATTCACCTTAAATAGGCTTCAACGACATGACTGTGGTTTCACAGATGTTCTTTGGCAAAGGTGAATGAGAGATTTGAGTTTGGCTTAAACCACTCTTTGATTTCCCCTATAGCTGTATTCAAAGCAGATGTTGGCTGACAAGTATGGAGGCTGGCATAAAAATGCACCAAAAAACAATGGAGTGCTGTCAGAAAGTTGTGGAGAGGATGATGTGAGGATGGTTGGATTGATCGCAGCACTAACTTCTTTGTTGCCTGGCAAAACCTCAGCTGTGCTTTACTTGTTTTCTTACTTGACTGACGAGATAAATTTAGCTTGGATGGAGACAATAGTTCTCAAACACATGTCGAACCATCTGCAACACTGACTGCTTTAAAACAACACCAACTCACATTTGAAAAAATGTGGCTCGGTGGACCGCTGCTACCTACAGATGGGAAGGAATGTGACCAACAATATACTGAGGTAGCATGACCGCTAGCAAGCAAACTGGCGAGCAGGTTTGCTGCCTGCTACTTGGCCACACTGACATCATTGTTTCATGATATTTAATTTAAAAAACAAACAAACACTGCAAAAAAACTTTTTGCATTTCTTGACATTGTAAATAATACCGAAAGAGGTCTTTATTGATGTGAGTAACAAACACACACACACACACACACAAATAACTTCCTTGCATAGTTGTCTGTGGTTTTTGATATCTAATTAAGTTTGCATGAAACAATTTAAAATTAAAAATTTCGCATCTTTTTTTTTTTCAGGTTGTAAAATTCAGTCATTTGTCGAGGCAATATTACCTGAGAGGGTGTGCTTGCGGCCCAAGGTCTGCACTGACTTGTGATTGTGTACCACATTCTTTCTAAACTTAACTCAGTATGGTGGTGTCAAGAAAATGATTTACTTTACTGACATTTGATTGTTTCAGGACCTTGCATGATGATAATCTTGTCAATTTTATTTCAAAAATGACTGATGGGATGGATCAACATGTTGAATAAGGAGAATTTAATATAATCTCAGTGCAAATCTGAATTGGTGACAGTCATTAAGTTTTGAAGGACACATTTGGAACACTGTTGAAGTGGCCTTTTTGCACACCGCGTCTCCCACTGGACAATTGTGAGAAACTCATTTACGCTTTTGTTTACAGTAGTATTGATTCATGTAATTCTCTGGTTGAAAGCTCGGCAGCCACAACCTCACCAAAATATATCAACCCAAGAATAAAATCTCATGTCGCCTACAGAATTGATTTTCAGGAGCCTCTAATTGTTTTCTCAGCACCTCAAGACCTCACTTCAGACTACATCAGTGACCTCCACACAGGTTATGTTCCTGACAGAAGAACTCAAAACTCCCCTTCAGAAACTTTCTTAAACCTTTCTTTGGTGTGTCTCTTAGTAATGTTGTGTTGTTGTGATGTCCCTGGCAGTGTGAGACAGTCAGCTGGTTTAATGCTGCATATGTTAACCTTAAAAAGAATGCAACATTATGAAAAATGCATTATCAAACATGGACAAATTATATGTCTGTTCTATACTGCAACTACTCCACAGAGCAACTGTTTATTCCTTCCTTTCGTTCACTCTGGGTTAAGGAGAAAACCACCCACACTGTGACATTGTGAACACCCACCACTTTTCTTTTTTCCTGCCACCTACACACTCTCATATAAACAGAGCAAGGGTGGGAGAAGGTTAAATAGAATGAAAAGAGAGAAGGGACTTGACCGGCAGAGAGCTGAACCTCTGCCGCCCACTGCTCCAACACATTTATTAACATCAAGTCCTGCTGAAGGTCTCTGCTCATTGATTCAGCTTCATTCATGACTCAATCAATAGCACTCGATCAAGGTGCAGTACAGACGCGTCAAGCTGTAAATCAGATGTTTGCACGCTGAGTGGCTAACATCTCCCTCCATCCCATCCGCTGCCTCCTCCGTTGTGCTGCTGTTGTTTTTCTCTCCATGTGAGAAGAAAGAGGATAGAAAAGCAACAGAGCAAAACCACTTTCCAAAACGTTCTTTCATTGCTGCCTCGGGCTCTGTGTTACTGCAGGAAAATGTTAGGATATTATAAGAATCTAAAATCTCTCAGAAATGGTGAAAAGAAGCAAACAATTGTTTCCCCCATCATGCATCTACTCGCCACTGAACAGGAAGCAGCCATAGGAAAGTGTTGTCTTTCCACCTCAGCTCCAGGCTAAATGTAAATGTCTTAAGTTGTGTAATAGGAGCGGCGTACAGTGCAAACAGGGTGTGGGGTGAAGGTTAACAATGCACCATGCATAATGCAAGGAGAGCATCATCACTAACTACACTCATTTACTTTTGTCGTATTATTTTCCCATATTAATGTTTGGTTATTAGCCATACAAAAATATGATCATAGACGCAGTGTCAACAAGCTCAAATTTTACCTTCAGACAGTCATGTATTCTGTGTTATAATCTAGCAGCAGTTATTAGGATCCACAATGCAGACACGATGGACAGGTGGTAGTTTAAATGGTGTAATGTTTATGATTTCAAAACAGGGTAACAAGAGTGTCTCTTCTCTCCCGAGAGTAGGGGTCCAGAGGGGCCAGGCAGATGTTCCACAGAGAGAACGACAAAAGGTGAAGCTGTACCTGGCTGCCCAGCTAGCAATTTTTGGTTCTAAAAACATTCTGAGAATGTTTTAGTTTTCAGCTGTTAATTTTCTTTTAGTCCATAGAACTTTCTTCTTGAACATTCTCATTAAACATTCTTTATAAACATTTCATAAAAAATGGTCTGTAATCTCAGGACTGAAATGCATGTTCTGAATAATGCTTTTACACGTGCTTCCTTTGTTTTCATGTAACATTGTGGAAATGTTTTATAAAGTATAATTTTCTTTCACCTCTCAACATCACCAAACCATTGTGTTGCAGGTAAAATGTCACATCTTAGTCAGCATTTAACCTTACAGGAACATTATTTGAAAGACATATTTGAAACATCCTGAAAACCTTCTTTGAATATTAGATTAAAATGTTTTCTTTAAAACATTATTGCAACTTCTGTGTAACGTTAGCCAGTGTTGTTGGCTGGTGAGTTTGGCAGATCTGAAGCACAGAAAAAAGACAGGTTCAGGCAGATTTCCAGAATAAGGCAGAATTCTTCACAAAAACTGATCAAGATGAAGGTTGAGGTGTTACCACTGAAGGTTTCACAATGAACTGGCCTCCTGCAGAATGTGAGATTTTAAGAATTGTACAATCAATCAATCAATCAGTCAATCAATCAGACTTTATTTGTATAGCACTTTTCATACAGATGAACACAGTGCTTTATACAATCAAACCAAAAAATCTACCCCACCCCCCAAAATACACACACACACACACACACACACACACACACACACACACACACACACACACACACACACACACACAAGCATGCAAATGAAAACACAAAAAATGGTGCTCATTAAAACCAGGAACCAAGGAAACTCAACCATAAGTGAGGAAACACCAGAGGCCGGGTAAATAAAAAAATTAATAAATAAGGAAGTAGGTAAAAAGATTAATAAATAAAACAATAATATTAATGAAAATACAAAATAAATAAGAAGATGAGTAATTAGGTAAAATACACAAATTGTAATTAAGAGGTAAATTAAAGGATAAAAACAGAAAGTAAAATGATTAAATTATGATAAAAAATAAATAAATGTTGTCCATTGCAACAAATTTATCCAAGCTGTATGTATATATGCATATATAATTATTATTTTGTGAATTATTTTACTTGTTTATTTTTTTTAGAATTGAGATATAGAACAGGGTGGGACGTGGGTGGGTATTTATGTTTGTATGTAAAAAAAAAAATCTAACATTTAATTTACATTATTTCGCTTTGCATTGTTGATTGATCTGCTGGAGGAAAGAAAAAACAATAAAACATAAAATAAATAAAATGATAAAGAAAGAAACAACAAAAAACAACTGTAAACCAGACTAAACTATATAAATAAACAGACAATAAATACATAAACTTCAATTAAAAGCCAAACTAAAAAGTCAGGTCTTGAGATAATAATATCAACCCCCTCTGCTGCCCTCAGGTCTGCAGTCAGGCTGTTCCACAAACGTCTTTGTTCTGACTTTAGGGACTATTAACAGGCCACTGCTAGAAGACCTAAGGGTATGAGAAGGCTCATAAAATAAAAGCAAATCTGATAAATAACTGGGACTAAAAACGTTTTTAAAGTGTGTTAAAGAGTTTTAAAAAGTAATACATATACATATACATAAATCCAGCCCCCTACCGTTCTAGCTATCAGTGACATCTGTTAGCCCACAGGACAGTCAGTACTAGCCTACTTTAAATGCAGGAGTGGCTGCTTAAGTAGCGATGTGGTTCCTCTTTAACGTACAGCTGACTGGCTGAAAAAAGGAGCAAAAGCACGTGAATAGCCAAAGAAAGCCAGTATGCTAATTTACTGCGGTATCACCAGATCGGCTTTTCCTCTAAAACAACCCAAATTCAAATACATAGTTTATTGTTTTAAGGCCCCCAATACTGTTATTTGAAGCATGGAATAGCTTCTTCATGATTTCAACTGCATATTCAGCAAAAAAACAAAAATCACAAATTAAAAAAAAAAATCAAATTTTCTTTGTTTACACCACTTGTGCCAGGCCAACTTGTTGCTGGTTTTCTGGTGGCAGGTCACACATGATTTATTAGTGATATAAAAAATAACACTAATGCTGGGTAAAAAAAAAACAACAAAAAAACAAACAAACAAACAAACAAAGACATTGTGTTGAGTGGATATCATTTAGCTCACACTTTTATCTGAAGTGACTCATAACTTACAAAGTGCATTCAACCATGTGGGTACAACCCAAAAAGTGCAAGAATCAATGAAGCACATCAGTTAGTGTTACTGGGTTCTGGGCAAAGTTAACTCATTTGTGTTTGGGTCAGTTTAAGTGATCACTTTAGTTTGTACACTTTCTGCTTTCATTGATGCTGTGTGCTGGTTTCATATTAAAGTAATTTTATCTACACTTCATTCACAGTCTACTGTCTGCTGCTGCAGCGGAGGCAAAAATGGCGGCCATGAGACACGAGCAGACTCTCGACGCTCTCTCTCTCCAACTCCAGCAACTGGCGACCCAGATCAGCAAACCGGCGGCTCCCCCACCAGCACTGACGCCGCTCCTCTCCTTCCCGCGGCAGTCCTGAAACCTGGGTGGACACCCCAAGTGCTATGACGGAGATCCAGAGACCTGTGGTCCGTTCCTCACCAACTGCTCCCATTTGTTCTCCCTCCAGCCGCGAACATTCGCCTCAGATCAGGCGAGGGTGGCTTTCACCATTAACCACCTGACCGGAAGAGCACGGCTGTGGGGAACGGCTGTGGGGAACGGCTGAGTGGGAATGACGTTCGCCTGCCTGCGCCTCCTTTCAGCTATTCTCCGAGGAGATGCGCAAGGTCTTCGGCCAGGGGGCGTCACATTCTGTTTGGGGTCTGATCACTATGTGACAGGGGAATCGGAGAGTGGCAGATTACTCTATTGACTTTCGAACTTTTGCTAGTCTGAGCAATTGGAATTCCGCCGCCCTGGTTGATGCCTTCTCCATGGATTAGCCTAGTACATTAAGGACGAGTTGGTGTCTCATGACATTCCCGCAGCCCTTGACGGGGTCATTGAACTAGCCACCCAGAGAGATCTCTGTGTCCAGGCTCGCAGGCGGGAGAGGCGCTTGGAGGCATCCCGTCCTCTTCATCCGGCCCATTCCCGTGGGATTCCCAGTGGTCCACCCACCACCCAGCCTAGTGAGGAACCGGTCCCCATGCAGCTGGATCGGACGTCTCTGACCCCAGGGGAGAGGGAACGCAGACACCGGGGCCGCCTGTGTATGTACTGTGGGGGGGCTGGGCACTTCGTCTCGGGCTGTCCTGTAAAAGCCCAAGCTCACTGGTAGCCGGAGAGGTACTAGTGAGTGTTACTGCCCTTCCTCTCCAGCAACCAAGACTTTTGCTACAGGTACGGCTTCTTCTCCTGAGTGGCTCCCATTCCCTGGCCACACTGGTGGATTCAGGTGCCAAAGCCAAACTCTTACATCGGCGAGAACCTGGCCCATCATCTGGGGCTCGGGCTGGAGTGCTTGCTTGTCCCTGTTCCTGTCCGGGCTCTGGACGGCCACCGCCTGGGCACCATAACTCACCACACTCAACCTGTGTCCATGCTGCTCTCCGGCAACCACCATGAGACTATCCGGTTTCACATCCTGGAACACTCTGACTTGCAGCTGATCCTGGGTCACCCCTAGCTTCGACGCTATAACCATTCCAGACCGTGAAGGCCCGGTTCACCTCTGCCCCCATCCTCCTGACCCCTGACCCGACCGTCAATTTGTGGTAGAGGTGGACGCATCTGACACGGGGATTGGGGCAGTCCTTTCGCAAAGGGCCATTGTGCACCAGAAGCTCCATCCCTGTTCTTCTCCCGTCACCTGTCCCCTGCAGAGAGCAACTATGACATCGGAAACTGGGAACTGTTAGCGGTCAAGGAGGCATTGGAGGAATGGCGGCACTGGCGAGGGAGCCAAAGAACCTTTTTTTGGTATGGACCAATCATAACAATTTGAAGTACTGCTGTATGGTCTCTCGTGACCCATCTTCCTGGTCTCTGCAGCTCCCTTGGATCGAGTATGCCCATAACAATCTGACCAGCTCTGCCACAGGCCTCTCTCCTTTCCAGTGTGCTTACGGCTACCAGCCCCGCCTGTTTCTGACCTTGGAGAGAGAGTCAGCCTGCCCATCTGTCCAGGCCTTCATCAGTTGCTGCCGGAAAACCTGGGTTCGAGCATGTGCCACCCTCCAGCGCTCCGTCCAGCGATACGCCTCTGAGGCCAACTGCCGGCGCTCCCTGGCCCCAGTCTACCAAGTGGGGCAGAAAGTATGGCTCTTGGCTCACGACCTCCCTCTCCGGGTTGACTCCCGAAAGCTGGCTCCCAGATTCATTGGTCCTTTCCCCATCCTCTGGATCATCAGCCCAACGGCCGTACAGCTCCAGGTCCCCCGCACCATGCGGATCCATCCCACCTTCCATGTGTCTCCTCCTCGCCTGGTTGACGGGTCCCCAGCTTACACTGTCCGGCGCCTGGTCCGATCTCGTCGTCGTGGATGGGGACTCCAGTATCTCGTCGACTGGAAGGGATACGGCCCAGAAGAGAGGTCCTGGGTCCTCTCCCGGCACATCTTGGACCTCATCGCCGACTTCGATCGTCGCCACCCCGACATGCCTGCCAGTTCTGCTGCGCCGCCTGGGGGTCCTCACCTTCCTGACGTTGCTTCGTCCCTGCCTGCCATTCCTGAGGGATAGGTCCCCGGCGACGCTTCCGCTGCCTCGGCCGGGTCGGACTCTTTGGGGGCCTGATCCCTCCGTCCTGTCTTTCCCCCCTCCTCCTGCCCGGATTGGGTTTTTTCCTCCCCTTGTTATTTGTTGTGGTTTTTGTTTATGGTTTGTCTGTTTCTGTTTTTGTTTTTCTCCTTTAGGGACTTTGGGGGCCGTCCCAGGTTATATGCTCCTGCATATAACCTGTCCTGTGTCTCATCCTCACTGCCAGATTGTTCTTTGCCATGCGAGACTTTCCAGCATTCTGTTCCTGTCTGCCCTCCTGTTGCCGAATCTGCTCGTCCCTGACCAACCCGCTCTTTCTCCGTCCCGGTGATCTGACCTGCCTTCTGTCTCCTGACTCTGAGTTTGGTCTGTGCTTTCCTGATCCCTGTTCACCAAAAAGAGGTGGAATTCTGTGAGCCTGCTCATCTGTGAGATCCGCCATCGTTGGGGTGAGATCAGCTGGTCTCCGCGGCTCACCTGCTCTGTTTTCCTGGTGGGTTTCCTGCCTGAGCCTCATCGTTGGCTCGACTCGGTTCGGGGACCATTCCGGTGGATCACCGGCATTGACTTTCAGCTCTGTGGACTTTGTTGGAACTGTGATTTATTCTGCCTTTGTTATTAAAGACTCTGTAAGACTCCTACTGGTTCGTGTGTTGCTTTTGGGTTCTGGTACCAGCCGTGACACTGGTAACAACTGGTACATCAACACATTCTTATCCCAACTCATCAAATATTGGGCAGTGCTGTTCATGTCCACACATAAAGCACCAGGTATCCTCCTACATCTGTCGTTGACATTCAGAGACACCATGTCAATTTCTGCCCATTAAACACAGTCAGTCAGTCAGTCAGTCATTTTCTGTAACCGCTTGTCCTGGTAAGGGTCGCGGGGGGGCTGGAGCCAATCCCAGCTGTCATTGGGCGGAAGGCAGGGTACACCCTGGACAGTTCGCCAGACCATCGCAGTTAAACACACTGTGTCTTTTTAAAATACACTTCTGTTTTCACAGGAAATGTACAATTTCTGCTCATTAGATGCATTCAGTCTAGATGCATTCAGCATAAAGTTAGATTTAGGAAAAAAAAGAAAAAACTTCATGGTATGGCTCATCATTCCAACATTTACACAGGATGCAAGTAGCAGGCTCCTAGTTGGAAGTCCAGGGTTTGTTGGATGTTATGAAGTATTTTTACTTTTTCAATTTTATTTTATTCAACCTTTATTTAACCACGGCAGTCCCGCTGAGATACAATGACCTCATCTTCAAGTGAAGCCAGCAGCCTAAGAAATATAAAAGTTGCAACAATTAAAGACAAACAACACCAACTCACACAACAAAACAAATAAGATACTTACTTAGTTAAAGCAACAGGATTAAGACTTAGGATTTACATTAAAACAAGAACAAGTGCAATATGTAGCTGCTTCAAAGTCGATCATACGGTTTTTAAAAGTTTCAAGGGTGATGAGTTCCTTTAAATTCAACATGTTCTGCATTAAGTTCCAGGCAGCAGGTGCAGAGTACTTAAAGGAGTGCTTACCAAATTCAGAACAACCTTTGGGCATGTTTCATAAGTACAAATCATTGGAACGTAAAGAGTAATTGCTCTGAGTTTTTGAAATGTAATCACATAAATAGTGGGGTAGTAGGCCTAAAATTGCTATATAAATAGAAGTGTACCAATGCGTAAGGTGGCATGCCACCAAAGAGGGCAACTCAACTCGAGTATGCCTCTACCAAAGGTATAAACAACCCTGTTCTCACTCCGATCTCGTCAAATTCATCTGCTCTGTCAGTGCTTTCTGTGTGCGAATGTGATACCAAAAGCCACCTTATGTGTCCAACTGGAATGCGGCTGGACATCATCAGCTGAGAACGCACTTGGGCGGAATTAGTGGTGTTGTTGTTATATGCCAGTGGACGGCAGTGGACGCAACCATATGCAAAGCCCATGGGCGGCGTCACTTGAGAGAGCATCTGGAAGGAACCGGTCACATGTGCAAGAAATACTGAAGGACAACATCAGGTAATAACACTGCTGGTAATGATGTAATCTAAGCAGCATGAGTGCACTTATAGTGTGGGTGGGTGGGGAGGTGGATAAGTCCCACTAACAACTGACTTTCATGTAAAGAGTTCGCTGCCTAAGTGGACGTGAGGTTTATTTTTCTACACCTAACCATGTGCCTCTTTTGCCTAATTCTAACTATCCGTGACCGTGGCTTAATCCTTCCCGTCGAGACAGTCTGTGCTGTTGTGTAAACATAAAGATCATGCTGCTTCATCCCACCATGTGCATTTGTTGGTATCATAGTAATGGCATCACAGAGCGTAAACAGCTGACACAGATGGATAGCTAAAAAGTCATAGGAAAGGCTAAAGGTATCTGACAGAGTGGCACCATGTGACGATAACGTGTTGTATGAACTGCTGCTGCCCAGCAGTTTATCATATCACAGCAAAAGGGGCCTTTGTGCATCTGTGTCTGATGCCAAAGTCACTGTGGCACTTTCTGAAGAGTTGTAAATGAGAACAGACACAGTCACAAGCACAAATGAGTAGAAATTACTCATCCAGACTTCATACAGTAGTAACATAAAGGCAAAGAGTAGGCAAATTAAAGTACTTATAAGTCATTTGTTAGAACTACATTTAGAAATGAATGCCATGACTAAAAGCGCATTCTGCAGAGGCCCCCCCCATACTTGTTAGCACACAGATTAATAGATCTCCATTATGAGCCAATGTGGCTGCTGCACACCACTACTGCTGAGGACACTTAGTGTCTGGTGTTAAAACATTGCAGTAAAATGAAACCCAACAGCAACAGAATTACAACAGTGAAGGACCAAGAGCGCAGTGTGACAGACATCTTTCTGCAGCATCAACCCACTTGTTAGATAATGGGAGCGCTGACCTCCTTCTACCCCCTGACCCTCATCAAACAGACATAAATAATGATGTGCAAAAACAAAACTACATCCAGAAAAGAGGAAGGTGCAGCTTGTAGGCTATAAGAAAAGAGGACAGCTTTAAGAGCAAGAAAGAGGAAGAGAGAAGGAGCAATATTCAGATCCGCAAAAGCTGTTCTAGTCGTGGAGTTTATCTGAGCTGGTATTTGTGTTGCTCTTGTCCTTCTGTGTTTTTTTTCCTCGTCTGTTTCCCAGCGCACCTACCTCCAAGGGAACAGGGAGTCCTGCAGTGGGTATGACCTTTTATAGTTTTCATTTCAGCTTCGTAGCGTAGCCGCAGTGAGGTGCGTTGCCCACTTGGTTGCCCCAACGATGTGCCCACACTCACTCACAGAGAGCCACAGAGTCAGTAAGAAGCCTCTTTGCAGGTAATAGAACATGGCACAGGGAAAACACCTGCTGGTGCCACTAATGCTGAAAAGACAAAGACAACTCTGCCACTGCAAAAACTCAAAGTCCGTGTCCAAGTCCAAAAAATCTCTAAACTCTAAATAAAAACAAAACAAGGAATCTCATGACAGACTTTTCCCAAATAAATGTTATGTCATCTGACGCTCAAAAAAAAGAAAAAGAAAAAAAGAAGTTTAAGAAATAGAAGTTCTTGTTATTTTTTCTATTAAAACTTGAACAAACTTTTGATCCAACCTTTGATTTTAGATTCTGCTGCTGCAGGGAAAGTCATAGAAAGGATTATCAAATATCCTGAGAATTGTTGTCCTGAGCCAAATGTCCTTCCACTCCCACTGTTCTCACCACTGCCTGTGTGGAATCTATGTCAGTATTTTTAGAATCCAAAGGCTGTTTACACAGGTATCTGGGAAAATGATCAAACCAAAGGCTAAATGTGACTACAGAATGCCGTCACGTCGAACCACACCCACCAGATTTACAGCTTTGTAGCAGTGGCGATGCAACTGAATTTGTTTGAGTCTAGCAATAGCATTTTACTTCTGGTTAGATTTAGGCTTCAAAAATCCTGAAAGTGGTGTTTCTTGTGAATATCAACTTGCTGAACAAAACGTGTTGGTATGATAAACATTTTTTTACCAAAGAAGTTATTTTCTGCAATGATCCAAATTGCAGAAATCCAGCATCCCATAGACTTTTTGATGAGGGAACTCAGTGTGTGACTCAAGTCCACCGTCTAGTGAAAAAAAAAGGCCCGATCAGGAAGTGAACTTTGGTCTGTGTTATTGTGTCCAAAAGTCTCATTTTTTGCCTGTCCATGCTAAAACAAAACCCTAGAGTTTTCAACCTAAGAGAGTGTCAGCAGTGTTCACAGAGGCACCTTAAACATGTAAAAATTGTTTTATAATCTCAAACTGTCTGTGAGACTGCTGCTCTTTGAGGATGCTGTGATGATTTGACAACAGTTGATGGTAGGAAGGGCTAATGTTAGCTTTAAACTGTGCTGTTGATGAGGTAGCCTGGAGAGCAGCTCTTCACGCCCCCTCTCCCCCCTGTGATGGAAGTATCCTGACAGGCCTTAGGGCTCTGCCACTGCACCGCTGACCTCTCTGCAGAAGGCACTTTTTTGTAGTGCGGATGTGCTGTCCACCGCCTGATGATAGCACATCCGCTCCCACTCCTCGTCTCCTCACATCTAAAGAAAAAAAAAAGCCATTTGATTTATGCTCGGCTCCCCGCACCACTCTTCCAGCTATTATTTTTAGATGTAATTTTTCTATACTCCGACTCCAGAGTGCTACTGCCCACATATTGATTGGCTGCTGAGCTAACCACGGGGGAGTTACACCAAGTCGATGAGTTGAGTTATGAAAAGATATGTGGATGTAAATGCAGTCAGAGACAGCAGTCATTGCACTCTCTGTCAGGAGTTTAAGACGAGTGAGGTGAATGTTGTCTAAAACTTACATGGCTTACATAAAAAGTGGTTATAAAAATTGTATTATGGCAGTCTTGTCAAGTATTGGAATTTGGTACATCTAAATTTCAAATTCAAATGTGTTGAAACTGAAATTATAACTTGATTATGACAATTCCTCCTAGATTAGACAGAGGGGGCTGAATGATTGGATTTTGTAGTTCAGATCTTTTCAGAAGGTTCAGATTCTTTTCTTGTATTGTTACAAACACCACACCAGTCTCACCAGGTCAGTTTTAGCACCTTACATTAAATTTAAAGCTCTCAGTAGCTATGTCCCAACACGTTACACTCAGTGTCAAACGTTCTGTGTAATCACTCTCTCAGTCCATTCTTAATTTGATTTATTTCAAACATGTAAAAAAGAAAATAGAGAAATGATTATACACACAAGCAGAAAATTATATTTTTATATATTATTTTAAACTGATTTATTTTTCACATTGTTTTAGCTCCACATTAAAACTGTTCCATAGCTTCACTCCACAGATTGATATACAAAAACTTTTCCTTGTGGTATGAACACTGTAAGTTTTGAAATTAATTTTCTCCTTGAATTGTAACCCTTCTCTTGATAACCAAACAATTTTTGAATATTTCCTTTCAGCCTTAAGCATTATTTGTGCCATTTGAATCCCCACAAGATCTGTGAAACAGATGTTATGGTTTTACTGTTTAATGTTGTTGCTTTAACTACACATTTGACTTGATATTATAGTAAACTATAACTTTTCCTCTGGTCATACTGTATTTACCATGATATTGATTATAGTTGAGCTTTACTGTCATTGTTTTTAGCTTTATGTCTAATACCCCTGATACATGTCTTCTATTCAGTTTGACATACATCAGAGGGATAATTGTTCAGTCATCTGAGGCTTTTGGGTAGTTAGTGATGAGGTTGTTCAGTTGAGCTTGTGCTTGTCTTGACACAGCAATCAAATCCAGTTTAGCACACAGCTGCATTTGTTCAGCTCAGCTAGTCAGATTTTGTTTTTAATGTTCAAAATGGATTTCAGAAAATCAAAATATGTCCCCGATGTTTAACCTGATTTGATCTTCAGAAACATTTATCTCCCACTTGGTGCTGCCAAAGAAGAAACTGCCTGAAGCAGCTGAGAGAATAAAACACCTCCTAAAAGGCAAAAATGATTTGTGAGCAGGAAAGCAGGTGCTTCTGTGAGCAGATGCTAGCTCAATCTGGAAGTTTATTGACAACAAAACTATTAAGCATGCATGAAACAAAGTGAGCCTCTAATCAGTCGAGGAGATTTAAGAGCCCACAGGGACAGATTTGGAGGAGCTAAGTAAGTGTTGAAGCCTGATTTCTTGTGCAAACACTTTGATAGTTGTTTCCACAGTTCTCTCCAGTGTAAGAGGTCAGTCATTTACTCTGAACAGAGGGGCATTTTCAAAACTTGAGAACTAGTTCTGAAACAAAAGCTTGCTAAATTGCTTAGCAGATAATTATAAATAATACTCAGTGACAATGAAAATAAATATTTATCTCTCTTCATCAACCATATCCATCTATTATCCTCCTGCCAAGTAAGTGCAGTTGATTTTTTTACAATATGATACGAACAGGACAAGATACAACAATCAAGGTTTTATTAACAGGGAGAGGAAATCTTACTGAAGGTTGTCATCAAAGAGGTAAAAATAATAAGAGGCAACATTCAGTTGGTATGACGATACAACATCTGCACACAGTCAAAGAACAACATTATTTAGGACTAAACAAAGGACTCACATTAATTATGGAGACTATTAAATTTACAATTAATGCAACAATACATTGTGAAATCAGTTTGGCCTTACATTCACACGACAATGGCATTTGGGGTCCTTGAAAATGCAAACTTCTAAAACCGGGTTCCATTGTGTATTGTTTTGAAAACCACTTCTGTCGCCATGTAAACTGGATGTGCACGGATCCTGTGTATGGTCTGGTGTGTCATCACAAAGTTACACTGCCACCTACTGGTCTGGCATGCATACTGCAGTGTTTTTCTTTGTTTTTGTGGATCGGTGTACACAAGGATTGTTCTCACAATGTAATCACTGAATGCAGATTTTATTGAAAACACAATGGAAAGACTTTTTTTTTGTAGGGCCGTACATATCTAAATGTGGCCTTAAAGAGATGATGAGCCCACATGGGATCTAAACGACTCTCCACACCCACCACGAGTTTAAAGCCTGTGTCTTCTAACTAGTCTGATAGACCTGAAGAAGCCTCTTGGATGAGAGGCGAAACATCTTTAAGAAACTCAAGCTAGTCCAGTTTCCTACAATATAGCACCTAGAATGAACATGTCCTGGATGACTGAGAATCTCCATCATCTTCTTCCTGCTTTATCCACAGCCAGCTTTACATTGTAAAAGACCACTGAAAAACATATGGATAAAGTTTTAGTAAGTGTAGTGATTTTAAATCAAGTCAAGTCAAGTCAATTTTATTTATAGAGCCCATTATCACAAAACATGGTTTGCCTCAGAGGGCTTTACAGTGTACGATATCCCTCTGCCCTTAGACCCTCACATTACCCAAGGGAAAACTCCCGAAACAGAACCTCTGTAACGGGAAAAAAAAAAAAAAGGAAGAAACCTCAGGAAGAGCGGTAGAGGATGATGAGGGATCCCTCTTCCAGGAGGGACAGACGTGCCATAGATGTCTTAAATAACAAATGAAATACAATCATGGTAAAAAAGGAAAGAGAAAGAGAGAGGGGGAGAGAGGCTCAGCAATAGTGGAAACAAACACGTCATATTACAATAACGATGATGTGACGATGGTGTGAAATTATCAAATGCACTCTATGATGATATTTTGGGTGATAATAACAGTCTCATGTATGTATTGATACGGAGGTGTCCAAAGGCATGATCACAGCATTGGCGCAACCAGGATCAAGACCACGATCAGGGCGAGCGGGGGGTACAGTATCACTGCAGCCACAGCACGAACACATCCAAAGGCAGGGTCACAGCACCAGCACAGATATCACCACAATCAGGCACAGCCAGGGTTGCGGCCAGGATCCAGGAAAGCGAGGAAACAAGGGAGCAGGAATGCTCCAGAGAGGCAACAGGATCAGTGTAGTGCAGTTCAAAAGAACCAAGGTGGTGAGCAGTAAAAAGGATAAGCACTCAATGAGGATCCTAGAGTCCCTAATCAGCAATTACGACTTAAATATGAATACCAGAGAGCAGTAATAGAAAAGACAGAAAGAGGAAGCAGAGCCGGAGTGGCAGGTCTGAACAGACTCAAAACCACCCCCGCCTGATCGGGCCGAAAGCTCTGCCACCTCTCCCTCCTCCCCGTCACACGGATGGGGATTTCAACTGAGCACAAGAAACTTGTGCTCCAGGAATATACACACTAACAAAACTAGGGTCACTAATCAGCTATTATGGCTTAAATATAAAGGTCAGAGAGCAGTGTTAGTCCCCACTGCTCTCTGACCCCTATAGAAAGTCCCCCGGCAGGTTAAACCTATGTCAGCCTAACTATGGGCTGGTCCGGGCAGCCTTAGCCAGCCCTAATTATAAACTTGGTTGGTAAGGAACTACGAGCTACGACAGATAAGATGGAGCCTGATCTTGGTTCCGGTTAAAACATGTGCAGCGGCGTTCTGCACCAGTTGGAGAGAGAGATTTGTTGGGGTAACCAAATAATAGGGAGTTACAGTAATCCAGCCTAGAGGTGACAAATACATGTACTAATTTTTCAGCATCTGTTTGGGACAGGATGTGTCTAATTTTTGCGATGTTACGCAAGTGAAAGAACGCCGTCCTTGAAGTTTGTTTGATATGGGAGGCAAAAAGGCATAAATCTTGAGGCATAAATCTTGACCAAATGAAACTCAGAGGTTCCTCACAGATGTGCTAGAGGCCAAGGTAATGCCATCTAGAGAAATTACATTGTTAGAAAGGAGCTTCTGAGGTGTTTGGGCCTAAGAACAATAACTTCAGTTTTGTCTGAATTCAACATCAAGAAATTACGGCTCATCCAGGCTTTTATGTCCTTCAGACATGTTTGAAGTCTCGATAGCTGATCCAACACATTCTCATCCAAAGTAGTCACATGTTGCTGCTCTGCAATGGACTTTTGCATCTACATATTATTCCCTACTAATCCTTCTGTGTCTGCTCTTTACATTTCAGGATGCTACTATTGTGATGTCATCACAAGCACTCGGTGGGATGATGCTGCATGTGGTTATGTTTCGACAACGAAGCATATGGCAACTGATGCTGGGATGTCAACAAACACCCATGCTAGCAAGGATTAAGGGAAGGAGGCACATGGTGAGGTGTAGAAAAATATATATATATTTTTTAAAAAGTCAAGAAGCGAACATTGGACTCTAGAATGAAAGTCTGGGATTTGTTGGATCCATCCATCGCCCCTCCTGCACACCCCATGGGGATCTTTATGCTCCTTCTGTAACATCATCACAGGCAGTGTTTCAATCTGATAGCATATAGCGGCTTATCATGCAGATGCAACAGGTTCCGTCAGACCTTGTTCTCAACTGATATAGACCATCCATGTATAATGCTTCTACAACAGGTGTCATCTGGCCATCTGGTGCCATATAATTACACTGCAATCAGCTCTGTCAGGCCATGTTCTCAACTGATGACATCCAGCGATGAATCATGCGATCACAAAAAGTGTCTTTTGGCTTCGGGATCTTAGAAGGTACTGCAAAAGTGGTGATGATTACAGAATGAGAACAGGCTGGAAGTTTGCAGTCCACACACAAAGCCATTATAGCTGAAATTCAATCCAAAAATAATTGATGAAAAATACAATCATTTAGATTAAAACAAAATAAACGGGATTGCATGATCAATAAAATAATAGTTAAAAGCAGGTTCTGCTGGGCAGTAGAGTGGTTTTTCTTGGGCCTCTACTCTGGCTCTTCTGTAAGTCAGTCCACCTAGATGTTACTAACAGAATATGAATGTGAAGAAATACTCAGTTTCCCAAAGCTTTAGCACAGTTTCTTCTTTAAGACAACAGAACATGTCAAAGCTCCAACACTCTGACGTCCTCTGAGTCAATCCTGAATTCACTGACAGCAGAGAAGCTCCTCTCACAGCGTAGCTTTTGCTCTTATCAAGGGGCATGATGCTGTATTGATTCAGATCTCCGTCTTGTTTATCCACATTTTTCAACTTGTCTCGCACACTGAGCTCCCTTCAGTCTATGCTTCCAGTTGCTCTCTGGTTTTGTGATCCTGAGCTCCTCCTGAGCCACCAAGGTATAAGCACATCTTTTCTTTTACAACTCAGAGAGCACCCTCTCACTTATTCCTCTAATACCCTTCAGACAGAGGCGTCATAAATATGGAACATTTCTCCGCTCACCAGGCAAAAGGTCTTTCTTGACATGTCTTTAAATTACCCCACAAAAACCTCTGGTGTCAGGCAGAATTTTACTCCTGACCTTTTGCTGCTACAACACAGGATAAGACTATTAAAAGGCATTTACTGTATCTTGTAAAGAGAGAAGCAGTGAGAGAGATGTATGAGAGTCCTCCTGGAACATTTTTCAACATTGTGGTAATCCTTTTCAAATGTCTGATCCTGTACAAGCTGTACTCTCATGGGGGTGAGGAAATATTATAAATCTGATCTAAATTTCTGCTTTAGAGTATCTTTCGCACACTTCACAACTGTAACAGCACAAAGTAATACCACAACATATGGGGGGGATAGCTTATTAAGAAATATTACCATTAATCTGATTCATGCCCAGCATTTTTTAACCCTCTGAAACCTGAGAAAACTGGCTTGATGTCTTGCAAAAACATGGGGAGAAGGCAATGAGCAGCTAACCAACACATAGCCCAAAAGTGACAATAAATTACAAGAAAATTACCAGAAAATAAGCAAAAAATAGTAAAGTCAAAAACAAAGACAAGAAATTACCTGCAAAAAAGTGTTTGTTTTTTTTCTGACATCACAGTAATGGCATCCCCAAGTGTAAACAGCTGACACAGAAGGATACCTAAAATGTCATAAGTAGACGCAAAAGGTCACTGACAGAGCAGCACCATGTGACAAGTTTAGAATGTGTTGGTAATCACGTCAGTTGAAACAAGAAACATCTGTATATGGTGATTTACAAGTCCAGTGAGTGAGAGTTACTGGCTCAGGGATTATAGCAACAGACAAGAAAAAGTCGAAGAAAAAAAAATAGTGAGGAGGAAGCAGTTTGTCAACATCTCCACAAGCATGCCTTTAATTGCTGAGTAGCAGCATTTGTGTAGTGCTCTCTGGAAGCCAGCACTGGGTTTTAAGATGTTAATGTGAGGTGATTGAGTGGCTCAACAAGCATGACTCTGCCTGGGGGTGTCTTCCTCCTCCTGTCCATCCCCTCTTCTCGCCTCGGTGGAATAATTTGGAGTGGAAAGAAGAGAGGCTGTGCTGCTCATTACTACTGCCTTGCCCGTTGGCCCCTGTGGACACAACGGCCATAGCTCAGCAGTTCTCCTCCTGCCAAAGAACAGGAAGAGAATAAGAAGGAGAGATATTGACGGTCTATCACTACGGCCTAATGCAGGCCACCAGAGGCAAAATAGAAAATTTGTCAGGGCATCTTTTTCTTATTTTTTTTCTACATTTTTCCTCTTTGAAAAGCTCTGATAGTTCAGGAGACAAGCCTTGAAAAAAACAATTGCAATGGAAACTAGTTATACCTGTCATCTTTACATAAACATCTAAGCCAAAGTTGCAAAATATACATGGTTGGTGTGAGGAGAGGTACTATTTTTATTATTCATTTCAGTGAATGGCCCAAAAATGAGATGACAATATAAGTCATGTGCCATTATCAAAGAGCAGTCCTGGAAAACACACTGAAATTATTTACATAGCAGTGTGACACCACACTTAAAAAATACACAATTACAAGTCCAGCAACATGTAATTTTTCAAGGTACAAGGTACATTTATTAGTCATTTTTTAAACGCAGTTTAAATTTCTAAACATGGTTTAAAAATGAAATTAAAATTTGTCCTTAAATCCTGCTTCATCGAACGAGTTCAGGATTCTTAATTAATTCATTTGCACAATAGTTCAAAAGAACATCCATCCATTTATTTTCTGCGTCTTATCTGGGGCCACGTTGTGGTGGCAGCAAGTTAGTCCCTCTCCAAGCAATATTCCAGCTCTTCCTGGGGGGTTCCTGAGGCGTTCCCAAGCTAGGTGAGATATGGAATTTCTCCAGCATGCTTTGGCTTCCCTTTCACTTAGCCTTGCCCAAAGAATCTCTAAAAGTAGGCATCCAGGAGGCATCCTGATCAGACACCCGAAGCACAACTGGCTCCTTCTGATGTGATAGAGCAGCGACTTTACTCTGAGCTCCCTCCAAATGTCTGAGCTTCTTACCCAATCTCTAAGGGCGAGCCCAGCAGTCTCGTAGAGGAAACTCATTTTTGCAGCTTTTGAATCCATGATATTTCCTTTTTTTCTTTTATGGTTACGGCCCAAAACTCATAACCGTGAGTGAGGTTGTAACATAGAAGGCCTCCCTTGAATTAAAAGACTGAATCAAAAGAATTGCTGTCTGACTCACCTCCACAGCTAACTTTCTGTCTCAAGTCATCTTTGCAACAATGATCCAGTGCCATCATTACAGTTGATGCCACACCAATGCATCTGACAGTCCTATGCTTCATTATATCCTCACTTGTGAACGAGACTCAGAAATACTTAAACTTCTTCAAATCCTGTAGCAACTCACCCCAAATCCAGACAGAGCAATCATTCGTTTTTCACCAGAGGATCATGACTCTTATCCCAACTGCTTCAACTCAGCTGCAAACTGCCCCAGTGTGTGTCCAACAGGGCCATATCATCTGTAAAGAGCAGCGAAACAAGTCTCCCACCTGAAGGCAAAGGCTATTAAATCTGTTGTGCCTGATTGTTGCTCATTCAAAGGGTAATTTACCCTGCACGATAGGTTTTCATCATGTCAATATTTGTTATGTGGGCACCTTGATATGTAGAGCGATGCATTATCACCAAGGAGTTAACCTAGGAGTTTTGTTGCCTAAACCTAACCACATAGTTTTGATGCAACTGCAACCATTTCATATCATTACCCAAGTGTTTAAACGTGGTGCTGCTGAGATAATACGTGTTTTTTTTGACACGTTGTCATCCCAAGTTGTCACATATTATGACTTTGCAGTGGACTTCTGCATATTACGTTTTAAGTATCCTTCTGCATCTGCTCTTTATGTTCACGGATTTTGCTACTGTGATGTCAACAAATGCACATTGTGGGGTGATGTTGCATGTTATTATGTTAAAGCAACAATAGCACATGGCAACTAATGCCAGGACATCAAATAATGCACATGCAGGCACAGATAATTAGGATTAGGCGACAAAGACAGTTTAGGGGAAAAGGGCACATGGGTAGGTGTAGAAAAAAACATCACATCCAAACTGGACGTCCACATCAAAGTCTGGGTTTGTTCAACTCATCCACTACCCTTCCACCCGACCTAGAGCCATGACATAAGTTAAAATAAACAAGTTAATTGCACAGTAATTTGCAGTTATAGTTAAAAAGAGTCTTAAGTTCATAGTAAATAAGTTCATGTTTAAAATACCATTTAAGATTAAAAAAGTAAGTTAAAATTATTCATTAACAGAGAGTGAGTACTGGGTAATATTATGTGTGTATTTAAAAAAAATACATATAATATGTTAATTGTGTTGTTTATAATGTTCGTGAAAATGTTTATCTATGCCTGAAAGAAAAGGAAGAAAGAGACACATATGGTTTATGAATGTATTTTATTTTGAAAGGATGATGTTAAAAGAGGGAATTGGAGTGAAGAAGGTGGGAGAAACATGGCGAAAAAGGTGAAGTAAACAGACTGTTTAGTGAATGTTGTCCCCAGAGTCGTTTTGGTGTTCGACAAGGACTCTTTCAAAGGCTATGTGGTGACTTCCCTGGAAGTTTTGATTGGATTACTCAATACAAAGAACGAGAGAAAAGTGGAGCTAGCTGCTGACCGAGTGGCTGCTGTTCAGGGACTTTGCTAACAAGCTAGCGGCTAGCAACCTCGTCGGCAAAGCCTGTGTGGAGTGTGTGTGTGGAGTGTGTGTGTGCAGCTGCGGAGCGCGAGAGCCGAGCCGGGACAGCCTGCGACTGGAGTTTCCCTTCTTCCATGCGGATCCTCTCTTCACCTCCCCTGCTTCAGCTGTTTTTCCACCTGCCTGAAATTAACATATCTGGAATAAGGTACCTTATCTATTTTATTTTGCCTTTGAAGTGAAACAGCCATTGGTTTTGGGCTGCGACGGACCCGAGCTGCATTCAGGCCTGCATTGGTAGAACTGGGTATTTGGACATTTATTTATTTCATTTTAGTGCTGGCTAGTTTATTTCATTGGGGGCCCCACACATGTTAAAGGTGTATTGTGTAATTTTTGATTCTGTCTTTGAGTCTGATTTAAATGTGTTTACCTGCTTAATTTCACTTTTGAGTAAATAGTTCATGCCGCATATATTTTCTTATAATTTAGAGGACTTTTAATTAATTAACATTAAGAATTAACATTTTTATTAAACAACATTGCACAGAAAGTATGTCCTTAAATAACTCCTATATATATATATATATATATATATATATATATATATATATATATATATATATATATATATATATATATATATATATATATATATATATATATATATATATATATATATATATATATATATATATATATATATATATATATATATATATATATATATATATATATATATATATATATATATATATATATATATATATATATATATATATATATATATATATATATATATATATATATATATATATATATATATATATATATATATGTATTTGTTTTTTGTGTGCTATGGTGTAGTAAAGTCAATTTAATTTTAACTCAGACTCATATTTATCACAGACTCACAAGTGATCTTCAAAGGACTTTCAATCAACACATAAACTTTATTAACCTTCTCTATCTTTAGAGCCTTGTTTCAGATACAAAAAAGCTCCTTGATGCCCCTCAGTTATAGGAAAATATAGAGCATTTTAGACCTAAACATCCCCCTACCTTTGAGAAAGCTGTTAGGTTGTTTTAAAAGTTTTAGAATAGAATAGAATAGAATAGAATATTCCTTTATTGATCCCCCATTGGGGGAAATTTCAAATGTTACAGCAGCATGAAAAAAGAAAAGTGAAATGTAACAAAGAAAATAACAATAACAAATAACAATAAATAAGTAATAAAATAAGTATGTACATAGAGGAAATAAGGTATGTACACATAATAATAAGTAAGTAATAGAATAAGTATGTACACAAAAGATGGATTTGAGAATAGAATTTACAAAAATTTGTTGTGCAAATTATTCAACCAGTGATGCTGATGTTATAGAGTCTTATTGCAGATGGGATGAATGACCTGCGGTAGCGCCTCCTTCTTGCAGGGTGGATGTCGCAGTCTGCTGCTGAAGGAGCTGCTTAAAGCCCCCACAGTCTCATGCAGTGGGTGAGAGGGGTTGTCCATGATGGATGTGAGCTTTGCTAACATCCTCCTCTCACCCACCTCCTCAATGGAGTCCAGGGAGCAGTCCAGGACAGAACCGGCCCTCCTGACCAGTCTGTTCAGTCTCTTTCTGTCCCGATCTGTGCTCCCTGCTCCCCAGCAGACCACTGCATAGAAAAGAGCAGATGCTACCACAGTGTCATAGAATGTCCGGAGCAGAGTCTTGCACACTCCAAAGGACCTCAGTCTTCTCAGCAGGTGGAGACGACTCTGGCCCTTCTTGTACAGGACATCTGTGTTATTAGACCAGTCCAGTTTATTGTTAAGGTGAACACCCAGGTATCGATAGGTCTCCACCATCTCAATGTCCAGACCCTGGATGTTCACCTGTGTAGTCTGGGGTGTCTTCCTCCTGCGGAAGTCAATAACCATCTCCTTTGTCTTACTGGCGTTGAGCTGGAGATGGTTCTGCTCACACCAGTTGACAAAGTCTGTGATGACGGTCCTGTACTCCCGCTCGTCCCCTCAGATATGCACCCAACAATGGCTGTATCATCGGAGAACTTCTGGAGGTGACAGCTCCCAGAGTTGTAGTGGTAGTCTGAAGTGTACAGGGTGAAGAGAAAGGGGGAGAGCACTGTCCCCTGAGGGGCCCCGGTGCTGCAGACTACCATATCCGACACACCGTCCTGAAGCCTCACGAACTGTGGTCTGTCGGTGAGGTAATCGATGGTCCATGCAGCCAGGTGACAGTCTACTCCCGCTCTTTCAAGCTTCCCCCTGAGCAGTGAAGGCTGGATTGTGTTGAATGCACTGGAGAAGTCAAAGAACATGACTCTCACAGTGCTGCCAGTGTCCTCCAGGTGAGTCAGGGATCTGTGCAGCAGGTAGAGGACTGCGTCATCCACTCCAATGCCCGGGTTGGTACGCAAACTGCAGTGGATCCAGATGTGAGCTCACCAGGGGGCGGAGGTTTCTGAGAACAATCCTCTCCATGGTTTTCATCAGGTGAGAAGTGAGGGCCACAGGTCTGAAGTGGTTGGGCTCCTGGGGTGCGCTGTCTTCGGACAGGAACCACACAGGAGGTCTTCCACAGCGCTGGGACCCTCTCCAGACTCAGGCTCAGGTTGTAGATGCGCAGAAGAACCAGGCAGAGCTGATCTGCACAGTCCTTCAGGAGTCTGGAGCTGATGCCATCAGGACCCGTGGCCTTTCTCGCCTTCAGCTTCTTCAGCTCACTTCTCACCTGATCAGCTGTTATGGAGAGGCCGAGGGTGGCGGAGGAGGGGCTGATGAGGGGTGGTGGTGGAGGTGATGGGGCTGACGGAGAGCTGAGGTGGTGTGAAAAAAGAGCCAGCTGGTCGGTGCTTTGATGAGTGGGGGGAGGAGTGGGAGTAGAGTCAAATCTGTTAAAGAACAGGTTCAGCCTGCTTGCCCACTCCTGGTCTCCTGCTTCAGGTCCCCTCACCTGGCCTCTGCTGTGACCAGAGATGGTTTTGAGGCCTCCAGACCTCCCTTGCATTATTTTGTTGCAAGTAGGTTGCCATCTTGGTCTTATAGCTGGCCTTTCCCTCCCTGATTTTTCTCTTCAGCTCCTTCTGCACCCTCCTCAGCTCCTCTTTGTCCCCAGATCCAAAGACCCTCCTCTTCTCCTTCAGCAGGACCTTCAGTTCAGGGGTCACCCAGGGTTTTGTGTTAGAGAAACACCGTACCTTCCTGGTGGATACAGTGTTCTCAACACAGAAGTTAATGTAGTCTGTGACGCAGTGTGTAATGGTGTCAATGTCCTCATTGTGTGGGCTGCACAGTACATCCCAGTCCGTGGTCTCAAGCAGTCCTGCAGCGCCTCAGTGGCCTCCTCAGACCACTTTTTTCACATACCGTATAGTCGGGGTTGTTTTTCACCATAGGTATGTAAATGGGCTGCAGTCTCACCAGGTTGTGATCTGAGCGACCCAGCAGGGGGAGGGGTGATGAGCTGTATGCATCCTTGGTGTTTGCATACAGTAGGTCCAAGGTGTTATTGTCTCTAGTGGGGCAGTCCACATACTGGCTGAATGTTGGGAGAGTGGTGGAGAGCGATGTATGGTTGAAGTCTCCTGAGATGATGATCAGAGACTGGGGGTGGGATGTTTGCAGCTTGGACACTTCACTGTGGATGATCTCGCAGGCAGCAGCAGCATCAGCCGAGGGGGGGATGTACACTGTAATCGCAATGACATGCGAAAACTCCCTCGGCAAATAATAAGGGCGCAAACTAACCGCCAGCAGTTCAACATCCTTCGTGCAGCGCTGCTCTTTAATGCTAACGTGTCCAGCATTACACCATCTCTCGTTCACATACATCGTGAGGCCACCGCCTTTCTTCTTACCACTCTCCCTCCAGCTCCGGTCCGCTCTGACAAGATGAAACCCGTCCAAAGTTATGAGCGAGTCCGGAGTGAGTTCGTTCAACCATGACTCCGTGAACATCATGAGGCTGCACTCCCGATACTCCCACTGCAGCCGGGTCAGCGCTGTCAGCTCTTCCATCTTGTTTGGAAGAGACCTCACGTTTCCCATGATGATGGACGGGACCGTTGGCTTGTAGCGTCTCCTCTTCTCCCGACGCTTCACTCCTGCCCTGCATCCCCTCGTCCTCCTACGGAGCTCGGCGGGATGTCCGGTCTCCCAAGACGGTGTCCTGGCCTGGCGCAGCGCCAACAGCTGTTCCCGTGTGTAAACGATGGAGCCGTGGCTGAACGGGTCTCCAGATGCGGACTTTAAAAGTCCGAAAACAAGTAAAAAACAGACTAATAGCGTGGCCATTTGTACATGCATAGTTGTGCTGTGCAAGTGCAGTACTACCACTTGAAAGAAAAAAAATAAACAAGAAAAGAAAAACCACAATAATAGCTAAAAACACAGAAAGTGGGTAAGAGCCGCTGTAACTGGCTGCCGCACTCACAGCGCCATCTTGCATAATTTATGTCGTCAGTAAGAACCAATGGACATGGAAATAGGAGCCAAATACTATAAGATAAGGAAGTACATTTATATATATATATATATATATATATATATATATATATATATATATATATATATATATATATATATATATATGTATATATATATATACTAATAATACCACATTTATCCTTAAATCTTAAAATAAAGGTATAAGGTTAGAGACCAACTGTAGTCATGATTAAAATAAATCAAAGTTAATAGCAATTAGAACAGGAAATGTATGGCAAGCCACATAGATTGTTAAACCATTTGTGCACCAGTGCCTCCTCCTTTTCGGGATATATGCAGCTTGTTCTCATTATGAACTTGCTTTAAAGATCCCAACACCAAAAGCCACCTTTTGCATCTGCATGATTCTCTGCCAGACTGTTGGTCATGTTAATGTGCAAGGTCAGGTAGCACCTGCCATGGCAGCATGATATGCGGGGGCGGTGTCTGTTAGGAACACTGTTGAATTGCTGCCAGTAACATAATTTAAGGAGCACCAAAAAGTTCTCAGCTCAAGATGACACATATTGCAGCTTTGTCAGTAGACTTCAGCATCTAAATATTACATTTTAGGTAGCCTTCTGCGTCTTCTTTTTATTCTCCAAGATGCTGCTACCGTGATGTCCCATCATGTCATGCACTTGGTGGGATGAAACCACATGGGGTTATGTTTAGGCAACAGCAGTATGGCAACCGAAGCTGGGACATCAACAAATGCACATGCTGGCCAGAATAGTTAAAATTAGGGGAAGGAGGTACATGTTAAAGGGGTAGAAAAATGGCATCACATTCAGAATGCAGTCACCATATTCCCACATAAAAATCAAGGGTTTGTTGGATCCATACACATCCCCTCTGCCCTCTCTATAGGCACCTTTGCAGTCTAGATTACCTCTTTACTGGCAGCATTACAACCTGACAGTGTCCTGCAGCTTACCATTTGGACGTGACAGATTCCCTCCGGCTGCCTTCTCAAGTGATGTCGCCCATTTGCGTATCATGCAGATGCAGTAGGTGCTGTTCAGCTGTCTGCTGGCGTATCATAAAAAAGCCACCAGTTCTGTCCATCTGTGTTCTCACATAACTATGTCCAGTGGTGTGTCATGCAGATGCTTTGGATCTTACGCCCAAAGCATTGTCAAAGTGGCAGTATTTCATGACTTCGGGATGTCAACAGGTTGGTAAGAAGTAATGGACTTGGAGCTGAAAGTCAGAGATGCGGATAGGAAGTCAGAGAGCATTTTATGATTGTTTTGTATTTTTTTGAAATTATGTAACTGATAAAAATAGGATAAAGCAAGAATTATCCTCAAATGTTAGAGAAAAGTTTGGGATTTGAAATGAGAAGAAACTACTTGATTAAGGTTGGAGACCAATTGTAGACATGGTTAAAAGAAACAAAACTTGTTTGGCAGGAGGGTAGGAAATTTACAATTATGAACATGGGTTAGCACCATTACTTCCTCCTTTTCAGGATATACATTATACTATTCAGCAGAGTAGTCTTCACAACAACACACTAGAATCCTTCGAGAAACTCATCCTAATTTGACATTTACTGTGTACTGTTGTATTACTTTCCTGGGCATCCACTTCCATCTCTCCTTGTTGGTTGTTGCATCAGTCTGCCCTAAACTTCCTCAGGCTTCTAAGTATCTGTATACAACTGTGCAAACATCAGTGCTAAAGCTCACTAATAACAGTGAGAAGGCAGACTCCCTGTAACAGCCAGAGGGGGTGAAAAGCTAATACAGAGAGCTGGTGGATGCTCAGGAAAACAATGCCTGGAAGTGTCTGGCGGCTCTGCAGCTGCTGCCAAATGTTCCCAGGGACAGGCTGGGATAGTTAAAGTAAAATTACTGCCCCAACCACCCAAGGGCTCCACCCCTGTGTTGTTTTGTCAAGTACAACACTTGCAATATTGGTCTTTTTATTTGCCTCATAGGATCTGAGAATCCCTGAAGTGCTGTATTGTCTGTTGTGCTGTTTGCCTCATCGTCAGAATGTGGATAGTGTTAAAAAGAGGGGCTCATAGTGATTAACGGTAGTATTGATTTTAGAGGGCTCTTCAGCAATATACTGAGATCTATCATTGTAACACCTGCATATCCTCTTCGACCTTTTTTTTTTTTTTTTTTACATCTTAAAGCTCTCTCATTAAATATCTGTGCCTGTTTTAGGGCTTCAGGCTTAATTCATTGCCAAATACTGTCTTGCTAGCCAGTGAGCTAAGTCTACCAGAAATACTGCTGCTGTGTCTAATCTCTGTTTCAAAGGCACAGTTATCTTAAAGAATCTGACAGTCAGAAAACAAAGCATCTGAATTCAAAATTACACGACCTTGATGCTCTCATGATCCTCTGACCATGATATATCAATGATGGGCTGCTGAATCCAGAAGTATTTTTCCACACTTTATTGAATTTCCATTTTAAACATGTGACAATGCTAGAGGACTCAAAACATCAGTTTGAACAACTTAAACTGTTTCTGAGGTTTAATATTTGCCAAAAGGCCAAAAACTGCAGTTCCTCAAGTGGCCACTTAAGCATGGCTCCAAAATGTCAGCCAGTCCTCATAGACCCCATGTTAAAATGTCCAACTTTACAGCAGAAATAAACATGTTTACAGCGTGGTACAAAAATAGTTTTGGTTTCTCTAGCTAATTTCAAGATTCATGACAACTGTACAGTGGATTTCTTTACAACTAACCCATTTATATTTTATTGAGGCCAACAGTTATGCATATTTAAGGGCAGGACTGTCAGGCTGTCTGCAAGGTGAAGATGCAGTCTGTGACTCCAACCCTCACTCCTACACAGCTCTCATCCAAATTTGGTCACTTCTGGCTCCAAAAACCAAGATGGCAACAGCCAAAATGCCAAATTAGAGGCTTCAAAACAGAAGTCCACAAACAAATAGCTGATGCCACATAAGCTACTTCCAGTATTTCTACAGTCTATGTTTTATTTCCTGTTGGAATGGAGGGTGCCTTGAGAGACATCCATCCTGCCCAGATAGATATTTTAATTTGTGTGTAAAACATGCACATATGCAACCCAAATTAAATTAAGATTAAATGAAGATATTTTAATGGTCACTAGAGGGCGCTCTAGTAATAAAGCCATCATGCTATTGCAGAGGAACAGGTTCGATATGCACAGAGGGAGAGATATTGCTATTGAGAGAGAAATAGAGCTCCAGAGCATCACCACTGTGAGCAGTGTTCGCTTTAGAACTATGAAGAGCATTTTTATGGTCATGCTCAATTATTTTTGAGTTTGAAGATTTATTCTACTTTGAAAGCTGAAGATGTTTTGTTAATATGTTTTGCTACTTATAAATACAAATATAAATCTCTGCCTGTGTGTTATGCCTTGTTCCAACCTACTGTGCTGTGACTGACTAGATCAAATCCTAACCATAACCTCCCAATGCCAGGCCCCCAGAAAAGCCTCTCAGCTTTGCAGGTATTCGAAAAAGTATTTATGCCATAGACCACCAGTGTAAATGAGACATCTGTAAAATTGTTGACAACTGCAACTGCAAAAAAGGTCAACTATGACTTACGATTATGAATTTTTGAGCCATGGTTTATTTTTGGAATTTTTTCCTCAAGCTGAGAAAAGAGATTTAAAAACCTGTCATGTCATTACAATATAAAGTCTATGAGTCAAGCAGGAATTTGTAGGCAGAGCCAGTGGGGTGAACACGACGGCACATAGTGGGTCGCATACTGCATGCAAGTAAACCTTTTCTTGCATAGGCACTAAAGGAACTACTTCAGTGGTATCAAAGGTGCCATCTTTGCAACTAGTATCTACTTATTATTAGAAATCTTACCCTAACTGCATCCCACATCATAGTGACCAACCTTGAAACATCGGTGCAACACGTAAAGGCAATCACAGCACAGAAGGGCAGTACACAGCAACACACTGCTGAAAAACGTAATTCTCTGATGTTGCTAACATAGCATGTGCTAGCTATTAGATTCCATAGTATTCTTATGATTACACACTGCAGTATTTTTCATAAGTTTTTTTAGCCATATAGTCAAAGATGCAAAACCAGCTGGAGAGGAATAATAGGGTGATACATTTCACAACTAGAACTTAGGTTCTGTCATAAAAATGTCAGTTAAGTTAGTCATGATAATGAAGTTAGTGGGGCCATCACAAGGTGCATTTACTTCTGTTCTCAGGTTAGCCACAAGGGAAATTTTCTGACTCTGAGTCAGCACTTGAGTTGTTAATGCTCACAGTTTTTTTGTGGATGTTCTTCAAAATTAGAATCAAAATCCAGTTTATTGCCAAGTAACACCTTGTGTTAATATTGTATGATAATACTGTAGAATAGGCTTGGGCGAGATGTAATATTTCATATCTTCCTGAAATTTCACCAGTGCGCATGGTGTATGACGGTATATAGTGTGTGGTGCATACACCCCCATCCCTTTGCAGCTGCAAGTGCTCATACTTTCAGTTTTTCAGACAAATAAATACACAATGGAAACCCACAAAATATAACGAAAAATTATATTCTCATCTGAATTTTTCTTATTAAACAGATGCTGTGGCCTGCAGTGAACCGATGAGCATCTGTGAGATGTAACAAAACACAGATTTGCACTAAAAGTATGTCAAATTCATACCTGTAACTTGTTTTCGAGCCTTTCCAAAGACTCGTCTGGAGCTTTGGTCCTAAACTCTTCTGTGCAAGGGACATTCAAATAAACAAGTGTGTGAATGAGATTTGGCGAGCTTAACCAGACTTCTATCTGATGCAACTGCCCTAATTGTCATGGAAAGGATGCAAGGCCAAGGATCCAAACTCTAATCACTAATGACAGAGCACTTACACATTTATAAGAGCATATGAGGATCGTTTTATTGCACCCGTCAGAAACAAAATTCTTTGGATTCTGTCTGCTGAATCTGATCCATCAGGCTTGTGTAATATAAATTTGAATAGATCTGCGTCAGATAAAGGCACACTTCCTCTATTGAGGGTGGGCTGCTTTGAGTAGAGGCATCATTCTCTCCATATCCTTTTCAATATAATGACTATTGATTCCAAAGCCCTTGAAAACTTCCCCAGTAACATGAACTTGACCCAGATTTATACAATCTTATTCACTATAAACCCTTTTACCTGAATACCTACTTTGTATGACTTGCCCGACATGGAATGTTCTTACTTCAGATGGATTATTACAAGACTCTATTGTACAAATATCTTTTTTGTATATTTGTATGTATCCAGATTTTTAGACTCATTGACAGCATTTCAAAGAGGCAGAAGATAGAGAGTGTAACAGTATAACAGGAGCCCGTTTTTAGTGATCACATGTAAATCTTACCTCTGGCAACACCTGAATAATGTCACTGGCAAATTATCTTGAAAGGATGTTTTATTCTCATTACATTCACTCAAATTCCTTTGTACATTAGAGCCCTCCTGGGATGGTGTGACTTCTGTCACAATCTCATGTGTTTTGCTGAAGAAATATCACCATATTAGTCATGTTATCTTGAAGTTTTAAATTATCCTCTTAGCTTAAACCCAGACAGTAAACAGTGAACAAGTGAGTGAATCAGCTTCTGAATAAGTGTCTGCCATGTGGAGAACAGAACAGTTGGCAGAGATTCATAAACATGTTGCTCTATAGGTAGTAGTCAAGACTCCAGGGTACCTTTGACGTCAAGTGTCTTAGGTTTATTTCTGTATTATTATGTCAACTTTGTTAATGATAATATTGTATATTAGCTTACAGGGTAGTGTTGCAAAAGAAGACCCTACATGTCCTCAAAACTAAAAGACAAAAAAAAGAGTTCCTAATTGCTTTGACTCAAAGAAAAGAAAAAAATCTTAACAGATGCCCTGTTGGCAGGACACAACCCTGTCTTCTAGAAACTCTGTTTATACACTACTTATTTGCAGGAATTATGTTTTGAAGGCAACATAATTCAATAACAGTTAAGTTAGATTGTCTGCCTACAGATGGTTTTTAGAGTATTTTTAACATTTGACCAGCTTTTTACTGAGATTCAACAATCCAATATTTTCATTTGATTCTGGAAATGTTTAATGGATTATTTGTAGAGTCAGCATGTTCTCATACCAAGATGTAACATGTTGCCGTTTTGCAGTGGACTTCCGCGTCTACATTGTAGGTATATCCTTTTGTGTCTTGTGCCACTACTGTGATGTTAACATGGTGTGATGATGCAGCACATGGTTGTATTTAGGCAACCCTAGCACATGATAAGGAATGGCAGAATGTCAACAAACACACATGCTAACAAGGATGGTCAGGATCAGGTAACAAGGACATTGATGGGTATGATTAGGTGAAAGAGGCACATGGTAAGGTGCAGAAGAAAAAAAAATATTACGTATAGATGGAAAGTGAACACTGGACTCCTGTATGAAAGTCCGTGGTTTGTGGGACTCATCCACAGCCCCTCCCACTTACCTTATATTTGCATGCTCGTGTTCCTTATATTACTTCAGCGTTTCAACCTGACGCTGTCCTGCCGTGTTTCATGTGCACGCAACAGGTTGCATCAGGCTGCGTTTTCAAGTGACGCTGCTTGTGCACATACCATGCGGATGCTGAAGTTATCGTCCAGCCTGTCATTGGCATCTAATAACACTGCAGCCAGTGCTGTCAGCATTCTGAGCCGAGCTTTCTCCCAGGGTGTGTCATGCAGACAGGAAAGGTATCATTTGGTGTCTGGATCTTGTGCCGAAAGCACTGTGAAGTTGGTGGTATTTTACGAGTTCAGAATGAGAATGGGCTGGTATCACATCAGTGTTTCTAAAGGGACATAGTATATGCGCCAACTCTGTTTTTGAGAGGTGGAGGGGATGGTGGATGATGCATCACTGAGGTGAGACACTTGCAAAGCTACTGACCACTGTTAAGACCACCAAACAACGAAACCAGCTGTGATTTAGTAAGACATCACTGTGTTTTCAGTGATTTTATAGGCTCCAAATGTGGGTGTTTTTAAATGAGCCGTCACTGTGTTTCCAGCAGGGATAGTACCCCAAAAGGCATTGTTGTTGTACAGAGGCATAGCTACTTATTGAGAGAGGATTTTGCTCCCAAAAGCAGGTATTTTAAGCCAAAATAGGATCTTTTCCTAACCAGAGCCAAGTGGATTTTTTTCCTAAATGGGTCGACTCACTGATGCTGCTCAGTGGCTTGATTAAGTGTTTGAAGTTTTACACAAAACCTTTTAAATCATGAACAGAATAATGTGATATAATGTGTAAACTCTTAATGGCTAAAATAATTTCTCAAGGCAGAATTTCTGGAGGAAACCAGGAATTCATTTGGTCTTTTAATGAAAAGAAATAAAAAAGTACTGCTGCAATGGAGAAAGATGCTATTACATTAAGTTCAGCGCTGTTGTTACTAACTGACTGCTTTCTCCATACATTATAGTTTTTTATACTGTTAGATAAAATATTGCCAAGATAAATGAGGGAGGGAGCAGCAGGTCTGACAGATGGGGATAGTTTGTCACCAGTGTAGAGTTTAGCCCGAGGCCTTAGTGGGTACACTTCTACTGTCCTGGAAGGTGACCAGGGGAACTGGGCCAAATTCATTAGCATTATCAAGGCCTTTGCCAAAATGGCTGTCTGTCCCGCATCCCCTGACAAAACATAGAGAAGCATGCGTCCAAGAAGTCCCCCTGCCTCGGTGTCAGAAACATTCAGACATGACTTTGATCTAGAGGGTTTAAAAGTTTCACTTTCAAAGTTCAGATTAGTTCACTTTCAAAGTTCAGATTAGTTCAAGAACAACATAAGAGATATTTTAAGGACATTTGTGGACACTTTGGGCATCATGTCAAGATGATGGTGTTTGAAATTTTACTGTTCCTCACTGTTGAGCTTTACATACATAGAAACACTGGGCTGTGTCTGATCTGTGCTTCGGATTTAAAGAAGATAGAAAACTGAATCTTTTGAAATTCTGACGTGCTTGTTTTTTATTTATGAATATTCATGTGACATTTCAATGGAAAATATTGTACTTCTACCTCACAACATTTGTTTAACAGCCATTATTAAGAGTTACTTTACTGATTAAGATTTTAATTACAAAACATTTACCATTATGATGCAATGCTCCTGAGTACACAACCAAACGGTGTAGAAAATATCTTCAATTGACTCTGTGGTGTTATTATGTGTTATCTCGGTGAACATAGCAGCAGCCTGAGGTAAAGAGATGTAAAAGGCATCAGCCAATAAAAACTACTGTTCTACAGCAAGGAATTCTGGGTGGGGAGTCAATAAAGTTACGTTCAGGTACACATTGCACGGAGGTCTCATGTTTTGCTGTTTTTCTAACATAAGAACGCGACATGGTGTCAGAAGTGGGATGGTAGTGTGTAGAGTCCTGTTGTGAAGGTCCACCTAAAAGAAAAAAGACAGAGAGGTACGGTGAGCAGCAAAATGAATGACGAAGACGAGACGAGTGGAGAAAGAGCTAGCGGACTGGCTAAGATGTCCGCCGCTACGTTTAGCATTCAGCCACCAGAACCTTTTGACTTCACCAAACCGCACGAGTGGACAAAATGGATCCAGAGATTCGAGATATTTCGTCAAGCAAGTAACTTAGCAGCAAGGTCCGAGGAGAATCAGGTAAACACTTTGATTTACTGTATGGCCGACGAAGCCAACGATGTGTTAACAGGACTTAAACTTAGTGATGCTCTGGTACACTAAAGTGAGAGACAGCTTCCAGTCATTCTTCATAGTGAAAAAGAATGTGATTTACGAACATGCAAGATTTAGCATACAAAACCAAGGAGCTAATGAGACTGTTGATACTTTTGTTACTGCTTTGTATGCCTTGGCCGAGCACTGCAATTATGGAGCGCTTCAAGACGAGCTGATCAGACACAGGATCGTAGTCGGGCTGGCTGACACACGGCTCTCTATGCGTGTGAAAATGGAAAAAGACTTGGATCTTGAAAAGGCAATAAATATGGCAAGATAATCACAAGAAATTGAAAAGCAACAAAATACACTGAGGGTCGAAGCTAGTGGAATAAAACAGGCAGACATAAATGCTGTGGACAAAGTTTTTAATGCCAGACAAAAGAAAGACAAAACAAAATTTAGCAAAGCTAAAAGTTATGGATCAAAGTCGCAAGGCTTCCAGAGCAAAAACACAAAAGGCTCAAAATGCATCAAGTGTGGTAAAGCACCTCCAAAGTGCCATTCCTGTGGGAAAAAAAGGTCACTGCCAGCGAGTGTGCCTAACAAGCAAAGCTGTTCATGTTATAGAGGAGGAGGTAGAAGCTTTCTTTCTTGGCACATTGACATCTGATACTGATGCATGGACAGCAAAAATAAAAATAACTGACATTACCATTACCTAAACTGGATACTGGAGCAGATGCCACTGTTGAATTAAAGACTGTTTTTAACAACATCTTCTCCAATGTGAAACAGCCAGTTCTCCAGGAGGCAGAGAAGCCCCTGCTTGGTCCAGAAAGGATTCCACTGGAAGTATCAGGGTTCACCAAACTACAGCTGACTATTGGAGCAGACAATGGAACGGACAACGGACAAAGTGTATATGGTCAAAAATCTGAGCACGCCATTGCTCGGGCTGCCTGCCATCATAGCTGTGGGTTTACTCAAACGACATGACAACATAAGTGTGGAGACCCTCAAGACAAGCTACCCCAAGCTATGCAGTGGTCTAGGTGAGGTACAAAAGTGTACACCATTAAGCTTAAACCAAATGCTGTGCCATTCTCTTTGAAAACCCCCAGGAGGATTCCCCTACCGTTAATTGGAAAGGTAAAGTAGGAGCTCCAGCGTATGGAAAGCCTGGGTGTCATCAGCTGAGTGAAAGGGCTGACAGACTGGTGTGCAGGGATGGTGGTCGCACCAAAGAAAGACAGCAAAAAGGTTTGTTTGTGTGTGGACCTGACAGGCTTAAACCAATATGTGTGCCATGAAAAGTTCATCCTGCCCTCAGCCGAACAGAGCCTTGGAACGCTTGCTGGTGCAAAAATATTTAGTAAACTGGACGCCAATATGGACCTCTGGCAGATTCCACTGTCGGAGGAATCATCCAAATATACCACATTTATAACACCCAGAATCCAACGTTTCAGAATGAGACTGATGCGCTACACATACTCCTTAGAGCATGTTCCAGGAAAGTCTTTGTGGACAGCAGACACACTGTCATGTCCACCAGTGAATACGTGCATGTCCAAAGATGAACAGGAGCTGATGAAGAGCACAAACATATACATGGACTTTGTCATGGAGGGCATGCCTGTCAGTTCTGCTTACATGGAGACACTGAAAGAGCAGCTAAAAGCTGACAGCATCTGCTCACGTGTTATGAGACTGTGCTCCAAAGGATGGCCAGCTCATGCAAATCAAGAACCAGTGCTAAGGAGCTACTGGCCTGAACGAGCTTCATCAACAGTCAAGAATGGACTATAACTGAAAGACACACAGCTCGCTATACCCTCTGCAATGAGAAACAACCTTCTCACCAAACTGCATGAAGGACACCAAGGAATACTTAAGTGTAGGGAGTGTTCTCGACAATCAGTGTGGTGGCCAGGTCTAAGTCAACAAGTGAATGAAATGGTGCTCACATGCAGAACCTGTACCCAAGAACGTGGGAATCATAGAGAACTACTGATGCCCTCTGAGTACCCAAGAAAACCATTGCAAAGGGTGGGGGCCGACCAGTTTGAGGGAAAACTTATGTACTGGTTGTAGATTATTTTTCAAGGTATGTTGAGATCACACATATGTCTCACACCAAATCCACAGACACTTTGTAAGAACACGAAAGACTCCACTCTGACCAGCTGAAAAACAATTCTACATATAGTCCAATTACAAATACTTCTACTCACTATCAGTGATTCAGTGATAATCTAATATTGTATCATTTTATATCCATATAACACTCTGAGAGCAGCTTTAGTTTCATGTCTGAATACTAGCTGTGCTATCAATATGTATTTCCTTTTAAAGAAATCAAATCTTTCATTACAAAAGGTTAATTGTGTGGGCTTTAGTGATATCAAGCTGAGAGGGTGCTGCTTGCAACCAACAGAAACGTCTCCTGTTCTGTGTGCCAAGCATGTGGGTGAACTACAGTTGAAGATGCAAAACTGCAAATGGTCCTAACTAGAGCCAGTGTTTAGTTTGTCCATTCTGGGCAACTGTAGAAACAACATGGCGGATGAGACATAAATCATAAAATAAATCCAAAATATAAACAGCTCATTATATGGTAAAATAACACGCAATAATTCTTAGTTTCAGGTTATTATAACCTTCCTCCCACATCAAGTGCACTACTTTCTTTCAGCTTCTAAGAATAATATGTTATGACTAAAATATTATCACACCTATTTTCCTTATTAAAAAGAGAAATACATCTCTACAAACACTCTTATTGCCTTGTCTTGGTTATTCATGCTAGTTATCTTCTTAGTATGTTCATTGTTCCAGCAATCACCAGCTTCGGTTTGGTCAAAATAAATCCTTAATTCACCCTGAATTATCCCTCAAGGCATGCTGGCCGGCAGCTGTTTACAGTCCTGTAACTTCTCCCTCCACCACTCTGTCGCTCATTTCAGCTCAGCTGCCTGTCCACCAGTAGAGACCAGAGACTGGTGGTGCGTGCTGTGCACTACATACAATGAGTTCAATAAAAGGAGAAGTGCCTTTTTTTAATGACGGTATTGAAAAACATTTCTAAATACCCTAGTATACTGTAATACTGTTATATCATCCAAGGCTTGAAGTAGTCATATTTGAACAAAAGGTCCGAGGAGTGAGGAGCGGATCTGAAACCTTTTTTTTTTTAACCAGGCTGTAAATATATTTATTTCTGCTGAAAGGTTTGGCATTTAACATAGGGCACTATAGGAACTGACTCTTTGTCAGCCAACTTCAAATGGACATCAGAGGAACTGCAGTTATTTGCACTTTCATTTTTCAGCCTCAGAGGTTGCTGCTTGTTATAAAATAATTAAAACATAGTTATGAATATTATATTCAATTTCTGGCAATATTTCCCCCAAAAGGGGGGTCACTATCTTTGTCAGAGAAAGAGTGGGCAAAAGTTGCCATCATAATGCAAGACATGTGATGCCAGTGCTTTTCATGTGGTGCAACAAAATAAGAGATTTCACTCTCTCTTTAAGCAGCTGCTTCACTTTCCCCCGGTTGTTACTTTTGGAAAGCCTGCTGTGATAACTGTTGATGATGTTTGATGCTGTGCAGACTAGCATGTTACCTTGAGGCTACAACAGCAGAGATCCAGTGTCCTCAGCAGCAGGAGGTGAAGGCTTGTACTAGTGTCTGTTTACAGAGGCCAACCTCTAGTAATGGAAGAGTCCATTTATCCGTAGTCTTGGGTGTTCAAGATGCTGTGACAATGTTCTAACATTTTTGATCCTATCATAGCCAAAAGCAAGTTGAGTATCAGAAGACCTTTTAGATTAGACAGATTAGTTCAGATCTCTCCAAAGAGAATAACCTGTTAATGAGAAGACCTTGTGTTAGATGTCTAGTGTGTTCACAGTTGGGGACAAAGAACTGTCTTTTCTTATGAGCAGAGCAGCAAAGTGTTGGTGACTGTCCTAGTTTTAATGTATCTAACCCCTGCACTTACTTATTTACTCTGTAGTAGTGTTTTCAGCTGTGATTTACTTTACTTTAAAGCTTGCATTAAATTGTTCTCCCAGTGTTTACATTACAATGTAATGTGTGTTTGGGACTATTGGAGATGATATTGTCCAAGCCACTAGTGGAACAATGCAATGTCCAAACCAAAGCAAATTCTTTCCTACAGACATCAAGTCAATTTCATTTATACAGCCCAATTTCACAAATCACAGATTTGCCTCAAGGGGCTTTACAACAATGGCTTCCACGTTAAAGTGTACAGCTGCATTCCTCAGTATAGCCTTGGTAAATATCATCGAGAAAAAAAAGTAAAAGCAATTTACTAGTTGTTGAGGATTTCCTCCAGAGGGTGGACTACAACCCATCAGTGACTGACTATAGTATAAGTGTGTTGTACTTATTTGTCTGAATGACATTCAGTGAGTTTGCATTCCATTAAGTCCTAGAACAGAGATACTAAACTTGATTTACTTTGAGCCACTTTTGCAAAAGATTTTGAGGATGTTTCTGAGTTTAGGGCATTTTTCAAGAAATGTAGGGTATTCCTGTGATATTAGGAGGTTCCTTGGATTATGGTATGTTTCTAGGATTTTAGGATATTTCTAAGATATTATGACAGCTCTAGGATTTTAGGACAACTGAAGTCCACTGTAAAAGTATTGAATCTGACAGCCAAACACAAAACACCCAGACAATTTGATGCTGGTAACAGTTTTGATTCAATATTTAAAGCTTGCTAACTAATCTGGAAGGCTGGGGCAAAACACCTCCTCCATTACCATGCTCATTTTTGATGACATCAGCTGTGCTAGTGTTTGTAGTCTGCCCCAAGTCCTTCTTATGTCTAATTTATTCTCAGTGCATAAAATGATATGCATAATATGCATTTACCTTCCATAAAAAAAAACATCTTAATAATTCTGAGCTGTGAATGATTAATCAGAAATCACAACTGTGACAGAGTGGTCAAAAGAGCCGCATAGCATATGCACATATATGCTCACTTTATTAGCGGTCGGGGTTAATACTGGATCATCTATATGTTATCCATCCAGGATGCACCTTTTGGTTGTGGAATTAGATGTTGGATGTGTTTAATTGGGATCACGGTGCTTACCAGGTGATACATTTCCCTGCATCAGGCCAAGAGGGACCTGAGTGCACCCCTTGCAATGCTCTTTTATTGTTAGGAGGACTTTTTACTAACTGGCAGTAAACAGCTCTCTACAGTACTCCAGCTAATAAAATTCTAAGGTGTCAGTTGTCATGATAATTAGAACCACACAAATAAAGGTTGGACTTATTTTTTTCTTCGGAGATTAAACAGCATACTGTATTGTCCAACCATATCAACTCAAACTATAAGACACAATGAGAGAAAACACTTTTAGATGGCCTCATAAGGAACTCCTGTAATTGGACGGATCCTTTCAGTTCAGCAGACAAAGCCCCCCTCAGTACATACTGAATACAAAGTGTAAGAGAGGTGAGGGAGTGTTCCTGTGGTACTCCCCCCATTTCACTCAAATCCAGCTTATGAAACAGAATCCAGGTGATGCATTGTAATGAAAATCTATTAGCACAGTCATTACGGAGCATGCCAGCTACAATGGCTGTCATACCATCAGTGTGAAATGCTATTCAGGTTTGTTCTGTGTCTTGTCAACTGCAGCATACAGACCTTTAATGATGCCTTGGTGAAAGTTCAGTAAGAAAGCTTTGTTCCCTCACCTCTGCTTTTTCACAATCTCAAGACATGTCACCAAATCCAATCAGTCCTCAGAGGATGCTTTTTTAATAACACTGTGTTTCTGTCATTGTATCTTTGAGACCTGTGACATCATCACCCTTCAGCTTCCCATCACCACACTGTCCGTCAGGATGATCCAGGTTCACCAGCTCAAGTTTCCATCTTCCATCTGCTGGCTTTACTCCACCTACAGCAGCAGTGTCCAGACTCTTGAGGATTCTGTCTCGTACAGTGTGATCGTGGGTCTGTGCTTACTCAAATCACATCAACGTGGTTTAATCACGTAGCCGGCTGGCTACATGGACCACAGTGCAGTGTGATCTAGCCACTGGTCTCGTTTTTTCTCAACACATGCTGACAATAAATACCTCCCTGAAGATTTGCTCATTCTCTTCCACTGCCTGAAGCTCTCCATCCTAGACCAGCCCGTTCTCACTTCGAACTCATCAAGTACGTCAACTCTGTCAGTGTTTTCGGCAAACTAGCATGACGGCAAAAGCCACCTTCTGTGGAATGCGGCTTGACAGCATAAGATGAGAATACTCTTAGACAGAACCAGTGGCGTTGTTATTATATGCCAGCAGATGACCAAACAGCACCAGGCCTGCCCACAAGCTGGGGAACAATAAACTGGGGAACAGTCGTCCATCAAAGAAAGAGGGGAAAGGGGGAGAAGGAAAAAAGAAGAAAAGAAAATGACTTTTTCTTCCCATACATATTTAATGGATGCATTGATCAATGGAAATGTAAAATGGAATGGAAATGTAATAATTGCTTTTGCATTTTCCCTACATCTCTGCATTTATTACAAATGAAAATAAATTTTCCTTGTGGAAAATAATGTTGTTTACTATACATATACTTCTTTTTCAATAGAATAACTTAATAATAATACTACATGTGTAGTAATTATTTTCTTTCCTTCTCCCACCTTCCCAAAGAGTCAGAATATCCATTGCCAAGGGCTTTTGCATGATTGTGAAGTGGATCTTCCTATCTCTGACCTTCACTGATCCTGAAGCGCCACACATCCATCAGATATCACTTCAACATTTACCAGATCAAGCAAATCAAACAAAAGCTATTATTTATGTGATTGTGTGATGTTAAATACTAAGTGATCACCCTGAAATGATAATGTAGGTGAAAACTAATAAATAGTGTCACTTGACCCATGTTAGACATCAATTATTACAGTGTAATGCTAGCTAACTATCTTAGCATAAACTTTGTAGTGTAACGGATACGAAATCCTAACACTACGTTACATTATCACAATATATTCATATGAAAGCTATATTTATTGGATGTTCGCTAATGGGACAGGGTGTTTACAACGTAACTTTGGCTAAGACATCAATATAAAAACCACACTGAACTCGTTAAATTACTTTGATAGACAAGGTTATGTCATAAACAGCACTGTAGTAAATGTATATACTCACCATATTGCTGTAACTGATATAAATGACAACTTTATCACTATAGCTGCCTCTGAGATTGCTTCTTTATCAAAAGCCCTTTCACCTTCAAGGTTGCTGTCAATCCCTTCAACCCCCACCCCCACCCCACCCCACCCCAACACTGAATGGGCGGAGAGGCAGCTGCTGGCCCACATGTAACGTGCATGGGTGATGTCGCTTGAGAACCGGTTGCATGCGCATAAAATGCTGAGAAACAGCGTCAAGTGCAAAATGCTGTCAGTGACAAGTGCGCTTATAGTGCAGGTGGGTGGACGGGTCACACAAACATGTGACTTTCAGCCAGAGTTTGCTTCCCATGTGTAAATGAGGGTTTTTTTCTCTACGCCTTACATGTGCCTCTTTCACCTAAAACTAACCATCCATGACATTGTTGCCCAATCCTAAACATGGTTGGCGTTGGTTGCCTTGTGCTGTTGTGTTAGGGCCGTGCTGCATCATTCCACCATGTGCACTGGTTAACATCAAGGTAACAGCATCCCAGAGCGTAAGCAGCTGATGCAGAAGGAGACCTAAGGGGTCAAAAGTTAGACATGTAAGGTCACTGACAGAGCAGAGCATTCAGCAGTATCCCATCATTGCTGCTTATAGCCACAGTATTGTCACGAAATTGCTGTTTTGTAATGATGAATAAACAACCACTTGGTTTAGTTCAGCAGCTACAAACACTCCATTACAACAGTACTTCTGTCTGTTACCAGGTTTTGATGGGTTACCAGTGTCATTAAAGAGAAAAAAAATTTAAGCAAACAAAAACCCTGTCATAATATCAGTCCTTAGCAGACACTAAATAACTCCTCAAACTGGTGATTAACTCTGCTGTTGGCTGTTGTCTCAACATCAGTCCACTCTTCCTTTAAATGCTATTTTGATGCTGTGCAGTAGCTCCTCTGCTTCCCCTTTGAAACAGCCAAATTACTTACTTGTTGTTGTGATGCATTCTAATTAAATGTGATTAGTCATGCAGATGCAGCTTCCCGGCTCTTGTTGAGGTATCTTACAGCCAGTCTGCAAGGGACATGTCATCTTCGCTGTTACAAACAGTCACATCTTAAAACCACCCCATCCCATGTTCTGCAGCACAGAAAGTGATGGAAAGACTTTTGACAGTGAGTTTTCTCAGAGGTGGTGGGCTTATTGTTGCTGAAATGTCAGCGGTGCACGCTTCCTTTTGATTCACATACACTTTTCTCGTCATGTGGCCAGGCCTGTCGTCTTTCTCTGTCTGAATGTGTTTTTTTTTTCCTTTTCTTTCTCTCGAGGTGCACTCTGACTTTTTACCAGAGCAGGACGCAGAGTGACAGCACATTATCTGAGTGCAGCCAGAGGGTCAGAGGCAGCTTTAACTGTTTAACAGATGATCCCCTGCAGTGGATGGCCCAGAAAACGCTCGATAGTCAAATTAAAAAATGTTGCCTTCAAGCTCAGTAATTTAACATCATAGTCCACTTTGGAGCAGCACTGACAGTTTTTGTTTGTTTTTTTAAAGTACAGATGAGCTCATGGATGTTCAACCATCAAGTATGTAAGGCCACTCTGGGGACCAGCAATCATCAGCACTACACAACTGAAAGTGTAAACTCAGTTAGCAGTGGGTGCAAATGTCATTACAGCCCATAATAAGAAAGTGAGATGGGGCTTCTAAAGGAAGGCCGTTTATTATTAGCCAGCTCTGATTATTGGTTCTGTCAGTATTAACAACAGATACAGCCAGTTATGGGACTGGCTGTTACTTTAGTCTGACTATGTGACAAGTAACATCAGTGTCAACACTATAATTCACTGAATAATTTGTTTGTTCTGTTTTTATTACTCTTTCCTCAAGTCGCACTTTTTGTTGATGGTCCCACAGTTCAGTGGACCCAGAGAGCCAGTTATGTAACTGGCCGCTGTTTTGGTCTGAATGATCACACACTGCTCAGATGACTCTGCACAGTTAATCTTGATTGACAGACAAAAGAGTGCAGTGTTACCTAAACCTACAAATGACAGCAGAAAAACACGGGGCACGTCTGTGACACATCAGGAGGAGCAAAGTGGCATTTGTTTTACCTGCTACACAGACTCCATCACTGCAGCACAGGTTGCTGCCAGCTTCACTTTGTGTTTATTGAGTTTTGCCAAGTGATAATACAGTTGGTTATGCAGCATTTGGAAGAGTACGGGCCAGGGATAGAAAAGCTTGCTTTGCTGGGGGACATTATTGCAAAATGACAGGACGCCAGGAGCCAGGGGCCAGTCAAAGCAGCCCCATACGTTTTTCTAGGATTTTAGGACATTTGAAAGATTTTAGACAATTTCTATGATTTTAGGATGTTTCTAGTATTTGAGGACCTTTGTAGGATTCTAGGGTATTTCTATGACTTTAGGACATTTCTAAGATTTTAGGACATTTCTAGGGTCTGTTTTTTTTTCTAGGATTTCAGGATGTTTAGAGGATTTCAGGACATTTCGAGGATTTTAGAACGTTTCTAGAATTTTAAAACATCTCTGGAATTTCAGCACACTTCTAGGATTTCTTGAATTATAAGGAATTTAATGGACATTAGGACATTTCTACAATTTTAGGACGATACTAGGATGTTGGGGTGTTTCTAGGATTTTAGGACTTTTGTAGGATTTCAGGACTTTTCTAAGAGTTTGGGCGATTGTGAGGATTTTATGACATTTCTAGGATTCCAGGACATTTTGCAGATTTTCGGACGTTTCTGTGATTTTATGACATTTCTAGGATTTCATGATATTTCTAGGATTTTAGAATATTTGGGTCTTTTCCAAGAATTCTGTCGGGGGTGTAGGGGATCCTCCGCTGCCATTTTTTTTTTTATAAACAAGCTCTATTTTGATGTCGTTTTATGCACCTTATGTATACTCAAAGTACAAAAACATTTCCCAGTGTGAATCATTTTATCTTTATTGTGAGCTACAAAATGGAAGGGGGGGGTCATCCGGAACCCTATTAGGGGCCAGATTTGGTCCATGGACCATAAGTTGGTATAAGCTATCTGCACCTCTTAAATAGCCAGCTGGATTGTTTTAATGACAGGATGCATTGATTTGATTGTTTTCATTTGAAAAGTAAAAACACCCACACAGTTGCTCTGCTGCTCTGTATTTCATCTGGTACCATGAGATATTCATTTCTATCATTTTTCAACAGACCATGCTCAATTTTTACACAATTCTATGTATATTTACCTTTTCGGGGCCTACAGATCCGTGTGCAGAGGGAAGAAAATAGACCAGCCAAATATATAGTCAAAAACAGAGGTGAGCAGCATGGTGCCCGCATGGGCAAGAACAGTCTTTGTTCGGTGTAGCAGTTTCATCCATCCATCCATCCATCCATCCATTTTCTTCCGCTTATCCGGGGTCGGGTCGTGAGGGCAGTCCAGCTCTTCCTGGGGGATCCCGAGGCGTTCCCAAGCCAGCTGAGAGACATAGTCTCTCCAGCGTGTCCTGGGTCTACCCCGGGGCCCCCTACCGGTGGGACGTGCCCTGAACACCTCACCAGGGAGGTGTCTGGGAGGCATTGAAATTAGATGCCCAAGCTACCTCATCTGGCTCTTCTCAACGCAGAGGAGCAGCGGCTCTACTCGGCGCTCCTCCCGGATGACCGAGCTTCTCACTCTATTTCTAAGGGAGAGCCCAGCCACCCTACGGAGGAAGCTCATTTCGGCTGCTTGTACCCGTGAACTTGTTCTTTCAGTCAGTACCCAAACCTCGTGACCATAGGTGAGAGTAGGAACGAAGATCGACCGGTAAATCGAGAGTTTTGCCTTTTGGCTCAGCTCCCTCTTCATCATGACAGATCGGTGCAGAGTCCGCATTACTGCAGACGCTGTACCGATCCGCCTGTTGATCTCTCGCTCCATCTTTCCCTCACTTGTGAACAAGACCCCAAGGTACTTAAACTCCTCCACTTGGGGCAGGATCTCATCCCTGATCTGGAGGGGGCACTCCACCCTTTTCCCGCCGAGAACCATGGCCGCGGATTTGGCGTGCTGATTCTCATCCCGACCGCTCATCCCGGTCACAGCCTGATGAAGGCAACAGGACCACATCATCTGCAAAAAGCAGAGACCCAATCCTGAAGTCACCAAACCAGACCCCCTCAACACCCTGGCTGCACCTAAAAATTCTGTCCATAAAAGTTATGAACAGAATCGGTGACAAAGGGCAGCCCTGGTGGAGTCCAACCCTCACTGGAAACGAGTCCGACTTACTGCCAGCAATGCGGACCACACTCTGGCATCGGTCACACAGGGAAAGGACGGCCCATATCAGGGGGTCCGAAACCCCATATTCCCGGAGAACCCACCACAGGACCCGAGGGACACGGGCGAATGCCTTCTCCAAGTCCACAAACCACATGTGGATTGGAGCTGGTCCACAGTTCCACAGCTGGGGTGAAAAACCGCATTGCTCCTCCTGAATCCGGGGTTCGACTGTCCAGCGGACCCTCCTCTCTAATACCCCTGAATAGACCTTACCAGGGAGGCTTAGGAGTGTGATCCCCCTGTAGTTGGAACACACCCTCTGGTCCCCCTTCTTAAAAAGAGGGACCACCATCCCAGTCTGCCAGTCCAGAGGCACTGCCCCTGATCTCCACACAATGTTGCAGAGTTATGTCAACCATGACAGCCCCACAACATCCAGCGCCCTAAGGAACTCCGGGTGGACCTCATCCGACCCTGGGGCCATGCCACCGAGGAGCTTTTTGACCACCTCGGCAACCTCAGCCCCAGAGATGAAAGAGCCCATCCCGGAGTCCCTAGGCCCTGCTTCCTCACCAGAAGGCGTGTCGGTCGATTAAGGAGGTCTTCAAAGTATTCCCTCCGCTGATCCACAATGTCCCGAGTCGAGGTCAGCAGCGCCCCATCCCCACCATACACAGTGTTGACAGAGCACTGCTTCCCCCTCCTGAGATGTCGGATGGTGGTCCAGAACCCTGTACGAAGCCAGAAGTCGTTCTCCATGGCCTCACCGAACTCCTCCCATGCCCGGGTTTTCGCCTCAGCGACTGCTGTAGCTGCACTCTGCTTGGCCTGCTGGTACCTGTCTGCTGCCTCTGGAGTCCAACAGGCCAAGAAGGCCCAATAGGACTTCAGCTTGACGGCATCCCTTACCGTTGGTGTCCACCAACGGGTTTGGGTGTTGCCGCCCCGACACTCGGACTCAATGTCCCCCGCCTCCCCCGGGACATGGTTGAGTTGTGGGAGTTGAAGCTCCTTCTGACGGGAGACTCAGCCAGACATTCCCAGCAGACTCTCACAATGCGTTTGGGTCTGCCAGGTCTGACCGGCATCCTCCCCTACCATCGGAGCCAACTCACCACCAGGTGGTGATCGGTTGACAGCTCCACCCCTCTCTTCACCCGTGTGTCCAAGACATGCAGCCGCAAGTCCAATGATGCGACTACAAAGTCGATCATTGAACTGCGGCCAAGGGTGTCCTGATGCCAAGTGCGCATATGGACACCCTTATGCTTGAACATGGTGTCTGTTATGGACAATCTATGGCGAGCACAGAAGTCCAATAACAAAACACCACTCGGGTTCAGATTGGGGGGGCCATTCCTCCCAATCACGCCCCTCCAGGTCTCACTGTCATTGCCAACATGAGCACTGAAGTCTCCCTGCAGAATGAGGGAGTCCCCTGAAGGTGCACTCTCTAGCACCCCCTCTAGAGACTCCAAAAAGGGTGGATACTCTGAACTGCTGTTTGGACCATAGGCACAAACAACAGTCAGGATCTGTCCCCCCACCCGAAGGTGGAGGGAGGCTACCCTCTCGTTCACCGGGGTAAACTCCAACATACAGGCACCGAGCGGGGGGAAAATAAGTATTGCCACCCCTGCCCGGCGCCTCTCACCAGTGGCAACTCCAGAGTGGAAGAGAGTCCAACCTCTCTCAGGAAGACTGGTTCCGGAGCCCATGCTGTGTGACGAAGTGAGGCCGACTATATCTAGATGGAATTTCTCAACCTCGCGCACCAGCTCAGGCTCCTTCCCCACCAGAGAGGTGACATTCCATGTCCCCAGAGCTAGCTTCTGCAGCCGAGGATCGGACTGCCAAGGTCCCCGCCTTTGGCTGCCGCCCAACTCACAATGCACCCGACCTCTTTGGCCCCTCCTATGGGTGGTGAGCTCACGGGAAGGAGGTGCCTGGCAGGGCCCCATGGGTAAAGGCCCGGCCACCAGGCGCTCGCCATCGAGCCCCACCCCCAGGCCTGGCTCCAAGGGGGGGCCCGGTGACCCACGTCCAGGCGAGGGGAACTTTCGACCATTTTTGCATTTGCATTTTTTTCCGCAAACCCCTCCACCACAATTAGGTAGTAGCTCAGGGAGGGGGTAGCAGTTTCAGTTGATCATAATAGTCTGCTGCATGTATTTTCGCCGTGAGCTAAAAGTGCCTTTAAAATGCCTTTATTTTTCCTCACATTGTGCATTTTACTTCATAAAACTGTGTTTAATGAAGGTACCACTAATAAAGTGCAAATAATTAACTAATACATGCACAAAGTGTGTGAGAAAGCAGGTTTAACGAGGGCGTTCAGCTGACTTAGCCCCTGGGCCTGCTGCTGGGTTCATCTAACCTGGACTTTTACAGTAGCACAAGAGGCTGTTCCTGCTCTCCTCCTCCACAGTAGCCTACTTCATATTCTTGTCTTCTTGTAGATTTGTCTACAGCTCCTACTACAGCATGGAGAGCAACAGCAAACCCATCAGGGAATCGTGCCACTATGTGCACATTAACTGTTACAGGCAGTGCACACGCAGTCACAGGGGACATGGTGTGTGGGTTGGTGTGGGACACATGCTAAGCCCATTACGTAATTAGATCCATGTCTGAAGGGGCTTTTCTTCTTATTCTCTTTACACCTAATTTCATACCTCTGAAGGTGCCTTCAGACTGTGACAACAACAATCATCCCACTTCACTGCATGTCACACTGCAAGATGATTCCAATAAAATCTTTTTTTTTGTCAGGCTGTACAGTATTAGCTTCATACTGCTGATCTTGTGATGAATGTTTGTTGAATTGATGGAAAAAGAAAAAAGCTTAAATAGTTAGCTGAGGGCTCTCTTTGATCCCAAAAGATAAGGAGGACTTAACATCTCAACCCATTCTCTTTCCCAAGGCCTCAAATACTGGTGCTCTGTCATACCCCTCAGCATGCAATATCAACGCCAAGGGCAGCCTTTTGCATCTTTATAAGACTCACAAGGCTTTCAGATAACTCTAGTGTAAACCAGTCTGTGGCATTATGTACCAATAAGTTGTCGGGTGGACTCCCAAGTGTTTTCTAATTTTCAATAAAAATAAAGTGATTCTCACTGGAAATTGGTTTTGCACTTTCAGTATACATAAGGTGCCAGATTGCATAAAACAGTGTCAAAATAGAGCCTGTTTATCACAAGAAGTGCCAGTGGAGGATCCCCACAGCCCCCCGTTACAGGTCCTAGCTAAGACTCTAATGTCCGAAAATCCAGAAAATGTCCTGAAATCCCAGAAACATCCTGGAATCCTTGAAAAGTAAAAAATCCTAGAATTGTATTTCTCCATATAACATTTGACTCAGATGTTATATGGAGAGACACAATATGGCCAAAAATATTGACAAGTTGGTGAAAGTAGGGAATGCAGCTGGAAGGCACTTGTGAGGGAGCAGAAATTGAGGTTAAAAATATATACTACAGGGAATGAAAGGTCAAAGGGTCATTCCAGGCCACAGGTATCAATTGTTGGATTTCAATTAATCCTCAAATTGCGCAAATTGAGATTGCAAATATGAAAGAGAGATATATGAAAATATGCTGATTTTCAATTATCACAAAACATGTTTACGCAGCATAAAGTTGTATTTCAGGTGTTTCGAAGAAGCCATATTAAAAAGCCGTATTTCACAAAACTGGAGGGATTTTATACAAATAACCAAGATTACCTAGACAGATGGGGGAAGTTTATTGTTTATTGATCTGAGGGGTGGTGATTAAGGATATACTGCCCAAATGAGACATTTATTGATTGTCTTTCTGTCAACCTTTTGTGACAACATGTAAAATTTGCGGGTAAACTAACTTGGAATCATTTGTCCACAAGGGATGTTTTTTTTTTTTTTTTTAGCTTTTTGATTTTTTGTTTGCTTGTATATTGTTTGTTTGTTTGCTAATGTTTGTTTTGTAAATATGGAGTGATGTGGTCTCAAACGCTGCTATGCATGTGTTTGTGACTATGAGAACACCAGTCCATTAACAATAAAATGTTCCCACCAGTAGTGTGTCCTTCACATCCTTATCTTAAATAGGGTCAGCAGGTTTTTTGGCCAGATCACATATCAGCATGATCAAAACTTAGCTGTCCACATCTTAAGTCCCTTGCAGGCAATGATTATATTTTCAACATATCCTCATACAACAGTTCCATATTACCATGTTGCTCCAAAAAGTCTCTAAAGACGCTTCAGCTGATCCAGAATGCTGTGGCACGTGTACGAATGGGAACCAAGGGAAGAGATTATATTTTCCCTGCTTTATTAAACTGGTTCCCTGTACAATCCCGAACTGAATTTAAAATCCTTTCTCCTCACTGTTTTAGGTCTGAATAATCCTACCAAAACACTTCGCTTTGACTCTGACTCTGTTTTGAGAGTCTCCAAAAGTACAACGGAAGCCAGCAACATGTTCTCATTCCAACTCGTTTCATGTTGTCACTCTGTCAGTGAATTTCCGGATGTACTTGTGACATTTTAGGCATCCCTCTGCATCAGCTGTTTTAGCTTTGAGATGCCATTACCATGAAGTCGAGAAATGCACATGGTGGGATGACGTGGTTTATGGGACCCATCGACCATTATTCCCACCAAACCGACAGACGCCATTGTGCTCCTTATATGACATCATTATCGGCAGCATTGAAACCTGACACCATCCTTCAGCGTTTTAATATACACGATCAGTTTTGTCCAGTTGCATTTTCAAATGACACCAAACTGTGTGTGATGCATGTGGATGCGCCCAATGCCATCCAGGCCTCCGCTAGTGTATTATAAAAAATGCCACTAGTCCTATGCGTTCTCACCTGATGCTGGTTGGATGTGAAAGGTGGCTTTTCAAGTCACACTCGTACACCGAAAGCAGTAACAGAGTTAGATTGAGAACACTGGCATATCTCTGAATTTGGGTGAATAGCTTTTTGTAGGAAAACGTGAACAGTTTATGTGAACACCCTTATAAGTTAAATACATTTTTGTTGTAAATGTATCTTGTTAAAATGTTTGTAATTTGTGCAATATCTCATCCATGTTCCCATAAGTCCATGCAAACCAATTCTGCAGTGCTGAAATAATAAAGAACTTATAGTACTAATAAGGGATTTTTAGGCAGGACCCAAAAGCAAACACACAGGCTGAGGTGTGAACAATCAACAAAAATGTCTTTAATGTGGAGTTCTGGTGAAAGGAGAAAGGAGGATGAAGGGAGGATGGGAGCCAGGGAGTGTGAGCGCAGGTAAAGCTGATATGACAGAAAGAGTTGGGGAATGGTGTGAGGCTGATGAGGCAGAGAGCGATGTCGGTCCAATGTGGCAAGGGCAGTGGGTAGCTGAATCCAGGGCGAGGGGCTGGGTGGCGAGGAGCTGGAGCTCGAGTGATGGTTGCACTGGAGAAGACAAGAAGAAGTCCTTTTCAAAATCAGTACATTGTTAAAACACCTCTTATTGGTCTTTGTGCAAAATTGCACATGGTTAGGTTTACGCAACAAAAAACATCATAGTTTGGCTCTACATTCATACAGGAAGTGAACAGCTTCTGGGTGACAGTTTGGGGTTTGTTAGACCCATCAACCTGTCTGCCCAATGGGATCTTTCAGCTCCTTAAATTTCCCTGTTGTGTTGCAGCATTTTATCAACTGACGCCGCCCACCAGCATATCATATCACTGTGAAAGGATGGCTTTTTCCATTGGTGTCTGATGCCAAATGTTGGTATTTGATGACTTGGAAATGAGAACTGGTTGGTTTTGCTACTAATATGAAGATAACCTTATTTGAGATGTTTTACCTGGTGAACTTGAGTTTATATGTCATTTCAGCCCGCACTCCAAATTTCTCAAATATATCCATTCTGTCAGTGCTTTTGGTGTATGAGTGTGATACCAAAAGCCACCTTCTGCATCCAATTGGAACACGGGTGGATGGTGACAGGTGAGAACGTGCTTGGGCAGAACCGATGGTGGTATTATACACCAACAGATGGCACTTCCACATGCAACGCGCATGGGCAACGTCACTTCAGAATGTTGCCGGACGGAACTGGTCCTGTGTGGATGAAACACTGACGGATAACCACATCAGGTAATAACACTGCCGGGACCAATGTAATATAAGGTGCACAAGCGCGCTAATAGGTTGGGCAAGAGGGGAGGTGGTGGTCTCACAAACAATCCACTTAATGCAGGAGTCTAAAGTTTGCTTCCCATGTGGATGTGACAGGATTTTTTTCCCATTTTTTTCTACACCTTAACCGTCTGTAACTTTGTTGCCTAATTCCAACCATCGTAATGGTCTGTGTTGGTTGCCATGTGTTTTTGTGTAAACATAAGGACTGTGCAGCATCATCCCACCGTGTGCATTTGTTGACATCCCAGAAACGCCACCCCAGAGCATAAACAGCTTGTGCAGAAGGATACTGCTGTAAGCAGATGCAGAGGGTCACTGACAGAGCGACACCATGTAACGAGTTGAGATGAGAACGTTTTGGTCATTGGTCTCTCTCCCATTTATAGTAGCTTCTATGAGAGACCTTCCAACCATGTAATCCGCATCATTACTCAACTTACGGAGCAACAGAGATTTTTCAAGGAGAAAAGAGCATGAAGGTCAGATCAGGGTGGGTGGGAGCAAAAGTGGTGGGTCCAACAAACAATGGACTCTGACCCAGGGTTAGCACTGTTCAAAATCAATAATCAGGGACAGTGGTTGCAGCATTAACTCAAAACTGAGTGTTTTTTTTAACAACATCCATGAGCTTTTTTTTTTAAAAAAACAGAAAAAAAGCTGCCGACCCTTTCTGCACCAAGACACAACGCAACAAAGCTGCTCCTAGGGTCCATCTAGGAATACTTAGGCTACTGCATGAGCAGGCAAATATGACTGGAAATTAGATCATGTTGCATTTTTAGTTCTTAACAGTAAATATCACATCACAGCATCTTCTCGGTAAAGTCAAACTTTTACTGAAAAGAAACAATGATTGATTTCCTCTCCATTTGACAACATATTCCACACACAAACACTAACACACACACACACTTCAATCTTCTGCGAGTTTACAGGTTGCCTTTTAAATGTGCCCTCTGTGGTCTCAAGTGTGTGCAGGGCTTTAAAAGAAATGGACTGCCTCTCTCGGAAACAATGAGAGTTTCTTTGGCTCTGACAAAGATCAATGTTGGCCGCAAGCATGGGAAGCCCGGTCTGTCTGCCAGCCTGCTGTACTGCTGCTCCGGCCTCTCATAAAGAAGACAAACAAATCCACAAGGCAGCCACTTACAGTTTTTCTGCACACTTACTTTATAATCCTTTCACAGATAATGTTCTATTTATGTGAAGGATAATTCTTTTTTATTTCAACCTCAGTCTTAGTTTTGTACTCCTGTCAATCATTTCTACCAGCAATAAAAACACTGAGCTACGTTAGTTGCAGAGATCTCAAGTTTGCCAAAATTATTAGGAAGTCAAATCTTGGACAGTATACTGATTAATATTAACAGTAAAAAAAAAAAAAAAAAAACTGTCTAAACATCCATCACAGTCTACAGACACACTTTCTGCTTCAACTTTGACCTGCTGTGTGCAGTGTTCTCTCTTTCAGTATAACCTCCACATCAAGTGATTGAATGTTAAGGGTCCTGTGTGTAAGATTTAGGATATATGTGGGAAGAAATTGAATATCTACAGTGTTGGGGAAGTTACTCAAAAAAAGTAATTAGTTACTTATTACTAGTTACTTCTGTAAATTGTAATGAAATTACTTTTTACAGAAGTATTACAACCCTAACCCTTATTACTTTACTTTCCCATTTCTTAATTTACCGAGTAGATACAGGACAGCAGTTGAAAGGAGCCTGTCGCCTGGGCATAGAGTGCATTTCACTCGAATATTTTTGTCCTTTCGAGCTATAAACTGAAAGTAGTGGGAATATCGCCACTGGCCGAACCCCCCAGTCTCCGTCTCAGTCTCCGTCTCCATTTCCCTCTCTCCTGTTCGTACTGGCAGCAACGTCACTCGCCCCTCTCTATGCAGCACGCGATGCGCACGCACACAGACAGCAGCCGCAGCACGCACATAATTCCTGGGCCACTTAAACAGACAGACACAGCACAGTCAAACACGGCCTAGGTAACGCAGGAAAGCGCGTTCCTGTAGTCTAGTAAAGTAGTGTAGTTACCGATATTTTTAGAGTAATGCGTTACTTTACTTCGTTACCCCAAAAAGTAATATCGTTACAGTAATTCGTTACTTTGTAACTCGTTACCCCCAACACTGAATATCTATAACAGGTATGTTGTCTTTAGTGTATAATAACAAAAATACAAGTTCTCATCTACAAGCCGTCACATGATGCTGCTTAACAGTGGACTTCTGCGTCCACATATGATGCTGTATGTATCCTTCTGTGTCTGCTGTTGACAAACACCAGACTCCTGCACATAAAAATCCCAGATTTGTTGGACGTTTCCATCACTCCTCACGTTGTTCTGGCAACCAACAGGAAAAGAAGTGTGTCTCCTCATACAATCAGGTGACCGCTTTGCAGTGGACTTCAGCATTTATTTATTGTGTTTTAGGTATCCCTCTGTGTCTGCTGTTTACATTCCAGGATGCCGCTACCGTAATGTCAACACAAAGACATGGTGGGATGACGCAGCACGTGGTTATGTTTAGACAACAAAAGCATGTGGCAACTTTATCGGGACGTCAAAAACAAACATGCTGGCACAGAAGGTTAGAATTAGGGGGAGGCACATGGTAAGTTCTAAAAAAAGGTAGTTACTGTTCTGCTACCTTTCATACTGACTGGAAGGGTGCCTGTTGATTTTGTGAACTTATGCCAAAGGCAATGTCAAAGCAGCACTATTTTATGAGTTTGGAATGAGAGCAGGCTGCTCTTTACTAACCTAAACCTGTTTGAAGATGGGAACAGCTAGTTGTTAGACAAAGACATGTGCTGGGACTTCATTCTCAGAGTTGTGTATATCTTTTTTTCAGGTTCCTGTTATATAAAGTTGGGGAACATATGACCCTGGGAACATAGGAATGACTCTGGTTCATGTTGTGGCCCCTTGCTTCTCGTCTGTCTTTTCTCTCACCCTCAGTTTCACTCAGTACTTCTTTCCCTCCTGCATTTCTCAGAATGAAAGTTTACTTGATAAGCATATTCTTCAGAGTCTACCAAATCCCAGAGCCATTTCCTCTGGCTTAAACACAATATGTGATTTTTGAAGCACTATTTTCAGATGCAAACTCCACCTGCCTCCTTTAAAACAAAATATTTGAGCACGTTTTCAGCTTTCCTCTAGCACTGAGTGGTATTTTAACAAGAACAGATGAATCCAGCAGGCTGTTGAAACACTGTTCGTGGCCAGTTAGGAATTATTCAGTTCAATTATTCAGACTGTGTTGCTGTTCTGTGTGCTATAATAGTCCAAATCTAACTTGAACCAGATATTAAAAGCCTAAGAGCCACATTTCAGCTGTTGGGTTGTCTTCTAAATAACAGGGGAGGCAAAAGTTAGCATCGGTTCTCAGTAAGAGACGCTGAGCAGCTCAGCAGCTGCTGGCTCTCCCACATCACTGTGGGATAGCAAAAGACTTTTTAATGGCATTTTCAGTCCTGTCAGTCTAAAACTGAATTTTTCACAACGCCCCTGATTTCCAGCGACTTGTAGTGTGCTCTGTGTGGAATGGCTTCTTACTAACTTTGCAGTAAGCCCACTCTGGAAGACAGGGCAATCTAATTTCAGGCCTCCCACAAGACACAAGCACTGAGCAAGGCAGGAATACCAATGAGTGAGTACAGTTCGACTGAAAATAAAGCAGTGCAGCGTGCAACTGTTTTCAATCTGCTCATTTGGCACTATCTGCTGGGACACAACCGCCTCTTAATTGTGGTCATGCTTGTCAGCAGAGTTTATCCTCAGCCAGCAGGAGATAGTGATTTTGCAAGTTGATCGGCAACGAGTGCAGCAACTGTAAAACAGAGGTGTCCTGTCTGCAGGTACTGGAATACAATCCTGTTTGAGTGAGGCAGGTGTTCTGCTGCTGCTGATGATGATGAATTTACATGGCAATATGCTAATTTATTAAAATGTTATTATTATTATTATTATTTACAAGTGGACATTCTGGCCTAATGGCAACACCAGCAGAAAGGTAGATACCTTGGTTTTGGTTTTGATTCAAAACTTTATAGTAGGATCAGGACACCTTTGATCCAAAACAACAGGATTATCCAGATCCCAGCAGTGGGATGGATTCAGGCTGGATTTCCTAAACAAAGTGTAATGAAACTGTCAAACTGTTAAAATATATAAACTTTTATTTATGTGTTATGCTTAATTTTGCACCCCCCCACCCCCCCACCCCCCACCCCATTAAAACAATCACCCAAATAGTTGTCAAGATCAATCCAAAAACATTTAAAGGTCTCGGTCTCTTTGGTGGCAGCTATCACAAGAAGTGGTTCTGCAGTGACTTTGTTGGCAGACTATTGAAACTTTCATAGATAACGTTGCTTTGAAAAACCAGCACAAAAAAAACAGATGGATTATCTGATCCTGGACAATGTGTATAATTTGGAGTTGTTGGGTTTTTTTATGTTGTTTTTTTAACAACTGGGCCATGGTGTATGAAATATCTACAATCACCATGGTGCATTTTTTTATACATTTATAAATTTTTATAACACACCCAGGTGCAATCTCACCATCACACAAATACTACAACTACCAAATATAATAATGAACAACTGGGCCCGGAAGACCATAAATATCTGATAAATGGAGTTGTATAGTGCCTTTCTTGTCCTCTGACCACTTAAAGTGCTTTTAGATGACATCACATATGCATAAACACAGCCAAAATCATCAAAAAATGAAGAATGAAAAGTGCGTAAAATGTGCAAAACAGTCCCTCAGGGTTACAGTTGCTTACCAGAAATGCATGTATTACATTTAGCGAGTCTTACTTAGTGAAGGTAAACACTGCAGTTCACTGCCATTGTATGAATAATAAGGCAGAAACAGTACTTGTCTAATTGCCTATGATTAATGGAGATGCTGGAAGTGGAGAATGAGGAGTGGAGCGGTCCAGAGGAAACACTCTGCTGTACTTACACTTCATTATTGTCAAAGCGTGTCTTCTTGGCTGTCAGACAGAATTACACTGAAAAGCTTCAAATGACGAAAGGGGCTTTGCAGAGATTAACAGCACTTTAAAGTTTGAACATCATGCACGCCGTGGGTATTAAGTTGTGAATCATCAAAACAAACCTAAACAAATAGCAAAAACACAGGTAAAACAACTCCATAGAGTTCAGACTACAGGAGGTTGCAAACAGCAACCCCTTTGACAAAAGCAAGCCGGCACATATCAGACACAAAGAATGTGATATTTCAGAAAAGACTGAGATATAAATCCCATCACTTGACATTCACTCTTCTGATCTGACAACTTGTCAAACATGATGAAGAAAAGAAAAAAAGTGTGCTGTCTTGTAAAAAAAAGTCTTTTCATTTGCTCTTTTCAGCAAATGCTTGGTAATGTTATGAGACACTATGAAACACCCCAGCAAGTCTAAATCTGCCAACGCAGTGTAAATTCTACTGGTTTGGCCAACCATAAAATTCCTCAAGTTATAAAATACCAAGGATGGGTGCAGAAAGAAGACCTTAGGTGTTTTCTTCCCTCTCTCCCTCTCTCTCTTTGGACTAAGTGAAAGTTTAATTAAAAGATATGATCTTTATTTGGAGACCACTCCTGCTGCTAAGTCAGGAGGTTATCTCCGGTGACTGCTACTCAGAGATCACTGCAATGACTGTGGGTTGCAGCTCGATGTGGGCACCATTATGTTTTTTATGGACCTGACACTAACCTGTGAAAACAGCTTGTTCTATTTCTATCTTGGCACTTTAAATGTGGTGCATAAGGAGGTTATAAATGTCACTCAAAAAGACAGGAGAGAGACATCTCTCTCAGAATTTAACATAATTGTCAAACTTCCCGAGTCAAACTCTTGGAAGACTCGACACTGTCCTCCCAAATAAAACATCATCAGTCATCTGTTGTATTACCTAACATGGCTTACGTTTATGTCGGTATATGAATTATGACTCTTGTCTGTCAGGAGCAAAGGCACAAGTACTGTGATTTTGTTGTAAAGCCTCTCTTCATGGAGAGGAGGCTGGCTAGATGGATGAGTTGACAAAGGATGCGCTACTGTCAGGGGAAACCATCGCCATTTTCTGTTGCATACCAACAGCCGACATGTTTTTAACCTTGACCAGAATCCCTTTGTAAATTTGACCAAAGCAGTCTACTTTTAATCATGACGACAAAAGTGCTCCACTCTCCAAACCAGTCATTTAACCCTTACCATGATCTAAAGACTGGGAACAAGAGATTTTGTCCAAACCTCACCAAAACAGAGCACATAAAGGGCAGCTTAGGTCTGGTACACACATACACAGGTATTTTTAGTAATGCATATTTTCTTCCTCTGGTTACAAAAAAAATCCCACCCACACCAATGCTATTTTAAAAAAAAACTCTGTCCACACCAAAACGCAAACGCAGGATGTCAAGCAATGTCAAACCCATGCCAAAGCAACAGGTAGTGATATAACCTCTACTGTAAGGCCACACTGGCCAATCAGAAGCCTGAAGTCATTACAGGACAGAGAAGTGACTGAAGTAACGTTACACACACTCTACCTGTGGGAGCAGTGCTGGTCAGTGGTGTCTCAGCTGCGTGTCAGCCACAGCACATCTAGAAATACAGTGTCGTGCCGATTTTTTCCTGTGTGCCACTCGTGGTTGTCAGCAGAAAATGATGTTTTGATAATTACATTGACGCTATACCACCTTTTATTACAGATTCAATGTCTTTATCAGTCACAGAAATGAGGAAATACAAATACATCTGTTGCACCAGAGCTTCCCTGCTTCCGTTTCAAAATGAAAGTCCTCTGACGACTCTTTTACATAATATCATCTTGTTGTTGACAAAAGGTTTTTTTTGTAAAACATTTGCGGGACCGTGTTGTTGACAATGCAGGAGCTGCACAACTTCATAAATGAGTGGAATATGTGCTTTTAAATTTGGAAATATAGAACTCACAGCAGCTGGCAACTCTACAGAAGAGTCACAGTAACAACACTGCCTATGTGAACACTGTGAGTGTGCAACATGCTGCAGTGTCGCAAAAAACAAAGGAAGCAAGCAAAAAAGAAAAAAAACTCAACTTGCATGTGGACAAAAAGCTAAAACCTAGAGAAAAACCTATGTTTCTATAAATGCCCATGTATGTGTGGGCTAGACCGTAGACATAGGTCCCATGGATCCTTTCCGTATGTCATCCCAACACGTTCTCAACCCAAGTCGTCACATGTTGCTGTTTTGCAGTGGACTTTTGTGTAGACATGTTATGACACCCTACAAAACAAGTAGTTGGATGGCTAAAAATGTATGGATTGATACAAATTTACCAAACATGCAAACACATTCTACCATAGAAATTATTGACATTCATCTCAGTGAAAAAAAAAAGAAAAGAGAAAGCTGAGGCTGATGGGAATAATTGTAGATCGTAAGATATAGAAACATCCTGCCATGAAGCAAGTGTGGAATAGGACATTTTGTGGACCATGGTTGTTTGCAGATTTCTTAGGGATAAAACTAGTGTTGTAACCAGAGATACTGCACCAGGCTCCTGCCCAGGTTCTATCCAGCTGTGAGCTGCTAGTTGCTGCGAGGGTTATTGTGAAACAGGCAGAGTAAGAAGAGCAGTGGAGCTTCTTTTTTTCTCAGTTGGCTGCAGTTTGGCCTGTGGAGACTCTGAGATGCTGCTTCCCTCAGCCTCAGGCTGGATGACAGCTTATCAACATGAGTGACAGGTGTGGACAAGAGAACAAGAGGAGGAGGCAGAAGAGGTATTACTATTCATGTCTCAAGGTGAAAAGTTTCATACTGGTGTTTTAAACAAATGGTAAACAAGCAGAACAACATGTTTCACCTCCAAATGCTACAAAATATCAGGCAGGAAAGCAGAAGAATCCTCCAATGGACTCAGTGCTCTGAATCATTATTGTCTCTGACTGAAACATTAGAGCTCCCCTCACCAGTATTTATACCCTCCACACTCAGGACTATACCAGCCTTTCACCCAACACGTCACACTGTACTTCACATACTCTGATGACACTGCCAAACCTAGTCCACTCAATGACAACAACTCTGTTACAGCCCGTTAAAACTCTATTTCTCACTTCACACAATGGTAAACTACCTGCAGCTGAATGTGTACAGTAACAAAAAACTGGTCATTAGTGTGACAAGTTAACATATAGTACTCATATTCTGTTTCTAAAAAGCTAAAGTTCATGATTTTTACTGTTATTTTGTAAAAAGGTTAAGAACACTATTTTATGAGTAACACTGCAGAAGGATTGACTAAAATCATTAAACTGGATTGAAAAATGTAACAACAGTCAGGTGAAAATGATTAAAGTTGTTAAAGTATGGACAGATAACACCACAGTAGCTCTCAGGGCTGTTTTGAGCACACTGATTGGCAAATGTTCAGAGATGCTGCCAATTAAGATAACAAGATCAATCTTGAATGAAAAATATCTTCTGTGACATCATATATCAGCAAAAGTGTTGATGACGTGGTGATCACAAAGACCATGAGATCATTCCCCAACCAGAAAGCCTGGATGCATGGGGAGGTGAAGGCTCTTCTCAGGGCAGAAAAAGCTGCCTTTGAGGAAGGAATACACAAGGAAGAATACATCATCGCCAGTGCATGACTGAGAGCTGGCATCAAGGAGGCTAAGAGGAGACACCAGCAGAGACAGGAGAGAGACCTCAACAGCAGCAGCACTAAAGATATGTGGCAGGCGATTCAAAATTTCACAGGCTACAAAGGCAGGAGCGCCCCCATCATATGTGAGGCCACGCTGCCGGACGAGCTGAAAACATTTTACGCTCGCTTTGACCTCCTCAATAAGTCAAGTCAAGTCAAGTCAAGTCAAGTCAAGTCAATTTTATTTATAGAGCCCATTATCACAAAACATGGTTTGCCCCAGAGGGCTTTACAGTGTACAACATCCCTCTGCCCTTAGACCCTCACATCATCCAAGGAAAAACTCCCAAAAAAGAACCCCTGAATGGGGAAAAAAAAGGAAGAAACCTCAGGAAGAGAGGTAGAGGATGATGAGGGATCCCTCTTCCAGGACGGACAGACGAGCAATAGATGTCGTAAATAACAAATGAAATACAAACATGGCAAAAAAGGAAAGAGAAAGAGAGAGAGGAGGAGAGGGGGAGAGAGGGGGAGAGAGGCACAGCAATAATAGAAACAGATGCGTGTCATATTACAATAACAGTAGGTGTGAAATTATTAATTGCACTCTACTGTTGAGGGTGATGATAACAGTCTCATGCATGCATGTTGATAGGGAGGTGTCCAAAGGCAAGATCACAACATCAGCGCAACCAGGGCCATACCACAATCAGGGCAAGCGGGGGGCACAGTATCAGTACAGCCACAGCACGAGCACAACCAAAGGCAGGGTCACAGCACCAGCACAGCTATCACCACAGTCAGGCACAGTCAAGGTTATGGCTAGGATCCAGGAAAACTAGGAAACAAGGGAGCAGGAATGCTCCCGAGAGGCAACAGGATTAGCGTGGTGCAGTTCAACAGACCCAGGCTCTGTAATCGCGAGCCCCAGGTAGTGAGAGTACCACATGGCTATCACAGATGTAAGGCTAAGCTAAACTACTGATGCTAAGCTAAGCTTGCAAATGGCAATGCAGGTAACAGACATGCATGATTTTCCGATGGCGGCATTGAGAGAAGGAAAAGGAGCTCAGCGTATCAGGGGAAGTCCCCTGGCAGGTTAAACCTATGTCAGCCTAACTATGGGCTATGTGACAGATAGGATGGAGCCTGACCATTTAAAGCTTTGTAAGTAAGGAGGAGGATTTTAAATTCAATCCTGGATTTCACAGGGAGCCAGTGCAAAGAAGCTAAAACAGGAGGAATATGATCCCTTTTCTTGCTTCCCGTTAAAACACAAGCAGCGGCGTTCTGCACCAGTTGGAGAGACCTAAGAGATTTGTTGGGGCAACCAAATAATACGGAGTTACGGTAATCCAGCCTAGAGGTGACAAATGCATGTACTAATTTTTCAGCATCTGTTTGGGACAGGATATGTCTAATTTTTGCGATGTTACGCAAGTGAAAGAAAGCAGTCCTTGAAGTTTGTTTTATATGGGAGGCAAAAGATAAATCTTGATCAAATAAAACTCTGAGGTTCTGTACAGTTGTGCTAAAGGCCAAGGTAATGCCATCTAAAGAAATTACATTGTTGGAAAAGGAGCTTCTGAGGTGTTTGGGGCCAAGAACAATAACTTCAGTTTTGTCTGAATTCAACATCAGGAAATTACGGATCATCCAGGCTTTGACATCCTTAAGACATGTTTGAAGTCTAGATAGCTGATCAGTTTCATCTGGTGTCATAGATAGATATAATTGCGTATTGTCAGCATAACAATGGAAATGGAAATGGAAGTGTTTTCTAATTATGTTGCCTAGAGGAAGCATATATAATATAAAAAGGATTGGTCCAAGCACCGAACCTTGTGGCACTCCAAAGCAGACCTTAGTATGTGCGGAGGGTTGATCATTGATGTGAACAAATTGGGAACGATCTGATAAGTATGACTTAAACCAGGCTAGTGACACTCCTTTAAGGCCAATTAAGTTTTCAAGTCTATGCAGTAAGATTCGATGGTCAATGGTGTCAAATGCGGCACTGAGATCTAATAGGATTAAAACAGAGACCAGACCTGTGTCAGAAGTGATAAATAAGTCGTTACTAATTTTTGCAAGTGCCGTCTCTGTACTATGATGAAGTCTGAAGCCTGACTGAAAGTCCTCGAATAAACTGTTATCTTGGAGAAAGTCACAGAGTTGATGAGCAACCACTCTCTCAAGGATTTTAGAAACAAAGGGGAGATTAGATATCGGTCTATAGTTTGCTAAAATCTCAGGATTAAGAGTGGGCTTCTTTATTAGAGGTTTAATGAAGCTACTTTAAAAGACTGAGGTACATAGCCTGTAAATAAAGACACATTGATTATATCTAATAAAAAGTTGTCTAATAAGGGCAAAACTTCCTTAAGGAGCTTAGTTGGGATGGGGTCTAGCAGGCATGTTGATGGCTTTGATGCAGAAATCAAAGTGTAGAGTCGATGAAGGTCAATGGGGGAGAAACGGTCCAAATAAATTTCAGGCCTTGCTGCCATATCCAGGCTATGTGTGTCCGGGGTCAGGTCGGTTAAGGGCAAGAGGTGATGGATTTTATCTCGGATAGTTATAATTTTATCATTAAAGAAATCCATAAAGTCGTCACTGCGTAGGGCCGAAGAAATACAAGGCTCTATAGAGCTGTGATCCTGAGTCAGCGTGGCTACAGTGTTGAAAAGAAACCTGGAGGACCTTCTTATACACTTCAAGACTGTCCAGCCAGACTATACGAGACTCTTCCAGTTTGGTTGAATGCCAGTGTCTTTCAAATTTTCGCGATGATTTGTTTCAATGTGAATCTGGAGGTTAAACCATGGAGCTAATTTTCTTTGTTTCATTATTTTCTTCTTGAAGGGTGCAACAGTGTCGAGAGCTGATCGCAGTGAGCCAGTAGCATTATCGATGAGACAGTCAATTTGAGAATGACTTAAGTTAGTAGTAGTGTTCTCAGTCGCTGTAAGACATGGTAATGATGTCAAAGCAGAAGGAATCAGTTTCTTAATTTTAGCCACTGCTGAATCAGATAGACATCTAGAATAGTAACTCTTACTGAGAGGCTTGTAGTTGAGTAATAAAAATTTAAAAGTTATTAAATAATGGTCTGACAGAGCAGGAATCTCAGGAAAGACTAATAAATCTTCAATATCGATGCCGTATGCAAGGACTAGATCTAGGGTGTGATTGTAGCGGTGGGTGGGTTTATGTACACCCTGACTGAAGCCTATTGAATCCAAAAGTGTGGAGAAAGCAGAACTAAGGCTATCACTATTAACATCCATGTGAATGTTAAAATCCCCTACGATAATTACTTTGTCTGGTTTAAGCAGTAAACTTGATACAAGCTCAGAGAATTCAGATAGAAATTCAGAGTATGGGTCGAGGGCGCGGTACACTATGATAAATAGAATTGGCTGTAGAGTTTTCCAGGATGGGTGAGAAAGACTAAGAAAAAGGCTTTCAAATGAACTATAGTTTAGCTTAGCCTTAGTGTGAATTGCTAAGCTTGAATCAAAAATAGCAGCGACTCCCCGTCCTCGGCCAGTGTCCCGCGCAACGTGACTATTTATATGACCAGGAGGAGTGGATTCATTCAGGCTAACGTACTCTTCAGGACAAAGCCAGGTCTCAGTGAGGCATAATAAATCAATATGATTATCCAATATTAAATCAGTGACTAAATGAGCTTTGGTTGACAAGGATCTAACGTTCAAGAGTCCACATTTAATTCTCCTGTTATGATGCTGTTTGACAGGAGATGAGTTAATTTTATAAGGACTCAGCTACGAAGTCTCCCCTCTCAGTGACCACAGCAGATGTGAGGAAACTCCTGCTGAGAGTGAATAGAAACAAGTCCGCCAGCCACGACAACATTCCTGGACGTGTACTAAAAACTTGCTGATCAGCTTATTAATGTTATAACTAACATTTTTAACGTCACCAACCTTTTTGAAACTGAGAGCAATATGAGTAATATGAAGGGCTACTTGTTTGATACAAACTTCCTGAATAACATAAAGTTACATGGTTCACCTTTAATAATAATTTATATATTTGTGGTGGTTTTGTTTTTTGGGTTTTTGGGTGGCTTTTATTTTGGGTGGAATTCCTGGGATTGTGTGTTTTGTGTGCTGTGGTGGTTCTCCCTTTTTGAGTTGCAGGGGCTGGGTGTGGCTTCTGGGTGCTGGAGCTCATGGTGCACTTCCTCTCCTGCATCTCATCAGTAATCAACCACGGCTTAAAGTCTGCAGTTTTACTCGACTCTGGTGCCAGATTGTGACCTCCCAACATGTGGTTAGATCGGCCACTTCACTTGTGATTTGCATTGGAACCAGTGTTAGTATTTTCACTTTGAAGAATCTCTTGTGCTCATTGCTTTTTGTGTGTTTTTCCAGTGCCTCTTCCTGTGAGCTCCAATGCCTCAGGACCCAGCCTCTCGCCTCTGTGTGCCACCACTCGCTTTTCCCCCTCCACTCTGGACTCCACCATCTTCCAGCCTCACCAGCCCTGCCAGCTCTCTCCACCTGCTCGGCTTCTGGGATTCCCCTTTCCCACATTCCCCATAACTCCTCCATCAACTACCATTAAAGCCTTTATTCACTCATCCCCATTCTAAGACTTATCTCAATCTGTTTCAACATTTGAAAGTCAGAGTTAATCACATTTCTGATATTTTTATACGTATCACTTTTGACAGTTTTTTATGAATAACCACATTTATAGCATTTTATTCAAAATCACGTCACATTTTTTGGACAAATTATCCCTTGTAATATTTTAAGAAATCATCAACTATCACATTTTTAAACAATCTCATGTTTGTACTAACCACCTCATCTGTAACATTTTTTAAAAAATCGTGACCTATGTCCCATGTTTGTACAAATTATCACTAATGTAACATTTTTGAAGAAATCATGTCATATTTGTGCTAATCACATCTGTAACATTTTTTAACAATTCACATATCTGTCACGCTTTTTGAAGAAATTATTTTTCACATTTTTGTATGATATTTGAGTTTAACATTGCCATGATGTTTCAAAAGAAAACATCTGTAAACCCTTTATTGGTCTGTAAAGATCTGCTAGTGAGAAACCTGGCATTGCATGCTGTTCACCAGTGTATTGTAATCTGGGATATAACTTGAAACTACAACTCTGAGTGAGTCTTGTAGATGTGCATTAGTAAGGTGTGTACTGTGTTTGTTCTTGATGAAGTTCATGTCAGAAATGGCTGATTCACAGAGATAGGTTGGACCAAAAAGGCAAGCAACATCCATAGCTGCTGTGCATACTACTAGTACTTTTCTGTGTCCACAAGGCACCAAAAGTTTGGTGCACCCTGATGGGCTTTGAGGTGGATGTCACTTTGCAACGTGAGGATTTCCATCTCCACCTATCCAGCATCCAACTTGAATGTTGCACTTAGTTGCTCAGCAATGAATGTCATGTCCACTTGCATGAAAGGATTTGAAATGAATGCCACACATGGCTCCAGTTGATCAAAGAGCAATGCAGAGCTGCACAGTCCATTGTTTTTTTTTAAGGTATAAACCACATCTAGCTCCCCATCATAGCTTCACCCGCTAGCTTGCCTCAGTAAAGAGGTGTGTCTCGGAGGTGTGTCTCTGTTACTGTAAACTTTGACCACAGACAAAGTCAAAGTTAATATATAACACATTTTATATTTTAAAAATGTTGCATGCAGTGTTAAAACTTGTCATGTTCTATGTTAATGTAAGTGTTATTGATTAAAAAAAAAAAAACCCTGTGGGGGACTCATTCGGTCCCTCGGGTCGGGCACCGTGTCGGCTACCTCTGATCTACCCTGTACCTAAAAGGTCTGCTGTGTCTAGTTGTTCTTACCCCCATCCTGATGAAATGCTTTGAGAAACTGGTTCTCCAACACATCAAAGACAACTTCCCTGCCTGCCTGGACCCTCACCAGTATGCTTTCAGAACTAACAGATCCATGGAGGAGGCCATATCTACAGTGCTTCACTCAGTCTTCACTCACCTGGAGAATAACAACAGCTCCATCAGGATGCTGTTTGTTGACTTCAGCTCAGCATTCAACACAATCTCCCCCATGAAGCTGACTGGAAAACTTAACGCTCTGAGATTTGGTACAACACTCTACAACTGGATACTGGACTTCCTCACATGCCGACTCCAGAGAGTTCGGATTGGCAATCACACCTCCTTTACATTAGTGCTCAACACTGGAGCCCCCCAGGGCTGTGTGCTCAGCCCCCTCCTGTTCACACTGTACACCCATGACTGCACTCCCAGACATCAGGACAACTCTATTGTAAAGTACGTAACAACGATGAGAGTTCATACCGGGGGGAAATCAACAATCTTGCAGAGTGGTGCGCAGAGAACAACCTACTGCTCGACGTCAGTAAAACCAAGGAGCCAGGTCTGAACCGGTGTCCTACCCCACCACCGGAGCCAACTCACCACCAGGTGGTGGTGGTTGACAGCTCCGCCCCTCTCTTCACCAGAGTGTCCAAGACATATGGCCGCAAGTCCGACGATACGACTACAAAATCTATCATTGAACTGCGGCCTAGGATGTCCTGATGCCAAGTGTGCATATGGACACCCTTATACTTGAACATGGTGTTTGTTATGGACAATCTGTGGTGAGCACAGAAGTCCAATAACAAAACACCACTCGGGTTCAGATCGGGGGGGCCATTCCTCCAGGTCTCACTGTCGCTGCCAACGTGAGCGTTGAAGTCCCCCAGCAGAACGAGGGAGTCCCCAGAAGGAGCACACTCTAGCACCCCCTCTAAGGAATCCAAAAAGGGTGGATACTCTGAACTGCTGTTTGGACCATAGGCACAAACAACAGTCAGGATCTGTCCCCCAACCCGAAGGTAGAGGGAGGCAACCCTCTCATTCCCCGGGCTAAACTCCAACGTACAGGCACCAAGCCGGGGGGAAATAAGTATTGCCACCCCTGCCTGGCGCCTCTCACCATTGTGTAACCCATGTTAAAATATGACATAAATAAGAATAAATAGTCGAATAAAAGCTGCATAAATAAGTTTGAAAGTTAAAAGTGATTCATTTAATGTCAATTAATCATCAGAGTTAATTAAAAATGTTAATTCAGCAATCATTTAGTGTTTAAGATTAAAAGTCTGTTGACAGAAAATAACGTCGCTGCCCCTTTAAGGGACCGGCAACACAGACGCAGCACCTCAGTGACGCTGCAGCAGAGACCTGAGGGAGAGAGCAGAGGAGGAATCGGAGAAAACGAGCGGTGATTAATTAACAGAAAAAGCAGTGAAAAAGTCGATAAAACAGTCGAAAAACATAACTTACCTGGTCGGGAACTGACGGGGATTTTATGAGAACTAAGCCACATCGGTTTTGGTGAGTCTTATGTTTATTTTCATGCATTTTTCACCGTGTTGTACTTTTTTTTTCTGGCGGAGAGCTAACGCTAAAAACGTAGCTGTTTACAAAGAAATGCTCCGTCATAAACTGTTTACCAGTTAATATTTTGGGTTTATGAAGACTGTGGATGTTATAAAAGCGTGTGTAAGCTGTGTAAATGAGAGATTTGTGCAGTAATTAGTGCGGGAGACGGAGCCCTGAGATAAAAGAGAACGCTCCGCTGCCATTTTGAGTTGAAAAAAAAAAACACCGTAGCAGTAACATTACAACTCGGAGACTGTGAAGAATCTATTTGTGTGATTTGAGGATTTAAAAAGAGTTTTATTGTGTTTATGGCCTGTGTAACAGGTCAGGTTTTTTTTGGTCGGTTGGAAGCTCGGTCGGAGCGAGGATTGGTCTGCCATGTGCGGGCGTGCACATCCACAGACGGGATTCAAGATGGCGAGCCAGACCCAGACCTTCAACTCATCTTCTCCATCGCATCATTGAGGAAATCCTCTGCGTGTGGTAACTCACTGCCAGAGTGGTAGAAGTATCAGGAATTAGTTTGAACTGAACTGAACAGAACTGAGAACTGATTGAACTATTATTTTTTTGGACTGAATTGAACTGAACACTTGAACTCACATTTGGACTTGAACTTAAATTTAAAGTGTCATACTTTTATTTTCATATGTTTATATTTTTGAATGTGATTTGAATAACTGTGGTCCATTTTGATTTACTTGGGTTTTGAAGGTATTTTCTTACCTGTAAAAGAAAGAAAAAACAGTTAACTCAGGAAGAAAAATAGGAATCCTAAGATAGGTACAACCTAGGAAAAAGAGACTGGTCTAATTAAATTAGATTAGCTTTACTGAAATAAACTTGGTGAACTAAAGAACAAAAAGAAAGAGTGAAATACTTTTTTTTTTCCATTTATACTTACCTTGTTATTGGGAACCTGCAGGGTATTTTTGGTTTTATGTACTGTGTTTTATATGTGTGTTTTACATTCAGTAAATTGCCGGCCTTTTCTATTTAAAGCAACGGTCTCTGGTGTAATAATTCTTGCTCCCCACTCCTTAGAGCCTAGAACTGGTCCAGTGGCGCAGTTAGTGGTGTGATACCGGTGCTACAATTGGCAACTCCAGAGTGGAAGAGAGTCCATCCCCTCTCGAGAAGACTGGTTCCGGAGCCCATGCTGTGTGTCGAGGTGAGGCCGACTATATCTAGTCGGAACTTCTCAACCTTGCGCACCAGCTCAGGCTCCTTCCCCACCAGAGAGGTGACATTCCACATCCCCAGAGCAAGCTTCTGCAGCTGAGGATCGGACCGCCAAGGTCCCCGCCTTCAGCTGCCGCCCAACTCACACGGCACCCGACCCCTATGGCCCCTCCTATGGGTGGTGAGCCCATGGGCCATGGGCAGGAGCCGGGGGGGGGCAGTGACCCGTGTCCAGGCGAGGGAAACTCCAGAAGACCATTCGTCTTGTTCATCATAAGGGTCAGGTGAGCTACACTTTTTTGGTTCCCTCCCCTGGGATCTGTTTGCCATGGGTGATCCTCCTGCCCCCGACAACTGAGCTCCTAGGACCACTGGGACACGCAAACCCCTCCACCACGATAAGGTGGTAGCTCTCAGGGAGGGGGTGGCCTGCTGTGTATCTGCCCAAATCTTAACCATTATGCCAAGCACATGCATGAAGAAAAATGCCCCCTTACTTAAAGTTTTAGCTCACGCCACGCCCAAGAAGCACAAGGATATTTTAAGAGGTTGCTCCTCAGATCTTCTTCAGTCTTTGTCCGAGATTGCTGTTAATCTCTTTTAAAGGGAAACATACCCCTCTCTTGCCAACAGTACCAAAAACTCAAAAGACAAAAGAAATTGATCAGGTTGCTGGCTGACAAAAAAATTAGTCTGAAGCGTAAAGGGGTGCATTGCAGCAAACACAGGGTTTTCTCCTTCCTCTGCTTACTTAATAGGAGGACTGGTCAGAAAATCAGATTAACCTTGACAGAAGATGGCTCTCAAGACAGCGCAGAAAATGTTTTTGGTTTCACCTCAGCAGTTTAATCGTCTGACTCAAACTGCCTCAGCAACATCAGACAAACCGCCGAACACGATTTAGATTTGAAGATGAAAGAAATATTAGAGGAGCAAGGACTCAGTCCTTATAAAAAGATGAAAAAGTACAACGCTCTACTGCAGCGTTACCTTAATCTCATCAAACAAGGGCAGAATGAAGTACACCGCTTGACCTTGACTCAACTGCAAGATGAATTAAAACACGCAGAATCCGAGGAGGAAAAACAACCTAGCAAAGAGGAAGTGGCTGTACAGGAGATATTGAAAAACCTTCCTGTTCGTGATCATAAAAATGGAGAGTATGTATTGAATAAATTACCAGAAGCTCAGAGTGGGTGGACTCCCAAAGAGAGTTTATTTACAGAGGTAGAGCGGTGAGAGGTTCCCATATGATTGACCTGATCAAACAACAAACCGGTTCCTAAGAAATCCAATGCCCCCTCACCCAGAGGCTGGACCCTGTTTCTTGAAACTCTGTCTAAATTGAATATTCCAGAGACCTCAGTTTCTAACCTGTATGCTCGTGAACAATTTAGAAAGCTAAAATACCAAGGACAATTGCTCATGGAGGATGTGATGATTTTCTCTCCTCACAGAAACACCGTAAGAAAAAGAAGAAGAAAAGAAAGGTGTCCAGTGCGCCATGGCTAGGGTTTTCCCCATAATATTGCATGATTGAAGCAATGCATTATTATTATAAAGACTCTGTTACGTAGGATGATATTTTTTTTAAATTCTGTATGATTTTATTAAATTCAATAAAATAAGATTAAACAAATACATGGTTTTGGCTTTTTTTTCTACATCTTGCAGTCTATGACAGTCTATGACAATCTTTAAACATGTAATGAGCATGACAGTTGGTCACAAGAACTCGTGCAGGGAGGTGAAATACAACACTGATATTTTTCAACAAAGTCTGACACCATCACATCATTTTTTATCATGTTGTCTGAGGACAACCCACAGGCTACTGGTTATGGTAAAAAATGTTCTTTATCGCGCAATGATTTTCCAGGAAAAAGAAAATGCTTTTAGGGTAATAGTCAAATTCAGGGCTAAATAAGTCAAAGAAGGTAGCCATTCCCCCTTCTCCCAGAGTGATAGCCAGCCAGTGTTCTCCTGGCAATTGTTGAGGGTAAGTGTTTACAATATAGTAAGCAGGTAGCGATAGGGGTTGCAGGGTGCTCAATTAATCCGAAGCCCAAACACCGCAAAATATGTTACCCAGTAAGCGTCTTAGGAGTGTTTCAAGTTCACCAGTGTTCATCTTTTCAGTAATAATACACCAGAACTTCTCGCTTTGTATTGATCTCTGTAACAAAATCGTATGCAGCATAAGTAGTAAAGGTTTAAAGTGACTATGTCGCCACATTTCCCCTCTATTTTAACCCTTCGTAAAAGCGGAGCGTACAAGTCTCCAACCACTTGCGGCGGCACCAGATCGCAGTAACAGAAGAACTGGTACTTCCCGGCCTTTATATCAGAAGGATGAGGAGTGTTTTTGGGGCCGGGACCGCACGTGAACCATTAACTGGCGTTTAAACCTAAAATGTACACCATTGGGGGGAAAAACTGCACTTGATAGCAAGCGCTACCCGTCCATTGAAACACGTGTTTTAAGGGGACATACCTAAGAGTGACTTCAGGTTTCATCCTTTTAAGCAATGCATTAATTTGTCTCAAAATGATTTCTTTATCATCATAATAGCCTTACTCAAATCTTTCCCTGTGGATGTTTAATTTGCTATCGTAATAGGTACATTTTTGGGGTATGTGTTCATTGAACTCTGGAACTCTGTTTTCCCAAGTGTCTATCCATTCAAAAATTGCCTCCTCAGCGCTAACATTATAAAAAGTGTGAGAGTTTGAAATCTCTGTTAAAGCTACTTGACAGGGACCCTCCAAGGGAAGATGCTGGGCTAAAACCACTCGAAAGTCAGAAATGGTGTTTCCTGTATACACGCCGAGACTGGCGTTAGAAGGCAGACGTTGCATCCAAGGGCGGCACAGTGGCGTCGTGGTTAGCACTGTTGCTTCACAGGGTCCCTGGTTTGAAACTCGGGTGGAACGGGGTTCGGTCCGTGGACAGGGGCCCTTCTGTGCGGAGTTTGCATGGCGTTAGAAGGTACGTGTCTGTGTGGGTTCTCTCCGGGGTCTCTGGCAAAAACAAACATTTATGAGACTTACTTGTTTTATTCAGCAAAATAATCTTCACAAATGAACGGCACCCTCTATGAGATATCCTCAAGCTTCTGGTAGCTTCTCATGAGGTTGGTCCAATGATGAGCAACAGAAAATTTGTTAAAAATCAGACCAATGATTTAGGACGAGCATCAGTAACTGGCGGACATCGGTCCGGATCCGGACCCAAATGTCATCCTATCTGGACCCCTGGCCAAGTTGTAATAAAATGCAAGAATAAGAACAATGATGTTTACAGAGTAGGGCTGGGAAATTAATCAAAAAATAATTGAAACCGACGTTCAGAAGCTCTACCCATGTCTCAGTTATTTGAATTTTATTCTGTTAATCTTTTCTCCACCGGGGCTGCCAACTCCCCCACATCTGCCGTGTCTCTCGTGGTTTTGGGCTCTGTATTGCGCTCTCAGAACACAAGAAAATCTTACACCAAAACATCGCAACAGCAGAAGTGATGAACAATTGTGTAATGAAATGAACGACTTTGACTCTAGAATACAGATGAGTATTTAACAACCGAGTCGAATGTGCTTCCACAGCGTTGCATAATTCAAACAGCTGATGGTCCAACAGCAGCGCAGTGAGACACACAAACAGAGCAGAGCTTCTCCTCATAGCACCAAAGTGTCTGAAAAAGACAAATTTTCAGATGTGGAAAGTGACTTCTTTAGACTTCTGCTACTAGACTACTTTGTTTTAGTTTCAGGTTTAGTCAGACTTTTATTTTGAAACACTATGACGCATCGCTCCCTGTGTCACCCAGCCGCTCGCACTGAGCTCTCATTATTATTACCAGGGGATAGTGATTTGATTTAGCGATTTGGGGGCCTGGCGCCACAGACCCATTGCTTTGTTTTCACCCTTTCTCCAACTGGGAATGTTGGCAGGCTGTTGGCAGCTATAGAAGAAGTCGGCCTTCTCAAAACTTTTTTTCCCAAAGTAAAACGACTAATAGCACTCAGCAGAAGTTCAAGGCAGAGTCCTGCAGTCAGAGGTTGGCGTATTATCAGCACGATGTGCTTAAATTGACCCAAAGTTTGTCTTTTAATTTTTATATAATGCTGGAAAGTTTAATACATAATAAAACATCATATGTTAATAACACTCCAACATACCATGGTCAAATGAAACCATGTCAGTGTATTATGAGGGTAAAAAAAAAAAAAAAAGGAAAGAGCAAAGTAGCCGTTCATTAATCGTAATCGAGGTAAAATGTTCAGTTGATCGTGATATTAATTGTAGGTATGCGGTTCAGACTTTTACTGGGAAGAAATTTTAGTAGGACCTATGTTAGTGGACCTCTTTGAAATGTATTTGATAACCCTGGTTTAGGAGATTTCAAAATGTGTTTTTTGAAAAATTAAAAACTGTGGAAAATCTTGTTAGACAGACCTTTGTGGTTCTTGAGGGCATTTTTGTAGAACACATTGCTCTGGACCTGTGTGTCGAATTTCAGGCCAATCCTGCTCACAGTGTGGGGAAGAGACCTTTCCAAAACTGGATCTTGGTCCTTGCCCTCTAATGAGCCAATGCTTGATTTGTCTGTTCTGGGCTCCTTTAGGAAATGGCACTGCAACATGGCCCACTCTGTGAAAGAATACCTGGTGTTTTCATTATTATGATTGTTAACATGTCACATTATTTTAGGTTCTCATTAAAAAAAAAATGTAATCTCAGGCCTCACTGACATCTCCTGATGTTGTTCTCATGTAACATTTTTGGAACGTTTTATAGAAGAACATTCTATGATCTGTCGCCTCAAAAAATCACCAAATCATCCTGAAAATGTTGCAGTTTTAATGTTAGATCAGCATTTAACCTTAAAGGGATATTATTTGAAATAATTAACATCCTTAAATCTTTGAACATTCGATTAAACATTTTTTTCTTTAAAACATTATTGCAACTTGTAGGCAACATTGTTTAATGTTGTGGGAACATTCTCTGCTAGCTGGGATGGCTCATTCTAATGCAACGAAAACACGCTATCCTTATTTTAAGGTACGTAAATGACGACACATTTTTTTAACATTATATTCCCTAGCTGCCAATAAAGCCCTCTTAAACTGGCCCCGTAACAGATTCTGAGAGGATGGTTGCCATCTGTAAAACTTCTGTACTCTGGTCAATGATTGGGTCACAGGCTGAGCGATGGAGGAGGATGGGTGGGAGGGAGCAGGATTAGCTGAATGCAAAGCAGTCGTGAAAGCACAGAAATATATGAACTAAAAGAAGCGAGGCTTAGAGGGAGCAATAAATTAAGGAAAGCGAGCGAGAAAGTTCACTTGTGTACGTGAGAAGAGTCTCATCCTCTGAGTAAACCATCACCATGCTGCTGTTGCCAAGAATAACACAGTCAATCTTCATTATGGCCGTGCTAATAAAAGCTGTATTTTTCTGAGCGTATGCTGTAGGTCATAATTGTTAGGTTATATCAGGTTTGCTTCTGACAGTTAAAAGCTGCTTCTCTGATCACACTGAGGACCCACATCACTGACATGTCCCCTCCAATCCCAACTGTACTTATACATCACACAGTCCTGCTGGTGAAGTTTTGACAGTGTCTGACAGAGTGAACGTGCAAATATTGTATGGAGGTCCCACAGCCTGTCATATCACATATCAGACACTTCCACAGCACACAGAGTGACCCCAAACTGCAGTTACAATTCATCCAGACTTCAGCCTCCACTTGGCTTACAGTACATACAGTGTGTACTTGCATGTGTAGCAGGGTCTAAGTGCTAACCGTTAAAGGACTATAGAGTGAGACTCTAGGGACTTAAAACTGAAGAAGGCAGAATTAAATGAAACTCGGTACACAGAAAGTGTGATGAAAAGGTACCATGTATTAGTAAGAACACAGAAACAACTAAAAATACGAAACAAACAAAAGTAACTGAGCTCAACAGTATATTAAATATGGCCATGCACTTGATCTAACTTGAAACTAATTGCTTTCACACCAGTGAAATTCACTTAAGCTCCCTCCGTGTATTCGTCCATCACGTTCATGGATTACATCATGACATCCCACATCACATTTCTTCATTTCAATTCCCCTCCACTTGCCGGAAATGGCCGTCCATGTCCAGGGGTATTAAGTCCAAAAATAAAGAAGGCAGTCAGTCAACAAAGGGAAAGAGGGGCAAGAAGTTGGGCTGGGGGGAATGTGTGTGTGTGTGTGTGTGTGTGTGTGGGTGTGGGTGTGTGTGTGTGTGGTTGTGTGGAAGGGGGCGAAGTGAGGGGCGCAAACCCACAGGTAGAGGCAGAATTGCAGTTGCCTCGGGTTCATCACCTCGAGCTCGCCATCTCAATTCTTCATGCAAACAAAAAACCCTGGCCTATCCAAACAGGCAAGGTCAGCTTTAACATACATGACTATGTTTTCATCAACAAAAGACTCTCCAGTAATTCACAGCTGTGTTATTTCCAAATAAAATAATCAACTACTATGTCATTATCTACTATCAAAACATTATACTGTCACAGAACAGTTAGGTAAACAATCAACATGATTGAAATATATATGTTTTATAGCAAAACACTGGATTCTGGATCAGCATAACGTCATTTCCGGTTAGCAGACTAGCATTAGCCACTAAGCTACCTTAGCCAGTATTAGCTGCTAGGCTAAAGAAGCTAGCGTTATCCGCTAGGCTAAGATGCTAGCGTTAGCTGCTGAGCTAACACGCTAGCAGTAGCCGCTATCACAGTTCTTATCAACAAATAACATTCGCAGGGCACAGTATTCATACAGAACCCTCTTTGCAATATGTGACAAACGACAGCAGTTAATAACAACACAGACAACCTTTACTCAGAGCACCACTAAGGCTAAATCAACAACAGCAGCATGCTAATGATGATAACACGATCGCAGCTCACCAATTCCAAGATTCAGTTACTCTTGATCTTGCTGTGCAATGGCACCACGTTCAGGGACACATCTACAGATCAGTAACAAGAGACACTATGCATTGCATGTTTGACAGCATTGAATGTGAATAACTTGAGTAACACAGTCTACTATTTACTGATAGCAGGAGCACTGCGCTCTCGCATCCACCCTCAGCATGTCAGCCCATCATCAAACTAGTCTGATGTTGCTACTGCTGGTTAAAACCCTGCGGTTGCTCTGATTGGTCGCCTTAATCTTGCAATATTTTCACCCGCTCAGACAGGTAAAGACACATAGTGACACTTATGAATTTGACCTGGGTTACACATGCCAATCAAGATTTTCTACCCAATGGTTGACACAAAGAAAGGCCATCAGATCGCAACTTGTTTCGCGTCTGATCGCATGACACGACAAAATTGTCAGTGATGGTCTATAGCTTCAGCTACATGGTTTGGTGGCCTTTCCCCACTCAACATACCCAACAGAGAATCCTTTTTCAACTATTAGTCCTCATCAATAAAATCATCTGACTGATACATCAGTTCATCAGTTACACTGTAGTTTCTGTGTGGGATGCCTGTTGCCAAATCATATTGAAGGACAGTATCATCTCTTTCACACATTACTGCCAGTCCTGCCTGAATGCCTCTAAGCTGAATGCACTAGCTCAGTCTCTGCTCCCACACGGAAAATCTCTCTCAAATTCAAATGAAATAGAAAGAAATGGAGAGAAACAGCCTAATGTTAGCAGGTATGCACACGTGAGGATATCACTCGTTTTTTAGATGCCCTGCTCAGGTCGTGGACTGTGTGTCATCTCTGAAGAGTCAGATGATCTGTTCCGCTTCAGTAGTGGCACACAGTCACTGGGAGGGGACCCCATTTAACAGACAGTTCCCTCCGGTTTACAAAGTAACCATCAGCGCCAGCTTGTTCAGCTTGCCCCCAAGGTCTGCTCCCCGCTGGTCTGCAGCCTGGCTGTAATCTCCAGCTCTGTCTGTGGTAACCAGGGCATGACTGTTGGCAAGAGTTTGACCAAGAGCGTGGCAACTTTTCATGGTAGGGCACACATGGAGAAAAAGGTAGACATACCTAGGCCATGAGCCTTTTAAACATTTGAACTTTTTTTTTTTTTTTCAAAAAAGAGCTTGTAAAAAGAAGGACTCAACAAAAAACCAAGACAAAAGGAGGAGAATATAATGTCAAACTGTAGGGTAGAAAGAGGTCTTAAGAACCAGGCTTTCCAGGAAAGGGCTGTCCACACCAAGAACCTTAACTTTAACTATTACTATAGCTTTAAAAATTGTTCCAACTCAAGTGGATGGCAGAGTCCACACAATAGAATGATAGAAATACCAGCCTGTTCTCATTCCTAACTCATAAAATTGCACCGCTTGTCTTTGGACAGAATTGGTGGCATTGTAATTGTATGCTGGCGGATAGTCGGAAGGCACCAATTGCGTCCACGCAATGCACACAGGCAGCGTCACTTGACAATGTAGCAAGATCCTGCCGCTAACCACATAATCCTAAATCCTTATAAAGAGCACGAGTGTGCTGATAAGAAGGGCGGGTAGGGAGATGGATGGGTCTCACAAATAGTCGACTAGTCGAGTCTGAAGTTTGCTTACCCTGTGTGTGTGTGTGTGTGTGTGTGTGTGTGTGTGTGTGTGTGTGTGTGTGGGTTTTCTTCACTTTACCGTGTGTTTTTTTGCCTAAAGATAGCCATCCGTGACTTTGTTGCCTAATCGTAATCGTTCTGACAGTGGACTCTGTTGTGTAAACATAAGGATCATGCTGCTTCATCTCGCCACAAGCATTTTAACAGCATCCGGAAGCATAAACAGCTGACACAGAAGGTTTCCATAATGTCATAGGTATACGCGGAAGGTCAGTGACAGAGCGGCACCATGTAATGAGATGATGGGATGGGAATCTGTTGGAAATGTAGACGGCCTATCAGAATATTCTTATTTAGACATCAAAGCAAACATACAGTAGATCCTAACACCTAACTTGGACCACAAAATGTCAGTTTTTATGTTGAAAGAGATGTATGAAGCCTTGGATTATTTTACTGTTTATTTTTCTTTTTGTTTTTATTCCTGTGAATTTAGTCATCTAGTTGATTAGTCTCCCTGACTATAACAGATTGTGTCCAGTAGATGATGCTGTTGACTGCTAACAGGAAAGAAGATGGAAAAAAAAGTCCCTCATGTCGACTAAAAAACATCACGTTAATATGTTGATTTATCCTCTACAAAATTAATTTTGAATTTAGATCCAAATCTTATGAATTTAATGTGTTCAGTTTGGGTGTCAATAGTACATTTCTGGGACATTTTCTACAAAATGAAGTTTCCAGAGTGCTTACAATATCGGCTTCTTAACTGCAGCTTATCTCTTTTATTTAAGCTCTAGGAGAAACCTTTAATATGACATGTAGTCAGTCTCTGGCACTCATGGGGTCTCTGAAGTTGGTTTTGTCTTCACTGATGTCCTCTTTTACCATCGCCAGAATGTCAGCAAACTGATGTTGACTCATGTAACAGGGTTATTGTGTATTATTGGAGTTCGTCAAAATTCACATTTATGTTAATTCAGGGTTCCTTTAATTCTCTGTAAAGTTGTCTTGCCTTTTTATTTATTTGAAAACACGTTATAGCAGACAGATATCTCTCACATCCCTGTCTATGCAAAGCTCCTTTTGGGTGGTGGAGGTGGTGATAGTAGAGATCTGAGATTGTCAGCCCCGTCACCTTTGCTTGCTGACAATCTCCACTATGGTATGTTCTGAAAACAGCTCCATGATTTCTTTTAAATAATAAGCTATAAAAGTTACTTGACCCAGATTAAATGCATATAAAGTGACATAAGTAGTCTTATCATGTTTTGTCACTGGTTTTGGGTCGTTATGTTATGTTTATATTGTTTTACTGAGTTTAGTTTGTTTGCTAAGTGCCAAGTTAGGCAGCAGCTAGCTACTCTGCCTTCTGCACCTGTTTTACAGACAAACTGTGCAGCTAATTTAAACATGATGTCTGTTTCACCATGTTAACTGTATTTTATTTTGATGTATAGGAGCTGGAGCTGTGTTGTCAAATCACCACCGCCAACAACTAGTTTTTTGTGTTTGTCTGACAGGTATGTTTGTATTTTCTGTACAGAGAAATGCTGTGTTTATTTGCTAAAATGTATGAGTGCTGTAAAGCCTTTGCATACAAGTGTTACATGTTTTCATGTAAAAAAAATATTAACTCATTGAGTGCCATTGACATATATATATGTCATTCAAAAGCCAATGCTTGAGTGCCATTAATGTATATATATGTCAAATTGTGTTTTCGGCAGCTGGTACAAGGGGAGCGCACTCACGCTCCCTGTGTGTAATTTTTTGGGCTGCTGGGATTCATAGTTGTAGTACAAAAGACAGTAGATCAAAGCATGAAGTGGAGCAGCCGGGATCAGAGAGCAGAGTGATGTGTACGGAGGTGATTCAAAACTACAGCAACAAGCTACATCAATTCAACAACGGCATAAAATGCCCCCCAAAAAACAGAGAGTTTCTTTTTTCATTTGAGCTATTTGGTGTTTTCAGAGTCTTTGTACAAAATTTTCTGTGGGTCTTGAAAGATGACTCAAAATGGCCAGAAAAACTGGCAAAAGACACTTTCCATTATATAATAGCGCTGGCACTTAATGAGTTAAAACAGGTTTATGGTAATTTATGAGAAAGCATCTTCTAAATGCGGAGGAGCAGCGGCTCTACTTTGAGCTCCTCCCGGATGACCGAGCTTCTCACCCCATCTCTAAGGGACAGCCCAGCCACCCTACGGAGGAAGCTCATTTCGGCCGCTTCTAACCGCGATCTTGTTCTTTCGGACACTACCCAAAGATCAAGACCATAGGTGAGGGTAGGAACGAAGATTGACCAATAAATCGAGAGCTTTGCCTTTCGGCTCAGCTCCCTTTTCACCACAACAGATCGGTGCAGAGTCCACATCACTGCAGACGCTGTACCGATCCGCCTGTCGATCTCTCGCTCCATCCTTTCCTCACTCCTGAACAAGACCCCGAGGTACTTAAACTCCTCCACTTGGGGCAGGATCTCATCCCCGATCTGGAGGGGGCACTCCACCCTTTTCCGGCCAAGAACCATGGCCTCAGATTTGGAGGTGCTGATTCTCATCCCAGCCGCTTCACACGGCTGTGAACCGATCCAGTGAGAGCTGGACGTCACGGCCTGATGAAGCCAACAGGACCACATCATCTGCAAAAAGCAGAGACCAAATATGTGACCATCTGATACTGCTTCTGCGTTCAGTTTGAGAGGATCAGTTGTTACTGCTCTTTCTGATGGGGCAACACAGGAAAGAATCTCTTTGCAGTTTGAGTTGAACTTGTGTAATCTAAGACCTGCACAGGTACACAGTTCCTGTGCTTCAGCAATCGGTTCTATGGCCTTTTTTCACTGTGGGAACACTAGTTAACCCATCATCACCCATCTGTCAGCAAGGTGTCATTTAGTGGTATGCCTTGGAACTTTACTGAGCAATCAAAAACGACTCTCAGTTTATCTGGCTTTCTTGGGTGGTGGACTCCATGATGAGGGATGTACCAGACAGTTTCTCTCTCAGGAGGTGGAGGCAGTATACTGGTCATGATGTTGTTTGTTGGCAGTTAACTTTCTTTTAAGGTGTTGCGGTCAAACATTAGCTAGCCTTTTATTGTTTGGCAACGATGGTGGGCTTTTGTTCTTATAAGGGGGAGACATTTGATAGTGTCCATCTTCCTCCTGCTTTATATTGTAATTCTTTTACTGTGACATGATGCACAAAAGTTTTCCTTCCCTGTCTATCCATATGATGGTTAGCTGACCCTATAATGCTCCAGCCAAGCACAGTTAGTTGAGCAAAGGGTTCATTTTCACCACCTATGATGGCCTCTAGGGGAGCGAAGACTGAAGGGCAGTAATAACCGATGAGGAGTCCCACCTCACAATCCTGCAGTGGTGGTAACTTGTTAGCTACGTGGTTTCGATGAGGCCACTGACTTGCGATACTTTTTTAGGGGATGTGGGACTTATCAACTGGGATAAAGTCAAGTGTGTAAACCTGCTGTCATGGAATGCACGCTTCAGAGTTGGGTCCCCAAACTTTAAGACCACAGGAAGTTTTACTTGACATGACTGTATTAACAGCTGCCATTGTGCTCAATTTAAGCTGTACTGGCTGTGTGTTTACATTTAACTCTGAAATTAAATCTCCCAAAATAAAGGTAAAGTTACTCTGTGTGTCGAGAAGGGCATAAGTAAGAATTTCTCTCTGGGGTTGTGTTGTTGAAGACACAAGAACTGGAACAATGCTGGATGTGGCAGAGACATGCTGTGTCAATGCATGTCACATAACCTTGTGGATTTCATTATTTGCATAGACTCCTGTGGCAACAGAGTCTTGACTTGTCTTTTCTGCAGGCCTTGTGTTTATTTCTATATGCAGGCAGCTTGGATGACGTCGACCGCAGGTGATGCAAATGTATCGCTTTTTACAGTTCCTGGTAGTGTGCTCCTTTCTTATGCATCCAAAGCATAGATAGTGTTAATGAATACATGCTCTTTTTTAGGTGCACATTTATCAACACCATGTGTTTCATTTTTGCAGACTAAACAAGGTAGCTTTGGGTTTGAGTTTTCTGATGTCACTGAGCTGGAGTTTTTGATTTGAGTGCTTGTATTCAGTTTTTAGCTCTTGTTGGAAATCTCTCAGTCATTTTTATATTTATTATTAAAGGTGAGACAATAGGATTAGAAGCAATTCTAGCTTCTTTTTGCATAAACTCAGAAAATTGAAATGCAGAAAGCTTTGATAATCACCTGATCTATCCAACTCTTCAACAACAAGTTGACTCCATCTGCGCACCCTCCACTCAGACAGTTTTTTTAAGAAGCTTGTGATTTTCCTTGCAGTGGTTGAGAATCGACAGGCCTTTAACATGGGGCATAGCGTCAACACAGCCTTGGAGTAAATTTGCAATGTGCAAGTGATCTAGGATCATTAGCTATCTTGGGTCATTTCATGAGTCTCTCTCTAAAAGCTCTTTGGAAAATAAATGGACTACCATACCTGTCTTGTAAAACTGCCCAGGCACCCTGATATGCATCATCTGAGTTGCGATAGAAGAATCCCTCCAAAGCCTTGCGTGCCTTTCCTGCAAGATAACTCTTCAAGTAAAGCATTTTTCACTAACTGGGAGGGGCTTCTTGTAAATTAGGGCCATAAAGGATACCTTCCAGTCTATGACCTTCAAAGAGTCTCCTGTAAATATGCTGGGTTCTGGAACAGGTAAGCGTCTCAAGGTAAAAGCGCTTGCAATTGCCAGAGTGAAGCTGGCTTCCCCCTGAATTGTTCTTTCAGGTGCTGCATGTTGAGGCACAAAGGGTGTAGCTTGTGGACTGAGAACAGGTTGGTACTCTGTGTTTGGGCTGCCAATGGGGACTTTAATGTCAGTCTCTTCATTACAACTTCCTAATACATCAAAATTGTTGTATGCCCTCACACGAGCTACTGCAACCTTCACTACAGACTATCTGTCTGTAGGTGCTGTAACTTTGTTTTTTCCTCTTCCAGCTTTTGTTTCATTTGAGCCTCCCTTTGCTTGATTTCTGCCAGCATTTGTGTTTCCTTGACTTTCCATTCTGTTTCCAGTTTGTTCAGCTTTGCTTGTTGGGCATGTAGCATTTGAGTAGCTTTTGCTTGCTCCATTTTGGCTGCAAGTTCTGCTTCTGCATCTGCTCGTTTACTAGAAGACTGGAAGGTGGCATTTGATTGGTCGTCTGATCCATGAGTTCACTGTGAGACCACCGTTTCTGTGTTAGAATTCCCAAAAATAGACCCAAACTGTTTTTTATTTAGCTGTATTTGAACTCTTTCCTTCTCAAGATGGTCATTGAAAGCATGCTCTATGTTCTCCATTTGTTTATTGACAAGGTCATGAACTTCAGCTGTTAAAGTGCTGCATGCATCCATTTTCTTGACAATATCTGGTGTAATAGATTGATTGCGTCAAATTGGCTCATAATGCTGGCTCACTTTGTCATGTTTAGTTTTAATGTGTCTTTGGGTTTTCTCAAGAACCAAGTCAAGTCAAGTCAGTTTTATTTATAGAGCCCATTATCACAAAACATGGTTTGCCTCAGAGGGCTTTACAGTGTACAACATCCCTCTGCCCTTAGACCCTCACATCACCCAAGGAAAAACTCCTGAAAAAGAACCACAGGTGAGCAGAAATGCTTTAGTCTGGTTCTTATGTCTTTAGCTGCCAGCTTCCAAATTTCATATGTTTTCTTGAATGTTTTCTAATTTTTCTTTGCTTCCTGTTTATGCAGCTGAAGGCCTTTCTCTGTCAATGTCCATTCATGAGAGCTGGACCTTGCTAGTTGAATTTCTGGGGATTTTTTTATTTTTTCAGCAGATGCTAACATGTTTTGGTTTTGTGTAACTGTTTATCACGAAAAGCTTTGAGTGTTTTTATCTTGTTAAATAGTGCCTTTAACTTATTTTTGACGGCTTTTTATCACCATTTGTATCAGACATTTACATCTTTTAGACACACCAAGATAATAACAGTACCACAGCAAATATCAAACAAAAACTGTATATAATAATTCACCATCAGAAAGAAAAAAAAAAATTAAAATATTATTAGATTCAGGGTTATAGATAGTTATGATATTCAAGATCTTTCCAAGAATTTCCATTATTTCATGTGATGAAAAGAGGACCATATAGCTTTAAACTTTTCTTCTATATTTACTTAAAACAGTTTAGTGTCTTTGCGAGTGATTTACCCATCAGCCACCAAAAGTCTCTCACTGCAGCTGTAGCATCCAGAAGCTGCCGACTGATGATGGCCCTCAATGGAAGACGGCTCTAATGCAGCGTCGAGTTTCTCTGTAGCAGCCCTCAGTGTCAAACAAGTTGCAAAAAGGTGGTGCAAAAAGTCATTTTTTATTTGTCTGTTGAGCACCATGAAACTCAAACACATTGTTTATTTTTTTATACAATGACAATTTGCAACACATACAAATTAAGATTTCGATATTTGATTGCACATTTATAAATATCATTTCAATATTTGATTGCACATTTATAAATAACATTTTCAGTGCATCATTTACTCTAAAACAAACACATTAAACATATATAAAACATAATTTTCTATCATTTTCAAGACACCATAATCTAATTGCATTCATAAACTACGCCATGCCAGCAACACTATTGCACCAGCCCTTAATATACAACTGTAACGGCCCACCAATTAATTTGCCACATACCTAACTTCGCCTACCAAGGGTGCAAACTTTCATCAGTTCAATGGCAGGAACAATACTCAAAACTGTGCACTAAGCAATGAACAAACAAGTCTGAGTGTGGTGTCATACTGGCAGCAAACAAAAAATTATCAAAAAAAGAAAAAGTTTTACATTTACCTACAATGCTTATCTGCTGTCTCTGCTCAAGGCTACCTGCTCGTGGCGTGGCAAATCTGGAGTGAATTCATTACCTTTTCTTATACAGTTTCTGGGGCAGGCTGCTCAACCTGGAACATGAATAGCACAAACTACAAAAACTATTGCCTCTGGTGGCCACTTAAAGTCACTGACTGCCACTTTGCCAGTCGCTAGGCAGGTTTCCATTAACCCTCAGAATGCACAAACTGAAATAGCAAATACAAAATACACCTAATGTAAACATGTTTGTTTGTAGATTGAAAATAACCTCCCATTTATCGCAAAAAAAGTTTTTAGGTTTTGAGGTGGTATTTCAGGCAATTCGAAAAAGCCATATTTTGCAAAACTGCGATGGAAACACTTTTTTGCTTTTATAGATCATCAATGTGCAACACCGGGTGGCAGTAATGGATGCCAACTGTCATTAATCCCAAATAAAAATAATAACAAAAAATACAACACAGTCACATGATATTCTTCAAAACATGGCGTGGTATGTGTGGACGGAAGAATAGATGGAGATATTCTAAACTCCTTTAAGGACTAAGAAATTATGGTGATGTTAGATTGGCTTTGTTGAATGGCTTCAATTGAAATAACATCTATTACCATGCTTCTTAGAATCTTATCGCTAGAGGAATGTTGCGTAACATCACAAGGGAAGCCACATAATATCACTCATAGAAACACAGTCGTCTCACAACTGTGTTTTATTAAAACTTAAACTGGTAGACTGTGAAAACAGCTTGTCTCCTGTGGCTCAAGAAGTTTTGTCACATGGCCTTGATGATATCATAAAGGTTATTTTCTTGGTGCAGTGATGTTATAAATCACTGGAATACCCCTTTAAACAATTAACTATCATGCAATAAAGTCTGGGATAAATCATGGCTGCAGTACTTTTGAAGGAGCTGTTTTTAAAGGAGGGTCAGATGCTGGAGTGCCTCAGAAAAAGCATACAGAGAATTCATAAAATGGAAATGTAAGACGCTCTAATGAAACATATCGTGGGCAGCAGTGTGGTGTGTGTTGGCCCAGATGAGTGTGAGGCTGTTGCCGCCCACTCTGACCATAGACCTAATTGAATATTCCTTGTAGTGCATTCTGAACCCCGGGTGCCCTTTGCAGACAAAAGTGCTCACTTATAAATAATTACAACATACAAATGGTGCAGGCATATTTACAATTGATAGAGGTTAAAAGCAACATTATCACATCAAGTGTGTGTGCAGGCAGGATCAAAGCTGACAAAACATCCATTTGTTCAAACATCAAACAGTAGCTTTGAATTACAAAGCAGCAAATTGCATTAAAATAAAACATGAAAGTATTTGTGATGAAAATAATGGAAGCTTTCAGGGTGCTGTTCTTGTCTGCCGTCACAACTTTTACTTTTCCTGCTGGGTTGCAATGCATTCAGTGGATGGAGACAACACCAACAGGTTTACTGTGGACAGAGGGGACATCTTTTTAGTACTGGCATTCTGCCTTTCCCATCACATCTATTTAAAGATTCATTTTAAGAGAAATGTTGACTATGCACAACACAAGGATGGCTGTGGCTAAGGAAGTAGAGTGGGTCATTTTCAAATCGTGACGTTGGCCGTTTGATCCCTGGGTCCTCCAGTCTGCATGTCCAAGTATCCCAACATGTGTTCATCCCATGTCATCACATATTGCTGCTTTGTCAGTGGACTTCCACATGTACATATTATGCTCAGCGTATACTTCTGCATCTGCTGATTGCTGCTGCTGAAGTGTCATTGCACACACATGGTGGGTTTATGCTGCACAGGGTTATGCGACACATGGCAACCAATGCAAGGATGTCAACAAAGACACATGCTGGCACGGATGGTTATGATTAGGGGAAGGAGGCACATGGTAACATGTAGAAAAAACCCCATCACGATCAGACAGGAAGCCAACACTGGACTCCCTCATGAAAATCGGGATTTGTTGGATCCATCCACTGCCCCTCCCACCCCCCCATAGGCCCCCTTCCACTCCTTAAATTACATCCTAACTGGCAGCGTTACAACTTTGCGCAGTCTTGCCACATAATGTGCATGTGACAGGTTCCGGCCGGCTGCATTCTCAAGTGATGCTGCCTGTGTGCATATCATGCAGACACTGGCCATCTGCCAGCATATAATAACACTGGGACTTGTTCTGTTGAGCCACATTCTCAGCTGACACCGTCCAGCAGCATTCCATGTGCATGCAAAAAGTGCTGACAAAAAATAACAAAATACACAACAAAAAAACACTGACAAAGTGGCACCATTTCTGTTGGCATCAAATCAGACATTTCAAGCCAAAAAAATTTTAGAACAGCCTGCAAAATCCTGAAGGGACTAATAAAGACAGGCAACCATTCACGCTCACATTTACACCTACGGACAGTTTAAAGTCAGCAGTTCACCTGGAAGCTGGAGAAAAAACATGCTGACACAGAAAGTTAGCCACTGCAACAACCTGCTGCCCTCATATGACTACATACATTTTTAATTAAATACTGCTTTCAAAAATATAGAGAAAGCCTTTAAACTCTTGTTAAATCAAGTTCATAGTCATAGTGTAAGATGGGGAACATGCATGGCATTGAGAGCTTTACAAAATGTCACATGACCCAGACCACTATCCTCTTCCTCCTTTCTATGTGGATGTATTCAGTGGTGAGGCTCCAGCAGGGTTTTAGTGGCATGTCTCAATGAATGTGTCTGTTTCCGTACCTACAGCAAATCTGATTCCCCAGACCGTTATGATCCAGACTTTGATTATCTCAGCCACGCAGCGGACCCCGCTCGGGTTTATCACAGGTCGGGCTGGTGAGGATTCATTAATGTGACACTGGGCAAATTGATAACTCTAATCTCGTTGAAGGGAGAATCCTATTAACCGAGCGCTGCCCTCTCCCATGGGACCATTCCCTTTAGTCTGGATCTCATGCCTTCATAATTACGTATGATGAGAGCTTTTAAAGTATGCGGGGGCGGGGGCGCAGAGGTGGGAGGTGGCATCCTGTGATATGATTTGGAGTATGAAAAAAATCATTTTTTGGCCTCCCTGTGTTGAATTTTTGGGGAAATGTCATGATTTTACAGAAAAATGAGACGTTAATAACAATAATACTACTGCTTCATCTTTGTGTGTTTGGTTCTCCTGCCAACTTACTTGTGAATTTTAAATAAGGTAAGTTTTACCCCATAAAGCTTTTCATAAAGTAATTAACCCTTTAAGGTACTGGCACAAGCACACTGTCTGATAGAAATCCATATCCAGACAACACAACCTAGAAACTGTGGTTATTGCATTAGCTATACTCACATACCAATTCAAGGTACTTGTGCTCCTTGTACTGCATTTAAGAGGGAAATGGTACTTTTTAAGCTAACAGTGACTTCACCAATTAATATATCTGCATACAAGGCTTAGACCCTTGAACGCATAGTCATTTGTCATGCAAATACGGCGAATAACTCTCAGATCTAGCTTCTCAAATGGGATGATGTTAATTTGGTTGTTGATCAAAACATACATATTGAATGTGTCACTTAGAGCTCTAAGTCATTGCAGCACTATTTCTCACTGTTTTCACTATTATTACAAACTGAACTATCAATTAATCAAGAATCAATTGATTAATGGAAATTCATTCATTATAAAGAAAATCATTAGTTCATATTTCAAAATGAGCTCTACCTCAGCCAACTACAACAGTCAAATCCTGCTTTTACACAAGTCACAACCATCTAATACTATATAATAGTTTATACAACAATTGTCTGACCAAGCAGTGTGAATGGACAGGAGACATTCCAGGAGTACTGATATATAATAACATCACTAGGACTTTTAACTTTGAATGTATCACTCCACTTTAGAGGTGTTCTAAACCATTATTTAAATATACTGTGAATTAGCCTACATTTAGGCCAAAACTAATTTTGCACCGCAAAGAGGAACGTATTTCCAAAAATGAAATCTGAGTTAAATTATGGATGGTTGTCAGAAGAGGCAGCCCGCTCCTACTCTGAACGCACCAACTAGTGCCTTTGTCAGAACTTTCAGAACATGATGCCAAAAGCCAACATCTGCATCCAACCAGAACGTGGCTGGACGGTGTTAGATGAGAACGCGCTCAGACAGAGCCAGTGATGTTGTTATCATATGCTGGTGGACAGCGGGATGGCACTGGATGCGTCTGCATGCAGCCACATAGGCGATGTCACTTGGAAATGAAGCCGGAAGGAACCAGTCACAAGCCCATGAAACGCTGAAGAACAGCATCAGGTATTAACACTGCCCACAACAAAGTGATATAAGGAGCCTGAGTGCACTTATGGGCCGGGTGGGGAGGTGGATGGGTCCCACAAACAACTGACTACCATGCGTGAGTCATGTAGCACCGGTATCACACCACTAACTGCGCCACTGGACCAGTTCTAGGCTCTAAGGAGTGGGGAGCAAGAATTATTACACCAGAGACCGTTGCTTTAAATAGAAAAGGCCGGCAATTTACTGAATGTAAACACACATATAAAACACAGTACATAAAACCAAAAATACCCTGCAGGTTCCCAATAACAAGGTAAGTATAAATGAAAAAAAAGTATTTCACTCTTTCTTTTTGTTCTTTAGTTCACCAAGTTTATTTTAGTAAAGCTAATCTAATTTAATTAGACCAGTCTCTTTTTCCTAGGTTGTACCTATCTTAGGATTCCTATTTTTCTTCCTGAGTTAACTGTTTTTTCTTTCTTTTACAGGTAAGAAAATACCTTCAAAACCCAAGTAAATCAAAATGGACCACAGTTATTCAAATCACATTCAAAAATATAAACATATGAAAATAAAAGTATGACACTTTAAATTTAAGTTCAAGTCCAAATGTGAGTTCAAGTGTTCAGTTCGATTCAGTCCAAAAAGAATAATAGTTCAATCAGTTCAAACTAATTCCTGATACTTCTACCACTCTGGCAGTGAGTTACCACACGCAGAGGATTTCCTCAATGATGCGATGGAGAAGATGAGTTGAAGGTCTGGGTCTGGCTCGCCATCTTGAATCCCGTCTGTGGATGTGCACGCCCGCACATGGCAGACCAATCCTCGCTCCGACCGAGCTTCCAACCGAGCAAAAAAACCTGACCTGTTACACAGGCCATAAACACAATAAAACTCTTTTTAAATCCTCAAATCACACAAATAAATTCTTCAGTCTCTGAGTTATAACGTTACGGTGTTTTTTTCCAACTCAAAATGGCAGCGGAGCGGTCTCTTTTATCTCAGGGCTCCGTCTCCCGCACTAATTACTGCACAAATCTCTCATTTACACAGCTTACACACGCTTTTATAACATCCACAGTCTTCATAAACCCAAAATATTAACTGGTAAACAGTTTATGACGGAGCATTTCTTTGTAAACAGCTACGTTTTTAGCGTTAGCTCTCCGCCAGAAAAAAAAAAGTACAACATGGTGATTGGGATTGCCTCTGTTTTGGAGCCAGTCTCAAGAGGCTAGTAGAGGAACCGCAGTTTTTGGCACTTTTGCATTGGCTTTGCTTTTTCAGCCTCGGAGATTGCTGCTTTGTTATTACACACATTTTCTAATGGAGCTAGAGAAAGAGAGAACAGTTTTTTTCATTCTCTCTTATATTAATGTTAAAAAAACATGAAAAAGTGTATTTTGTACACTTAAAGTTCAGCACTTGTAGCTTTTTGCCTCTCAGAAATCTCACGTCACGTCAGTTAACATTATGGCAGGTAATAAAAGTACATTTCAGTAGAGTTTCTGTAGCTGGATGTATGTAGGTGGCATCATCTTGTGTGTGTGTTGAGTTCTTTCTTTCTTGTATTTTTTGGTAGATAATCATGATGCAAGCACACAGGATACAGTGACAATTTTGAGTTTGATAATAAGACATAGAACATTCAAGTCAGAGGAAATCAGACTTTGCCCCTGACAAACCTCGGATGCTTCACATGATTTCAATGAAAAAAAAGTCTAAATAAAGCTTTGAAGACTGAATTTCATCAATATGGCATCATGTCTGACAATAACTGAAGTTTTCATCAAACATAGAAAAGAAGTAAAAAGAAAAATCTCTTGATGTTTGTATGTGAGGAAGTCAGTCAGACTAATTGCACTGATGTATGTGTCTGTGTAATTGGAATAATCCTGAGGCAGAGCAGTCCCTTTGGACCTCCCCTGTTTCCTAAAACTACCAAACAAGGCAAACACTTTCAAAGTGCAGGAAATACTCCAGCTCAAAGACGGCACACTGCGCTGTGTCAAAAGACTGCCTCTGGAAAGCTCTCATCAACACCAAGAAAAATAAAATGCGTCTGATATTTTGGTTCAGCTAACAAGATAAACATTGTGGTGGTGAGAGGAAGCTGCAGAAAGTCCGAAGGTGAAGAAAGAGGAACAGTCATCAACAGTGTTTTTTTTTTTTTTTGGTACGCTGATCAATGTCGAGGCCATGTCCACTAGTCAAAAAACAAAACAAAAAAACTTTCATGCCTTCCATATGTCAGAGATATAAGAAAAGTGATATATCTCCTTTTCTGTGAAAGGACTGCAGAAATGCTGTCAAAGTCGCTATGACTGGCAGCTAAAATTTCAGCTAAAGCTATAAACTATTGCATGTAGTTTCACTGGGTAAGAAGCTGTTGCAAATACAATTCACAATTCAATTAGGTAATTTCAGCTCTCTAAATGATGTGACTGCACATTATCTCATTGAGTGCCATTGTTGTATATGTATCTCATTCAAAAGCCAACACTTGAGTGCCACTGACATATACATACGTAAAAGTGTCTTTTTGGCGGCTGGCACAAGGGGGCACTCTCACGCTCCCTGTGTGTAATTTTGGGGCTGCTGGGATTCGTAGTTGTAGTACAAAAGACGGTAGATCAAAGCATGAAGTGGAGTAGCCGGGATCAGAGAGCAGAGTGATCTGTACGGAGGTGATTCAAAACTACAGCAACGAAGCTACATCAATTCAATATCAGCATAAAATGCCCCCCAAAAAACAGAGAGGGTCAAGTGACCAGTTTCGCCAGCGGACACTGGAAGAAACTCTCATGGATCTCGGGCTCCACTCCCCATGCTCTTGACTGAGTGTCCCGCTGGGTCTGAAGTGTTTACTTTGAAAAAATTAATTGTTCAAAGCAGGCCCGGTCGCCCGAATACTGCAGGTAGGAATAATGGAATAGGACTCCGGTTCTACTTTGTGGGTTTTCTCTCTCTGAACTGGGGCCATGATTTGTTGCATTGTGCTCTACGTACTTTGCATATTTATTTTACAACAAAAAAAAACATTTGTTTGTTTTAGGTTGTTTTTGTTTTCTTTGTTTTCAGATGTCTTTTATGTCATTGAAGGCAAAATTCTAACATTCAAATCACTGTTTTGCTTGACAGACTCCCTTTCACAAAAATGCATTTTTCTCAGCTTTCTAGAAAAAAAGTGCTCTTTTTGATGAAACTAGCCTCTATTCAAGTTCAGATAAATCAAGAATGGAACAAGGTGCAAACAAACAGTTTTTCCATGTCGAAAGTGAGAGTTTCTTCTTTCATTTGAGCTATTCAGTGTTTTCACAGTCTTTGTACAAAATATTCTGTGGGTCTTGAAAGATGACTCAAAATGGCCAGAAAAGCTGGCACAAGTCACTTTCCATTATGTAATAGGGATGGCACTCAATGAGTTAATATTTTGTGACAATGAAGAAACGCTACCAGTTCAGAATATGGGGCAGTTTTTGCTCTTCTCCTCATTCTCCCAGCATTGTCCCAACAATGCAGCATAACATATGCAGCTCCAAAGTGAATCTAGACACTGCAGGTCACAAGCTAACTTTGTGTTTAACCTGAAAAATATGTTTGTCGCGTATGAGAAGACAAAATAAAACATGGTGGTGGCACAAAAAAAGATACAAAAAAAGATAATGCTATCAAACTTTTTTTTTTTTTTTTTAAAGTTTTTGTCTAAACTGGAGAAGAAAAAGATCATTGTCTGGTCAAGTGTTTACTTTGAAAAAATTAGAGTGTTCAAAGCAGGCCCGGTCGCCCGAATACTGCAGGTAGGAATAATGGAATAGGACTCCGGTTCTACTTTGTGGGTTTTCTCTCTCTGAACTGGGGCCATGATTTGTTGCATTGTGCTCTACGTACTTTGCATATTTATTTTACAATTAAAAAAAACATTTGTTTGTTTTAGGTTGTTTTTGTTTTCTTTGTTTTCAGATGTCTTTTATGTCATTGAAGGCAAAATTCTAACATTCAAATCACTGTTTTGCTTGACAGACTCCCTTTCACAAAAATGCATTTTTCTCAGCTTTCTAGAAAAAAAATGCTCTTTTTGATGAAACTAGCCTCTATTCAAGTTCAGATAGTTCAGATCTGGGAAGCATACAGTATTTTCGTTTTGGTATAAAATTTGACAAAAATTTCAACACATTCTCATTCCTGGATTTCCAAATCTACATTTTAGATATCCTTCTACTTCTGCTGCTTACCTTTGCTTACCATGTACATGGGATGATGCAGCATGTGGTTGTGTAATATGGTGGATGGTTAGTCAGTGCATACTATACTGCTGCAAAAGATTCCTATTTAAGTTGGAGCCTGACACCAACATTACTGACAAAGCGGCAGTATTTGCAACACGTTCTCATCCCAACTCTTCACATGTTGCCGCTTTGTTAGTCCACATATTTTGTAGAAATCTGTCCCCATGTCGTGGAGATATCCTGAATAAAGTGTTGGACGAAAGCAAAAACAGAGACAGACTGACCAAATTTCCAACCAACCTCACAAACTGCCCACCTCAATCGGTACAATAACATGTCATGACAGGGATGTGTAATTGTCAGATAACACCAAAATCAATTGGATTTCATTTGTGCTAACTCCATTTAATATGTGATCAATACTTTCTATTAGAGAGGCAGAGCTGAAATAACACTCCTGTTTGGATATGCACAGCGTGTCTGTTATGATCTACTCGGACTGCAGTATTGACCTCAGGCTGGCTAACTTAAATGGCAACAATCAAGACATTTATCAATATGGATTTTCTGGTCACATCTCTGACAGCAGATACAATTAGAGGAGCCAATCCCATCAAATCACACAAACAGATTGGTGTTTGAGGAATGGCTGATTTGCTGTACATTTTCCATGACAATAAATACCTCAGAATTTTAAGGACGGATATTTGAAAAGCTTCTCTTAACTGTTTCCATGAAGGATCTTTTACCTGTAACAGATAAAACACATCTCAATGCCAAGATATTTTGGAGCGGGCTGAAAGGCTGTGGCAGATGACCCTCGATTTTTTAAGCAGAAAAATGAGCCTTTTATTGAATGAGCATCAGCAGCTTCTTCCCACTTTATCACAGCTGACAGCTCGTGGCTGCTTCATGATAAAGGAGCTGCCGCCCCATGCCAGCTCTGCGTGTGTTACCACTGACCTCTGTGTTCCTTCACCTCCTTCTCTGAGGCAACCTGCCAGACGTAGCCAAGAGGAATGACAGCGTCCTGCAGGTCATCACCGGACAAGGTGGGAACTCAGAGAGAGATGGCAGTGCCGTGTTGGCAAAGTGTATTACACAAATCTAAGCACTCAATATCTGTTTTGGTTTACAAATCTAATAAACAATGTGTCTGGATTCAGTGACATGATTACAAAACTTCACCTCACATCAGTGCTTGCAGGCCTCTTTTGAAGACTTCAAATTCAAAATGTTGCCATATTGGTGCAGCTTTTGTTTTTTAAAGCAACTAACTCTGCCATCCTCTCATCATCCCACTCCCGCACCTCTGCTGAAAGAAAAATCTCTTTCATGTTGAGGACACCAGCCACCTGGGCTCTGCAGTAAATTACCAACACATTCTCATTCCAACTCGTCACATTTTGCTTCTGTTTACATTCTGGGATGGCGCTACTGTAATGTTGATGCACATTGGGGGATGGTGCTGCACGTTCTTATAATTAGGCAACAACAGCTCATGGCAAGCCACACAAGCATGTCAACAAACGTAAATGCTGGCACAGATGATTAGCTTTAGGCAATAAGTGCATGGATGGTCAGGGTGAGGAAGAATATGCTAAGGTGTAGAAAAAAACCCCCATCACATTCAGACGGGAAGTAAAGTGGGACCCCTCCGACTGTACTCAATTGACGCTACCCATGCAAGTCTCAGGCGAATGCGCCCACCGCCGGTGTACGATAACACTGTGACCAGTTTTCAGCTGACGCAGTTGTGCAGCATCCCCAAGTGCACACGAAAGGTGCCTTTTGCCGTCCCGCATTTATGCCAAGAGCACTGACAAAGCAACACTATTTTTCAAAGTCAGAATAAGAATGGGCTGAATCTACACACACCTGTGTGACACTGCATTGGTAAGTTCACAAACATTATATTATATTAATCAAGCTGTCATAATGCTTATTACTAATGCAATTTGACTTGTGGTAATTACAAATGACAGTTCAGCCAGTTTGCATAAAACCAAACCAGTTTAAGCTTGTGCAGTGTACTGGAAAGCGGAAATCGACCAACTTTATTGTATACCAAGTGCCCAAGGAAATGGGTGACTTCAAACATGCATCTGTTATATGGGTACCTTATGATAACTTTCTTTTAATGCATCCTGACTGGACCTGCTGCTAATTGGCTGCTCTGTGTGCAGGATTCCTGAAACTCTTCCAATCAGGCTAGTTTGCAGCAGAGGAGCGTCCACTCAGCAGGATGCACTCATTAGAATCGGAGCAGCTGCTGTTGTCAGCCATTTAGGTTCTAGTGTGATTAGTGTTCTGCCTTTGAGGACTTATGACTTTGTGACTGTGCAGAGCTCATGCTGGGCCTCTTCCTGCACCTGCCTCTGTTTGGTATTTTGATGATACACAGCTGCACTGCTCAGACCAGCACAACAATATCCCAAAACTGTGTCCTGGGCTAAAACCATGTCACGCTGATGAAGCTGGGTGGAGTTCACTCAGGTGGAATATGGACAACTTAGCAGATACAGCAGAGTTTTATTTTCAGGATATTATCGGGATTTGTGAAGCACTGTTGTAATATTTTCATTGGCAGGGCACCTGACAAGAATTGCTGCTCCACAGACCTCGGATCGGTCTGATCCAATATTCAGCTTAACTTGATATATAGGTAAGAACACTGTGACTTGTCTCTAAATAGAACATTAACTTGAGACAGTTTTAGAATTGGCATAAAATTGAACAGACTACAGTCAAGAACACATTCCAGACAGGTTTTATTCAACTCTTTATTGCTTTTCCCCCAGAAGATTTACTGTTTATCACTGTTCTGATGTAGAACAAAGCACGCTCCCATTTTATCAAAGAGAGGATTCCCGCTTTTTCATGCTGTGCAGCCACTGAAAATGTCTAAGCATGCCTCGATGATTCAGAACACTGCAAAATATAAAGTGCAGACTGATGTGGTAGATTATTTAGATAATCAGGGCTGGTCAGAGACAAGAAGTTCTTTGACATTATAAAAACTAAGCACAACTTTATCTAAAGTGTGAAAATGTGCTAAGTGTGAGTGATGTCCATGGAGAACCTCACCCTTCACACAGTCATGCTAAACTTGAACAAGATAAATGGATGGGTGTATTTTTGCATTAGAAATCACATTTGAGGCAATACAGTCCATTTACATTCTAAAGTCATCAAAAAGGCGGCTCCCACTTTCTCAGTGATCAGTAAAGCCACTTTTCACAGAGGTATAATTACCCACCTGATGGCACCTAGCCAGGCAGTATGATACATGGATGGGTGGCATAAGTCCATATCGTGGCAGGATGGCACTTGTCTGTTGTGCTCGTGCTGTGGCTGCACTGATACTGTACCCCCCGCTTGCCCCGATCATGGTCTTGGTCCTGGTTGCGGCGATGCTGTTATCATGCCTTTGGACACCTCCCTATCAATCAATATATGCATGAGACTCTTTTAAACACCCACAATATCATTATAGAGTGCATTTGGTAATTTCACACTTATCGTTATTGTAATATGACATGCATCTGTTTCCACTATTGCTGTGCCTCTCTCGACCTCCCTCCTCTCTCTTTCTCTTTCCTTTTTACCGCAATTGTATATCATTTGTTATTTACGACATCGATTGCACGTCTGTCCAACCTGGAAGACGGATCCCTCATCATCCTCTGCTGCTCTTCCTGAGGTTTCTTCCTTTTTTCCCCATTACAGGTGTTCTTTTTCGGGAGTTTTTCCTTGGGTAATGTGAGGGTGTAAGGGCAGAGGGATGTCGTACACTGTAAAGCCCTCTGAGGCAAACCATGTTTTGTGATAATGGGCTCTATAAATAAAATTGACTTGACTTGACTTGACTGTTGGGGCCGTATGTTACGCCGCTGGACAACGTCAAAGTTGAAACACTGCTGCTAACGATGTCATATAAGGAGCTGGAAAGTCTTAAAGTTCAGGCAGGAGGGATGTTGGATAGATCCAACAAACCCAGACTATCACCAGGGAACCAGCTGTTAGCTTGCTTAACCATGATGTTTTTTTCTAAACCCGACCATGTGCATTTGTTGATGTGCAGCATTGGTTGCTGCGTCCTGCAACATCATTAGCAGATGAAGAAGGATACCAAAGGGCATATTATGAAAAAGTGGAAGTACACTTTAAAAGTGTTGATAAGTGAAAACTTGGAATGAGAACATGTAGGCCAAAACCCCTGTTTTTGTGATTAGTAGAAGCAACCCTACATACTTATTTGTGCAAGATCACGTCTGATCAGCTCAATGTCTCAAAGATAAGAATGAATATATATATATATATATATATATATATATATATATATATAGTTTGTATTATTAAAATTCTGTAGTGAAATTATTAATAAATATAGATAGTGTGAGTTTAACAGTAGTAGGCTAAGTAGTAGCAAAAGTACTAATTCCATTCCTTATTTTAACCCCTATCCCTTATTTTCGAGTGCCACTACCTCTTGAATAGTTACAAGGGGTAGCAGTTGAAAACTCACTCTTTCTAAACCCTGATATGTTATCGGTAGACATTAATACTTGCATCTATGTAAACAGACACCACAAGTTGCTGGACATTGCAAATGTCCTCTACCTGGCTAAACGTAGTTTAGCCAGGTAGAGGTTTTAAACTATCAATCAATCAAACAAACAAGTGGTGGGCGCAAGGGGTGTATTGGGATTGGCCCCATATAAAGCTTATTGTTTCTTTCTTTTTCTTTTTTTCAAAACAAGTGCAGGATACAACTTGTTCTTATTGTGAACAAATCCCCTTTGTTCATGTGTTAGCCCATCTCTCAGTACTTTCCAATTTCCTGTATGCCACTCTTATCTTTTCCCAAAAGCATGGTTACACTTTTAAAGGCTTAGATAAGCCGAAACATAACAAGACATTTTCTCTCAGTCTTTCACTGCTGCCCTGGACATACATGTTCCTTCATTTGTACAGCATTTTTGGTAAATGTGCCTTTGTGCAATTGAGATGGAAGATAGATTTTTGTTGGTAGCTCTGACAGGATTTAAATATGCATAATATAAACCAGGGGTCAGGACTTTGGGCACGCGTGCCACCATGCCATAGTTGATTCACTAGTAAACACTATGCAGGCGAGTTTTTTTAATGGTCAAACATTACACACATTAATTTGTGGCAGCTTAACACAATAACATCTGCCATCGATTGATTTTCTCATTTGGGAGCAGGAGCGTTCATTTGGAGCACAGTTGGAATGGTAAATGGACTGTACTCATATAGCACTTTTCTAGTCTTTTTGACCACTCAAAGCGCTTTCACAGGACATGTCACATTCACCCATTCACATACACATTCACACAGTGGTGGCAGAGGCTACCGTATAAGGTGCCACCTACTAGGTAGTAATTATTCATACGCATGCGCACTCCAATGATGCAGCATCGGAAGCAATTTGGGATTCAGTATCTTGCCCAAGGATATTTCGACATGTTGCCCAGAGGAGCCGGGGATTGAACCGCTGACCCTTCGATTAGAGGATGACCCACTCTAACTCTGAGCCACAGCCACCTCTACTGTTCTGTTATTCATTGTGCCGTACTCTGGGCACAGATGAGCAGCAGGATGCCAGGCTCAGTGAACGTGAAGCTTAACCGGTCTTTGCGCTGGGTGTAAAAGTTTGTTTTCGCATCAGCTACTCCTCTCATCCATTGATCTGATCTGATCAGCTTTGATCAGATAGACAGATCAATCATCCACCCCGTGACTCAAACTCTGCAAACTGCTGCTGAGGAAAAAGAACTCACCAGCACTCTGTTCACATCCTGCAAAATCGTGCAGATTTAGTGAGGGGATACAAAATGATACAAAGGGACGAACACCTTTTTTTTTCACCAACATGGAACTGGTGCCTTTCCAGTTCTGGCATCTATTTTTTTTAAATCATTCAGAGCATTTTAATCAAAAATACAATGATTCAGAACCCGAAAAGCTGATTCTCAGCTAACACCAAAATAGCAGCTTTTCCTTGACCTGAAGTGAAACCGGTGACTAAAGAGAGGATGGAGAAGTAAAATGAGAGATTGTCACATTAAAAAAGAGTGTGTAGCAGTCTCATTAATAGTTGTTCCATGCTTGTTTTTCAGGGGGTGAAAAAAAACCCTGTAAAAACAGAACGACATTTTTAAGCTACTGGATGTAATCCGCGATTTTGGTTCAACTTTTTACTTAAATTGTGCATTGTGCAACGCCCTCCGTTGGTGACACATTCTTGATTATAATATTTCCACCCAAAACTGATGGAAATGCAGGCTTGTTAACTAGATAGCATGAAGGTTCCAAGAATCCTGAGAATCAAGAACCAGAGCTAATTTGGTGGAAAGTGATAACTGTGGATACTCCACAGTAAGCAAGACATTAACTGTTGAGTTCTTAAAATGTTATTTCCTTGTAAATGATTTGAGTACCACAGACTGACTTCAAACTCAACGATTTCCCATAAAACTAAGATTATCTTCATTGCAGATACTGCTAAAGTTAAGTGAGACAGTGTAGTGAGTACTGATCCAGGAATCTTACCCGTCATGCTTGTGCACGCAAATTTTTGCTACGTTAGTACATCAGCATTCATGCATGTGGACCTGCAGCTCCTTCACCCTCACATTACCACAGTCAGCAAAAAGCTGTGAGCTGACATTATGCAAATGCCTGTTGGTTCTGTATATCGTCTTTAAATTGATAACGCAGGCATGCCCGCAGTAAATTACACTCATAAATCTGACCAAGGTGCTTTTAATGTGCTCATTGAGAAGCTAATGTTTCCTTCTCCTCCCCACCATCAACATTAACTTTGAGATTGGATGAGGCAGGATTATTGATTATGACTGATTTGAATATGGGAGTGAGGTGTGAGAGAAGTGTCTTCTAGGCAATGTTTGCTCACTGTCTGATACATTTATCACTTGTGCTAGCTTGTTTTCAGGACCAAGTATTGGCCTTAATCAATCAATTTGAGATGCTGAAGGGAAACAAAGCAATGCTTTCCCAGTCTTTTGATTATCAGAAACACTCATATTAAACTGATTATGAACTAATTTCCTATTTTTATTCCAGCAGGCAAAACTAATCTTGGCATGGACTCAGTGTAAAATGAAAATGGTGCGTTAGTCATGCACTGATGATCACTAACACCCAGTATATTCTGCAGCAAAGTTCCTCTGTGCAATTAACCTGACAGGAGGCCCTTCCACCAGGTGGACCCAGAACATAACAGAGCGGTGACATGCAGGGAGCTGACGATGCAAGCGGGGCATTGGAGGCCCCTAGAGAGAAGCTATCCTTGGCTCGCCGGCCGTTAGCGTGGCGGCACTGACCTTTTCCACTGCACCCGCAACTGTAGAGGAATTAGATGTAAGATGTAGACAAAGCAGAGCCTCACTGGATCAGGGAAATTAGGGACAAAGGCAGAATAGAGTCATCGCTCACACAGTGGCTGATTGTGTGCCTCTGTTCCAACTCAAGGTGGTGATGCTCAGAAATTTGAAGTATTGTTGCTTTAATAAGACCTTGGTAGATTCACTAGATTTATGAATAATAACAGATAAATTTAATGAAATTATGTGACTCAAAAGTCAAAAGATTTGCACAAACTGTGTTGCAATGCTAAACCTGTTTATTGTAACCAAGAACCCAGCTAGCAGGGAACATTCCCACAACTTTGGCTAACGTTACCTACAATTTTCAATAATGTTTTGAAGGAAACATTTTAATCTAATCTTCAAAGAAGGTTATAGGGATGTTTATCATTTCAAATAATGTTCCTGTAAGGTTAAATGCTGACTAAGACATGACGTTTTAACTGCACTTTAGTGATGTTGAGAGGTGACGCTAAAATGTTCCCACAATGTTGTATGAGAACAAAGGAAGAAAGCAACATTCAGAAAATGTTATTGAGGACTAAGATTACAGACCTTTTTTTAAGATGAAAATGTAATGTAATGTGATGATATATTAAAAATAAAATTAATAAATAAATAAATTATTATTAGCATTATTTATTTTATGTTTGTACAGAATGTTCCCTGAACTTTAAAAAGAATGTTTTCAGAACATAAAGAAAACATTCAGGGGTTGCATTGTACCATTCTCAGAACGTATTTAGAACAAAACAAATTAGTAGCTGAGATGGTGGACTTTGCTTCCCCTGCAACGCATCACTGGTCTAACTGAATATTACATATCTTTGCCTGCTTCATTTGTGAAGGTGTGGCATCAATAATATAATTGACTCTGTTATCATTAATCAAGGGGCTATGTACCCAGTGAGATATTGAACATGAGGTAGTTCTGTGTCCAGAGGATTTCACCGTACTTGTGCTGCATTACAAAAGTTTGTCAACATGCTCAGGTTCACTTCCCACTTGCACCCGGGGGGGAATCCGCCAACCTCCGCCATATTAATGATTGTTCTAACTGTCTTAAAATCTAAAGTGAACTTGATGAGATTGACTCTCAGAGGGCACAGGGAGCGAGTGAGCAACAATCATCACTTTGGAGGTGTAAATCACCCACATTGCATTGAAGTTATGCGTTTGATGCAGGAAAATCCATCCACGGTAAAAGAGCAGTAATAAGGAATAAAACTCAGAAGAAGGAGATGAAAAAAAACAGTAAATAAAATAAAATTAAATATAGTTAATATCAACTATATTCACCAATTGATCTTATTTGTTCAAGTAGCCTAGGTTTACATGTGTATAGATTTACTTGTCTAGTAGCAGATAGTTGCTTAAGAAAATCTCAATGCTTGATAATTAATGAAAACTGCCATATGATTAATTGCAGTTAATGATCACATATATTGTTGTTCTGTTCAGCTGTTGCTATTTCTGTATTCCAACATTATCTGTAAATGCATTGAAAGAAAAGCTGTTTTGCAAGATATTATGAACCCCTAAAAATAACAGTTCTGATAATCATGAAACAAATCCCATTCATGAATATTTAGATCTGAACTGATGCAGCTAATTACCAGGTGTCTGCTGATGTATTGCAATTATCTGCAAAAGATGCCTTCAGCTCACAGAAGGGAGTCTGCAGGTATTTATTTATATGTCTTTCTGATGGTTTGTAAAAAGCAGTTTAGCACTAATCCTGCAAATGGTGGTCCTCCTGTGATAGTTGAGCTGAAAGTGAACGAGGGCCTCTGTGTTCCATTTCAGCCTCCCGCCAACTTTCCTGCAGCTCTTCAAGTGGCCTCCCTGCGACGTCATCTGTTATGTAATAATAAGGCCTGAGGGCAGGTAAAGGAGGGCAAGTGGAACTACTAATAAAACACAGTGTTAGACATGGGCTTTTTCTTGAATTCTGGCGATCTCGAAAGAAAAATCAGCCAAATCACCAAATGAATGGGCATCCCCAATTAAGTTGGAAATTACATCTCAAATGTTTTTTTCTTCACTTTTGGTGGAGACTGGTGGCCATCTTGGAGGACAAATCTGACTTCCCTCCACATCTGAAAATAACATTATGGTATGCACTTGTTAACAATGTCTTGTTTTTTTTCAAAAACTGCATGCGGTAGGAAAACATCATCAGACACAGGAGGTTGTTTTCTTCTGTCATGTAGAGTTGTAGGTGTAATTGGAACAGCATGTCCTTTGTCATGTTGTTTAGCTGCCATGCGGTGTTGTCATGTGACTGAGCATGTGACTGTGTACCAAAAGTGTAGATTAAATCATGTGTTTTGGGGGTGCCTGGTGATTGAGTGGATAGAGCAGGCGCCCCATTTATAGAGGCTGTATCCTCACCACAGCAACCGTGGGTTTGATTCTGACCTTGGCCCTTTGCTGCATGTTATCCCCTCTCTCTCTCCCCCTTTCACACTTGTGCTGTCCTATCAATTAAAGGCAAAAAAAAAACCATGTGTTTTGATGGCTAAAATATCACTATGGACCATCTTGTGATGGAATCAACTTAAACCATCAGTGTATAAGGATCTGGAAAGTTGTTGTCTGGTGAGTGGGAGTGGCTGTGGATGGGTTCATCAAACCCCAGACTTTCACCCAGGAGCATGCTATTTACTTCCTGTATGATCTTTTTGTTTTTTTTCTCTAAACCTAATAATGTTTTGCATGCTGCACAAGGAAATAAAGGTAAATACGAGGGATTTTATGGGCATTGTACGTTTATTTTGAATGACTGACAGGCAGGAACTGTGCATTTGCTGTAAAAACAGAGGTATATTTTGAAAAGACACAACACATTTAACAGGTGTAAATTGACACGCCATCCCGAAACGCCAACAACAGATGCAGGAGGATACCTACCATGTCATACTTCATACATGAAAGTGACAGAGCAAGTGGAGATGGGAATGTGCTGATCTTGCATAGTTGTGACGCTATTACAGTGAAAACAAATGTCTAGAGACAGACATACAGCAACTTATCCTCATAGAATGGTTTGTATGATATCCAACAAATTAGCACCTGACAAATGACATTATGAAATACTGGCTCATAATTACGTGGGATATGTATGAAGTTGGGTGCATTAGTTTTCATAGCAAAACATACGAACAGTTTATGAGAACACCCTGTGGACAGACATATTAACACTTTGCAAAATACTCAAATAGTCACACTCTCTAAATTATGTGTCACTTGGACTACATATAGCAGGTTTTGTCACCTCTGCGTTCTCAAGTGACGCCGCCCGTGCGCATATCATACAGACGCAGCAGGAGCCGCCGGCATACAACAACACCATGACTGGTTGTTTCTGGCCACATTCTCACCTGACATCATCCAGTGGTTTTTCATGCATACACACGGTGGCTTTTGGTGTTGCAATCTTATGCCAAAAGCACTGTCAAAAGCGACACTATTTGAAGTTCAGAATGAGAACCGGCTAAAGATACCTAATGCTTTATATGCAGATGTGAACGGCACTGTGGCAATATTTGAAGACTTGGGATGGGAATGTGCTGACTATACTGCACACCTCATCTCATGCATGCTTGTTTCACCAACTGCAGGTCTACTTGTCAGCCTGTCGCTCAGCCATCCGGCAAAATGTTGCAATTCTATCACTCATGGGATGGTAAAGAGCAGTTTGTGTATCAGTAGCAGAGAAATGTATTTTATAGCTTGATTTAAAAATCATATTCATTTAGGCACTCTCCAGTGTTTCACCACCCTGCCTGTGAAAGAATAATGAGTAAAATATGAAAGGTGAAAATTAAGTTTCATTTTAAAAAAAATAGAAAAAAATAAAAACAGGAAAGCATTTGCCACAGTGTGTGTTGAGACACCTGCAGGTTGGAGAGGCTCCGCAGCGCTCGACAGCCTGAATCTGATCCTCCAGCTAAAACCCCCTGAGCTAAGCTCCCCTCCTCCTGCCTTATCTCATCCTCCCACTCTGAATAGCTTTATTTAAGTCCACAGGGTGAGCCAGATTTACAGCACAGCCCTCAAGTTAAAGTGTGCAAAGTTGGATTAATCAGCGTGTTTAACACAGTGACAAGATGCTCAACTGTCATTTCCCTGGAGCTGGCTGAAGTTGCTCTGTCCAGTACACATGTAATGTCAGTCTGGTTCATTTTTATTTTAACCTCAAATAGTTTTTTTTTCCTAATTACATCTGGTTTTGTAACCTGCACTGATAAGTTTGATTAATTGGGTGATTAAAGTTAAATAGAACCACCAAAATACAATGAAAAAATGCTGCGCTCCATTTACCTCAGAAGGTGGAGGTCAAAGGTGGGAATGACATCACATTCAAGTTGATCACTTCCAGAACAACAAATCAGAAAACCAATATGTTGTTAGCAATAGCAGTTCAAGCCAGGTTAGCCATTATTAGAGGGACTAGTTGATAACAATGCAATATGCTGTATTTTACGCATACAAATACCATAGCAACATGCCCACTAACAGAAGTTGGACCAGACTGTGTGTATTTTCATGCTAGAATGGGAGGAAGGAGTGGGAAGGGAACTTCCATTGCACATCATTAAATGCTCACAACAGAATCAACCAATCACAGCTGCATATAGTTTTTGGAAGATTGTTTTAACATGGAGGACTTGAACTTTATCTGGCTGCATAGGTTTCCACAGTAACTACATGGACTGCAATCGCATGAATCAAAGTCTAAATGTTAAAACCTATTTTCAATTGGCAATAAATGCAGTTACAAGATTGATATGTCACAAAACATACATGAATGGACTTCCTATTCACATAATCTGCTTCATTAAGTGAGGGAGCCATGATGGGGATGTGTGTGCCATCTTTGCAGCCAATCACACTGGGAAATCCTAAAAGAAATTAAAATTATTAATCCCAGTCTGGGGTTGCAGCACAATGTCATTAATCGAATATAATTTAAAATAATTTTAATGGATCTCTACATCATTCACCTACAGTCCTGTGGAACTCCTCCTTGATGGCTCTGACCGGTTTATACCATACCATACCAACTTTATTTATAAAGCACTTTAAAACAACCACAGTGGACCAAAGTGCTGTACAGAAGTAAAATACAAGACAGATTAAAAGACATAAAACAAGAACAAATATATATAGACATACGTGCACATACATACACATACATATACATGTACATATACATACATATATACATATATATACATATAAATAAATAAAATGAGCAATAAAATAAAATAACAATACATTCAACATCTCACATGATGTTAAAAAGCCAGGGAGAAGAGATGTGTTTTAAGATGGGATTTAAAAACAGGCAGAGAGGAGGCCTGTCTGATGTGTAGAGGCAGATCATTCCATAGTTTAGGAGCTGCTACAGCAAAAGCACGGTCACCTCTGAGCTTACGCTTAGTTTTAGGTACACTCAGGAGCAGCTGATCAGCTGACCTGAGAGAGCGGAGGGGTGTGTAAGGCTGCAGCAGTTCGGAGAGGTAGGGGGGAGCGAGACCATTTAGGGATTTAAAAGTAAAAGAATTTTAAAGCTGATCCTAAAATGTATGGGCAACCAGTGAAGTGAGGCTAAAATGGGGGAAATGTGCTCATGCTTACGTGTGCCAGTTAAAAGACGTGCCGCAGCATTTTGCACCACCTGAAGACGAGCAACAGAGGACCCACTAACCCCCACATAAAGTGCATTACAGTAATCCAGCCTAGTGGTCACAAAGGCGTGGATTACTGTTTCAAAGTGCTGCCTTGAAAGAATTGGTTTAATTTTGGCAAGTTGCCTCAACTGGAAGAAGCTCGACTTAACAACCGAACTGATTTGACAATCGAGCTTGAGATCAGCATCCACTTTAAACCCAAGATTTGTGACTGTTGGCTTGATGAACTGGGCCAAGGAACCCAGATCTACAGGGGGGGGGGCAGTGGTGCCACCAAAAACCATCACCTCTGTCTTTTCCTCATTAAAATTTAAAAAGTTTAAAGCCATCCATGCCTTTATGTCATCTTGACACCTGAGTAGTGGTTTGACAGAATAGGAATCTTTCTTTTTGAGAGGGACATAAATCTGACTGTCATCCGTGTAACAGTAGAAGGAAATACCATGCTTCCTCAGTATGGAACCAAGTGGAAGCAAGTAAAGCGAGAAAAGAAGAGGCCCTAAAACTGAGCCCTGTGGGACCCCACATGAGAGACGAGAAGAGGAGGACACAGAGTCACCAAGGCTGACACAAAAGGTTCGATCAGCCAAGTATGACCTGAACCAGTCCAGTGCTACGCTCCTGATACCCACCCACTGTTTCAAACGAGAGATTAAAACCTCATGGTCCACTGTGTCAAATGCAGCAGTTAAATCTAAAAGCACAAGAATAACACAGTCACCAGAGTCAGTGGCTAAAAAAATATCATTAAAAACTCTTAAAAGAGCTGATTCGGTGCTGTGCAAGGTTTTAAAACCAGATTGGAAGACCTCAAGTATTTTGTGCTCTTCCAGAAAAACCATTAATTGGCTGCAAACTATCTTCTCAAGGATTTTTGACATAAAAGGCAATTTAGAGATAGGCCTGTAATTTGAAAGAACAGTAGTATCTTGTCGTGGTTTTTTAATCAAAGGTTGTACTGCTGCATGTTTGGAATTTTTAGGGACCACCCCTGAGGACAAACTACTATTGATAAGTGTCAGGACAGAGGACCCTATTGTGGGGAGAACCTCTTTAAAAAGTCGAGGTGGGACCACATCATTTGGAGAACCTGAGGGCTTCAACTGACCAACAGTCTTCTGTAACAAGGACAGAGTCACGGGCTCAAACCTGTCAAAGACAGCAGAGCAGGATACAGAGACTGAAGTGTCATACGCAGAGGATGAGATTAAAGCCCTAGTGGAGGCAACCTTATCAATGAAAAAGTGAAGAAAGTTTTCACACACAGCAGGGGAGGACTCCATACAGACAGTCTGTGTGGCATTAAGAACAGAATCAATGGTCTTAAACAAGACACGAGGCTTATGACAGTTTGACAGAATAATATCAGAAAAATGTTTTCTTTTAGCATCTTTCACAGTTGTTTGATAATGACGCCAACAGTCTCTTAAAATTTGAAATGACACCTGCAGTTTGTCCCTTTTCCACTTTCATTCGGCTCTACAGCACTCGCGTCTGACAGTACGGGTTGTGTCATTCAGCCAGGGTTCAGGTTTAATCCTAGGCTGCCTGTTTTTTAACGGAGCCACGGTGTCTAAAACGGATTGGCAGGTGGAATGAAACCATGAGCTGAGCTCCTCCGTATCGTTGTCCAGACACTCAGTGACACAGTTATGAGTCTGACTAAAAACGGCCGAGAACTGAACAGCAGTGGAAGGGTTAATAATGCGACAGCGTCGGGCAGCAGCGCGAGGTTTAACTGTATTACAGGCAAGAGCAACCTCAAATACTACAGGCATATGATCAGAAAACACTGCGTCACAAACCTCTAAGTTAAAAACAGGTAAACCAAAAGTTTAAGGTTTATGTCCTGGAAAAATGACAAAGATGGGTAATAGCCATTTCAGGGCGAGACACACTTCTCGCCCTGCACACAGTTGCCTTACTCAAGCGCTCTGCATCTCCGACATTGTACAAAAAACTCCCATTTGCAAAGAAATGCATCACAACACATAATATCTGCTGGGATGTGAGAGCATGGCTACGGTTGGTAATGTTGTAAATGTAATTATATTAGGTTGTGTATGTAGATGATGGACTGTGACGTGAAACGGTACCACTCAAAAAGATAATTGTCTGAAAATGCTGCAACATCTATGCGCGGTCTGATAACCATCTCCAAACAAATATTTAATTCTCTGCACAGTAATGCTGCACCTTTATCCACGGGATTGTTCTCAAAAGGACATGCCATGTTAATGAAAAAAGTCATCACTTACTGTGCCTAATGGACTTCTGATATAGGCCTACTGACTGATTTTTTAAATGATTTTTTAAAATAACAGACAGAAGAACTATGCTACGCCAAAACTCGAATGCTGACTGAATGAATGAGGAAATCAAATACCGTGTGTAGCTGAAAGAGGGCGGAGACAGAGAGAAACTCAAGCTTCATTGAGAAAAACTTGGTCCTGACCATGTTAGGTTCATAGAGTCTGTTACTACGGTAACTGACCAAGAGCTTAAGTTACCTCTCTCTGTGAAACAGGCTAGAGTTACCCCTCTTTCTCTGGTTTGAGTTACCTCCCTTTGTGAAACGGAAAATTCATTTTCATCACTCATGAGTTTCTCTCATTTCAGGGTTAACTGACTCAGAGATTTCACTAAACCTGCTTTGTGAAACGGACCCCAGGTTATGAGCACCACTGCAAAATAAACAAGATTTAGCATGCATTTTAGAGGATAAGGATGATTATCCCCTGATGATGCTTTTGTCACTGGTGCCACACTGGTGACAAAACCACTTTTGCTCCCTTTATCCATGCTGAAGCGAGGTGGTCGTGGAAAAGAGCTACCTCTTGAAGTTGGAGCAATGTCTTTTAAATTTCCAAACACTGGGTGTGACAGGATTTGGGCCTGATTATCCATAAATTGCACCAAATCTGCAAACCTGGCTCTTCTGCTGTCTTTGTCCTGTAACTCACAAGCCTTAACAAACCATTTTTTTTATAATAAGGAAGCTTTGAGAGAATTGTTTTCATGTTGGATGGATGATCCAGTTCCTCCATATAATCCACTGAATTAATTGCATTCAGACAGCTATTGAGAAACAGTGAGAAACCCTTTAAAGCTTCTCCATCTTCCACTTTGATAGATGGCCAGCTGAGTGTTTTTTCCAGGTAGGCTGTAGCAATGGCATAATCATTTCCAGTGTTTTTTCAGCAGCCTCTTTACTTCCTCATATCCCTGGACTGGATGCATGTATTGACAGCTGCGGACCAGTTCCCTTGGTTGACCAGAAGTTAACTGTTCTAAAAAGTGGAGCCTGTCTTTACTGTTCTCTGTTTGCTACTCCATACCATCCTCAAAGGCTCTCATAAAAAAAAACTGATATTCTAGTGGATCTCCTTTAAACATTGGTATGGTAAGCGGTGGTAACGAAGATAAACTTTGCTGCTTTACGAGAACTTTGGTTATCTTGTTTTGTTTTTCCATGATGATGATGACTAGATTGCTTATGTCGTCACTTCCTTGGCTAGAAGAGGTTTTAGGTCTTTTAGCACTCCCAGCCTTTGCTTCATGGCTCTCCTGCAGCTTTGAAACAGAAGGTGTGACATGTGAAACTTCTTCTTTAACAATACCAACAGCACCAGGCTTTGCAGTCTTTTTCTTTCTCTGTACTGGTTATCTGAGCAGCATATCCATCCAGTTTATGAGTTGAGTCCTTTTGGCTTAAATGTTTTTGAATGTTCATTTTAAAAGGGGGTTCCATGGCTGTGTTGGTAAGCAATGCTTCAGCTTGTGTATACACATCATCTACATCCTCATCAAACGCCTCCCTCCTCCAATCCTCCAAATATTCATTCATCATATCCTTTGATTGAGGCACAGCTATGTGTGAGGCAGCATCGTATTCCTCTGGATTCTCAATTTAGCAGTGTTAGCTGCTATGAGAGTTTCCAAGTCCAGTTGTTCTTTTCCCGCTTTCAGCGTAGCCTCCTCAGTTTCAAGCTCCTGTTTCCTTTTAAGTGTGGCAGCCTTTGCCATCAACCCAGCCTTTTGTGTCTACAGTTTTAGCATTGCTGAGGTGATAGAAGATCTGGATGAATGAGAAGATCTTAATGTACTTGAGCGAGAGCTTTTAATATTTGAGACACTGTCCTGTGGATTAACATCCTCATTGGCTTCATCAGCAGCTGTATCCTCCTTATTTAAAGCATTTTTTATCTTTCATTCACCTCCTTCTCAAATCCATGAGATATTGTCTTTTTAGGTTCATACCATTCCTTTTGTTCATTTTCTGCATCCTCAGCTGGCAGCAACACCTTGATGGATTCATGTAAACCCTTAATCTCCATGCACTGTTGTAAAAACCCAGTTTTGTCTTGACCTCAACATTGCATACATTTTCAGTTTTATTATCTAATTTTTCTTTCTGGTTAACCAACCCAGTTATTTTTTCTTGCTGTTTCCAGATGTTTGAGTTTTTCATCCACTGCAGTGTCAACTTCATTTTACAAGCTTTGCAAATCCTCCATTACCTGGCTCAAGTCAAAACAAACACCTCTAGAGAAAATAATCACAACCTTTTATTTCTCTTTATTTGCTTTGTGCATTGTTTTGAAATGTTTTAAGAATACTTTGATGGAGGAAGAACAGATATGATGACATTTTTTACAGCGTTATTTATTCCCATTTCTGTGTTTGAGCGATGTAGACGGTTGAGGGGGCGTGTCCAAGTGCTTCTTTTCATGAATCCGGTTGTAAACAGTGACACAGGGCGTAGTAAAACTTCAGTAGAGAAACTTTCAATCAAACTCTACTTCTCTGTTGCGAGCACAGGTAAACATAAGGGTTTTTAAATCGGTGAGCTGACACTGCGTTCAATCTCCTCTAATGCACTGCAAGTCACTCGGCGAGTATAAGAGCAACACGTTCACAAAATTGTCCTTTAGTTTGCTTTGCTCTCAAGACTCTCAGCTGGCTCAAATCCTTGTCTGAGGCACTCAAGTGCTTTTCCATTGAATCCAGGTCCACAACTTGATTTACTTCAACCATTTATTTTTATTTTTAAACAGTCAGTCTTAGCGGAGTGGATGGCAGAGATGGCAGATAAATTATAAAAAACAAAACAACGCTTTGCAGTGGTAAAAAAAACTATGTGGCTGCACGCCTGAACTGAGAGTGAAATCTGTCCTCCATATACACACTAATGTAGCACAGGTGCTGCAGTCACCTGTTTATTCAGCAACGCAGAGTTGAGATCACAGCCAATCAAAATACAATACTTCTATAAATCAATCTATTCTAAATCTAATCAAAATTTACATTTTATTTGATGTATATTAAAGATAACTTCATAAACCAAATCAAAATATTCAGTAAATCTGTAAATATTATCAAATCAAATATTTGGCTCCAACAGACCTCATTAGACTTTGTTCTGACATTGAACTTTGGTCACCTGACGTTACAACCTGAATTCAACCAAAAATCAACTACTGATTGACAGCCCAGTGCACAATACAAGTATATGGAGCAGGGGGAACCTGCTCTGTTCCTTTCAGGTAAAAGGTCCTTCACCTGAAATACAGTTCAGCCCCTAGCTTAGATCATTACTATACTAATTAGGGAACAACTCTGATGTCAATTCCAGCTCTGTGTTTCAGATCAGCATCTCTGACTTACTCCCCATCAAACCATGTTTGGACCTGCATCCACAGATTGATCATCTCTTACAGTTAATTGAGCCAATCCCTTACAATCAATTCCCAACTGCTGCTGCAAATCATGTTTTCATTAGAGCACTGGGCTTGATCTAACATGAGTGTTCAGATTAACCTCTGAGTCATTTATGCAGAGAGGGGCTGGAAGCTTTGGCAGATTGCTGTTAATTGACTGCGTTCTGCAACATTCTTTTGAATGGAGGCTTTTTATTTGTGGTGTCCTGAGTCTCAGCAGCCATATGGTGTGGTGAATGCTTTAATCACAGTAACTGCAACAAGGGAAGAGAAGTGCAGTATATCTAAGAGGGCCAATGCGGAAACGGTTAAAAAAAAAAAAGATCAGTACCATAATTTGACTAGCATGTCAAATCAGGCAAATTACTCAAACACGTCAGTAAATACATTCACACCTTGAACTGGAGTAATGGATATTGTCTTAGTAACAATGTATCAAAATGACAATGTAAGAAGTGCGACATGTAGTGATGAACCATTGAAGGAGAATCAGCTGAATCTGCAGCTCCTGTCGGCTTTGTGGAGCTCTATAATGACTTTCAGCTCATTGTTTAGCTGCCTAACAACAACTTTTCTGTTTTGGGTGTCTCAGCACTCTAATAGCATCTCAGTGCAACAGGCTCTGTTTTCAACTAAAAAAGTTCAAACAGCAGATAGACATGGTGAGGGACTAGTTGTTACAACACGTTCTCATCCCAACTTGTCACAGGGTGCCGCTCTGTCAGTGGTCTTCCATGTCTACTTATGATGTTTAAGGTATCCTTCTGCCTCAGCTGTCTGCGCTCTGGGATGCAGCTGCCATGATGTCAACAAATGCACATGGTGGGATGCTGCAGCACATTGTTCTGTTTACACAACAGTACACAGCAACTAACATGGATCGTCACAATGGTTAGGATCAGGCATCAAACTCACGGATGGTTAGGTTTAGGCACATGGTGAGGTTTAGAAAAAAAAAAACTCATATCCACACAGGAAGTGAAGACTGCACTCCTGCATACAAGTCAGTAGTTTGTGGGGACCATCCAACGCCCCTCCTGCCGCCCTATAAGTGCACAGGCACTTATGTTTCGTCATTTAAATCGTATGCATTTCATGTGCATGTAACCTGTTCCATCTGGCTGCATTCTCAAATGGCGCCTGTGTGTGTATTATGTGGACGCTCCTGGTGCCCTCCGGCTGGCTGCCAGGGTATAATGACGCTGCCACCAGTTCTGTCCAGCAGCGCTCTCATCTGACACCATCCAGTCACGTTCCAGATGGATGTGGAAGGTGGTTTTTGGCATCACACTCATAGTCACATTCACTCACGTTCCATTTAAATCGGAAGTTGAAGGTCGGAACAGGGAGTGACGTCACACCCGAGTTGACTGCATTCCAGTAGCACAGTGGGAATGCCCTGGATGTTTGCACTGAAAACACCACGGGTCAGCCATTGTTAACAATACCAGTTAAAATAACAATGCTCTGTTGTACTGATACATACCAATATTGTAACAACATGTCTAACAATAGAAGCTGAGCAATACCATGTGTACAGCTGATTTAATCTGATGCAAATAATACAAGAGAGCTAAGCAATGTTGTATTATCAGAGTGTTTATTACTGTTCATGCACTGAGCAGCCATGTTGAATGTTGATCTCGTGGTTGGCGAGGTTTCTCCGAGTTTCCAAGTGGGAAGTCAGACCTCGGGAGGGCTTTCCAGTTGAAATTTCAAACTAGGAACTAGGATATTCTGACTTCCCATTTCAGCTGGAACGCACCAACAGACTCCCTCCAAATGACGTCACCAACGCAAGATGGCAGCAGTTTTTTGTGGAATATTTTAGCTTCAATTTTGTACAGCTGGAGGAATAGGAGACACATCATCCATTTTTAAACTGAATATATGCTTCATATTGTTTTGATTTTCATTTCTTTTTTATTTTATATTGTGCCCCGCCAATTCAGTTTCACAGAACTTATTATAAAAGATCATGTCTAATGTAACTGTCTCTGCTGTCTCAGATAGTTCCATCAGTTCTTTGCTAATGTTTTCTGTAGAATTGTTTGAGTTCTGTGTGAGAGGAGTCACTGAAGAATCTACGTATTTCTTTCATTTGCTTTGACAAATGCTAATCTATTCATACTGGGTTACTGCTGTTAGGATAATTGGTACAAACCTCCATTTAACAATCTCCTTTAAGATGAGGCCGTCTAATGTGTGTACGTGTGTGGGAGCCTATGCATGTGTGTTTCCAAGGTGAGGACACAGTGTGCACTGTTCATCAATCATGCTTTTAGAAACCATTACTGTCTGTCTCTGTAACCTCGTGGGAACATGTAGGATGGAAGTCAGACACTCAAGGCTGACCATCTAAGTTTCACACACTGCGCGCGCGTATGTATGTGTGTGTGGCAGTGTGTGGTAGTGTTTGTATCTTTACAGAGATGTCTTGGTTTCCTGGGTGACAGGTGCATCCATCGATTGGCTGTAAAGCAAATGGTCATTTTTGACTGAATCCACAAAAGATGAAGTCAAGGATTACATTTTTAAAAGCAACAAAAAATGCACTGTATCATACCCCTCCTCCAGAAAACATGCAATGCTTCGGCTTTATCTGAACGCTGTGTTGAAATCATTGCTGGCTGAATAGAAAGTTTCTTTCTTTTGTTGTCTCTGGACACAAAATAGCCCATTTCAACAAAATTTAATACAAACACCAAGAAGTATTTAGTCAGATTCCCCATTAAAACTTTTGGTCTGTTCTGTCTACTTGATTAATGTCAGGTGCGGTCACAGGAAATAGGGGTGCTGAGGGTTAGGGCTCTACAATCAGGCCTTTAAAAAGGCATCAGTTTATAATTTTAAAAAGTTTTATAATTATATAGTTTCTCTTATATTTCTCTTTTTTGCTTGTGCAGTTTACCAGTGTTTTTGGTAAGTTCAGGTTTTTGCTTTGTTTTTATCATGCCAAAACACACTGAGGGCTTTAAGAGGTTTTTTTTTTGAGTGCCAGTGAATATAAATACACAGAAGTCAGAGCACTGATCCTTATTTCAAACACGACAAATACAATAGGAGAACAAAATAAATGTAAGCAAGAAAAACAACAGCAGAGTGCCCACTGAACATATAATTTTAAACATGAAAATTCCCAGTTTCTGCCTCATTATTCACCATACACACCTTGATCTAATCAAACAAGAATTAAGATAAAAAACAAGACACACATCAATACAGAAATTATACTATTATGATACTTGTCTTGTATCATATCTTACTGTCTGTTCCCCTCTCTGTTCTACCTGCTCATATCCCTCAATATATATATATATATATATATATATATATATATATATATATATATAAAAACATGTTTAAATTCATTAAATGTTTCACATTTTTAGCTGTTCCAAACATTAACCCCTCTTACAGTAACACAGATTTATTTGTGTTGCTGTGATTGTTTCGGGTTTCTTTGAGGTTATTTTATGTCAGTTTTAAGTAATTATGTGTTATCTTGGTCCTTTTGTACCTCTGAGATCATTTTGAGTCTCCTCACGGTCAGTTTGTGTTGTTGTGATTTTATGACTCTTTAAAGGTCATCTTGCGTCTGAGAAAATTAGTGTCTCTTTGAGGTCAATTTGTGTCTCTCTTTTGTGTCTCTTGACAATTGGTGTCACTGTGGATGTTTTGTATCTTTCAGGTCATATTGTGTGTCTTTGATGTGTTAATTTTGACTGAGTTAATCATGTGTTTCTCTGAGGTATTTTGTGTTTATTTCAGGTTGTTTTGTACCTTTTCAAGTTTGCGTCTCTGAGGTCGTTTTGTGTCTCTTGGCAGTGATTTTGTTACTTTCTTAGGTAATTTAATGTCTCTTTAAGATCATTTTATGTCACTTTAAAGGTAAATTTCTGTCTTGTTGAGGTCAATTTGTGTTGCTGTGTTCATTTTGCATCTCTCTGGAGTAATTTGGTGTTTCTCTGAGATCATTTTGTGTCTCTTTGAGGTCCATTTGCATCGCTGTGGTCATTTTGTAACTCTTTTATGTAAGCCTTTTGCTTGTCTGAGGTCATGTTGTGTCTCTCTCGGGTCAATTCTGTCTCTGAGGTCAATTTGTATCGCTGCTCTGGTTTTATATCTCTTCAACGTTATTTTGTATCTACCTGGGGTCATATTATTAGTGTGTGAGGTCATACGTAACTATTTTAAGTCATTTTGAAAATTTGGGGTCTCTTGTAATTAATTTTGTGTCTCTTTGAGGTCAATTTGTATATTTTTGGGTCATTTTGTTTCTCTCAATTAATTTTGTGTCTCTCTGAGGAATTTGATTTGTGATTTTGTGATTATTTCAGATTGTTTTGTGTCTTTTTTAAGGTAATTTTGTTTCTCTTTGAGGTCAGTTTGTACAGTTCCACTCATTTTTGGTCTCTTTGCTTTAATTTTGTTTCTCTCTGAGAGGTCAATTTCAGTGTCTTTGATGTCAATTGGTGTCGCTGATTTGATTCTCTGTGACATAATGTTGTGTATCTCTGAGGTCATACTGTATGTGTTTGAGGGCATTTGTGTCTATTTTATGTCATTTTGTGTCTTTTTGAGGTAAGCTTTCGTCTGTCTGAGGTCATTTTCTGTCTCTTTGAGGTCAGTTTGTGTTGCTGTGGTTGTTTTACATGTCCCAAAGGTTATTTTGTATCGCTCTGGGGTCATATTATTTGTGAGGTTATTTGTGTCTATTTTAAGTCATTTTGTTAATTTAGTGTCTCTAATTTTTTTGTGTCTTTGGGGTCATTTGTGTCTGTTTGTGGTCAATTGTGTATTTTTTGGTAACTTTGTCTCTGTGAATTAATTTTGTATCAGTTTCCTCCACCTTTAGATTCTGGCAGACATTGCAGAACCTTGACCAACCAGCACCAATACCTCAACTTAGAGAGAGAAGGGAGCTTCCACCAAATCTCCACCTACAACATCTGTCAGCAACCTGCAGATTCTGGCAGACGGCTGTGGCCAAATGGGTCATAAGCTTCTTTAAGCTGTTTGAAGCTGCAACATCCTGCAGCAGATCCTGGCAGAAAGCTTTACCAAACCTTCACCTACAGCCTCTGTAACCAATCTGTAGCTTTTGCCTCTGATCTGCCTAAAATATTTAGCACACAGTGGCTGCCAAACCACCAACCACAAGCTTTGTCAGAAAGCTAAGATTTTGTCTCCACCTGCAACTATCAACAAACATCAAACATCATCAGCCTTCAAATCTCCCTCAAAAGCCTATGTCAGCCATGTGCAGCTCCCTCCTCCACCTGCAGATTCTGGCAGAAAACTTGGCCAAAACCTTGACCTATGACCAGAACCAGCTACATTCGGTGGACTCCATCAACTCAAAGTGATGAAGAACCAAGTGCTACATCAAAACAGTTTCGAGCTCCATCTGCAGCCTCTGTCAGCAACCTGCAGCATTTACTTCCACCTGAAGATTCTGTCAGACATCTGCCCCATACCTCCAACTACAACCTCCTTCAGCAATGTGCAGCTTCCTCCTCCACATGCTTATTCTGGCAGACAAGTGATGCCAAACCTCTACCGAAAGCCTCTCTCAGAAATCTGCACTGCCACCTCCACCTGCAGATTGTGGCAGACAACTGCTGCAAACCTCAAACTGCTGGCAGACAGCTGCAGCCACAACCTGTCAGTATCTGCTTTAACTGCAGATTCTGGCAGACAGCGGCCAGCAAACCTCTAACTACAGCTTCTGCCAGAAACCTGAAGCTGGGGCCTCCACCCATAGATTTTGGCGGACAGCTGCTGCCAAACCTCCAATTGCAGCTTCTGTCAGCATCCTTCACGACCACCTCCATTAGCAGATTCTGGCAGACAGCTTGACCAAATGCTTGAACTACAACCCAACCAGCCACTCTCCAACAGCTCAATCACCTCAAGGTGCTGAAGAAACATGCAATCTGAAACCTTTTTGGCCTCCACCTGAAGCCTCTGTCAGGATCCTGCACCTCTCTCATCCACCTGCAGATTGCTTCAGACAGCTGCTGTGAAACCTCCAACTACAGCTTCTGTCAGAAACGTACAGCTTCCACCCTTTACCTGCATGCTCTTGCAAATAGCTGCCGCCAACTACTAAACCTATAACCACAACCAGCAACACTCCATAATCTCCATCACCTCTAAGTACTGAGGAACCATGCGTCATTTAAAACCTCGCTCAGCCTCCAACTACAGCCTGCACATTCTAGCGAACAACTGTTCCCAAACTTCAAACTACAGGCTCTGTCAGTAACCTGCTGTTGCCACCTCCACCTGCAGATTATGGTAGAAAGCTTGGCCAAACCTCCACCTGAAGCCTCTGTCAGAAACCTGCTTCCTCCACCCACAGAATCTAGCAAACTGTTGTGTCCAAACGTCCATCTACAGCCTAAATCAGTAACCTGCAGCTGTCCTCCTTTGTCTTGTTTTTTGTTTTTTTGTCTTTACCTGCAGGTTCTTGCAAAAAGCTGCCACCAAATGCTAAAACTATAACCACATCCAGCTATATTATATCACATTGAAGTTCTGAAGAGCTACAGCCTCTATCAGCAACCTTCAGCTGCAACCTACACCTGCAGATGATGGTACACAACTGAAGAAGAAAAACTGCCGCCAAACATCCTACTACAGTGTCTGTTGGCAATCTGCAGCTATCCCTCCATTTGCAGATTCTGCCAGATACTGACACAAAAGTTCCACCGAATTTCCAAGTCCAAATCTGCACCTTCTGCCTTGGCAGATTGCGGAACACAGCTGCACTACTGTCAGCAACCTTCACCACTGCCTCCACCTGCAGATCCAGGGAGATAATTTGGCACAATGCTCAAACTAAGATCACAACTTAAAAAATTCCATCGGCTCCATCAGCTCAAAATGCTGTTAAAACATATGCCATCTGAAACCCTCTTTGACCTCCACCTGCAGTCTCTGTCAGCAACCTGCAACTATCTTATCTAGCTGAAGATTGTGAAGGCCGCCTTCACTGGAAGACCGTCGCAGAAAGCGTGGCCAAATGCTCAAACTATAACCGCATCCAGAAAATGTCATCAGCTCCGTCACCACAAAGTGCTTAAGACCCATGTATCACCTGAAACTGTCTGATGGAGTCAATCTGTTTCATGGAGCTTCCAGCTCCACCTGATCAGGTCATTCTTCAGGTCATTCTTCAGCCTCTTTTCTGAACCTGCAGTTTTTGCCTCCATTTGCAGATTCAGGTAGATGGCTTCACCTAACCTCCGTCAAAATCCTATGCACTGCACTGCCACGTTCAGATTCTAGCAAACATCTTGGTGACACTGTCGAACTACAAACACAATCAGCAGCATTCCATCTGCTTCATCATCTCAAGTGCTTAAGATCCAAGTACCATCTGAAACCTATTTTGACATCCACCTTAAGGCTCTGTAAGCACCCTTCACCTGCCACCTCCAACTTCACATTCTGGCAGACAAGTAATGCCAACCTCCAACTGCTGGCAGACAATTGCAGCCATATCTCTGTCAGCATCTGAAATGTCTCCACATGCAGATTCTGGTCGACAGATTGGCCCAATGCTCAGACGAAAACCAAAACCAGCGACAGTACATCGGCTCCTTCACTTCAAAGTGCTGATGTAAGATGCTCCATCTGAAACCCTTTTGACTTCCACCTGCAGCCTCCATGAGAAACCTGCAGCCTTCACCTCCACCTGCACATTCTAGCAGAGAAATGCTGCCAAACCTTCACCTTCTTGCAGACAGCTGCAGCCATGTCTTTGTTCGTACCTGCATTGCTTCCTCCACCTGCAGACTCTGGCAGATGACTGGTCAGACAACCACCTACAGCCTCTGCCAGCAACCTGCATTCACTGCCTCTACCTGAATATTCTAGCAGTCAACTGCCTCCAAATATTTACCTACAGCCTCTGCCAGCAACCTGCATTCACTGCCTCTACCTAAATATTCTGGCAGTCAACTGCGTCTAAACATCTATCAACAGCTTCTATTAGCAATTTGCAGCTGCTACATACACCCACAGATTCTAGCAGACAGCTTGGCCAAATCTCCACCTGAAGCCCCTGTCAGCAACTTGCAGTTGCTTCCTCCAAATACCGATTCTGGAGAAAAGCCACAGGCAAAACTCCACCTACAGCTTCTGTCAGAAAAATGCAGCTTGTGTCTCCATCTGCGGATTCTGGCAGACTGTTTCCATCAAAACTTCACCTATAGACTTATTCAGAAACATGTGGTTGCTGCCTCCACCTGCTCAATCTGGCAGAAAGCTTGGCCAAAGATTTTAGTGGAGTATTTTGTCCAAATGTCAACAGCCAATATCAGTAACCTGCAGCTGCCCCCTTGGAGGTTGTTGCAAATAGCAGTCACCAAATGCTAAAACTATAACTAAAACCAGCTAAACTATCGCCCCTTCAGCATCAGTCTCTATCAGAAAACTGAAGTTGCCACCTCCACCTGCACATTCTAGCAGACCACAGTCCCTTAACCCTAAAACTGCAGCCTCTGTCAGCAACCAGCAGCTGTCGGCTCCACTTGCAGATTCTTGGAGACAGCTTGGCCAAATGCTAAAACTAAAACCACAATCAGCAATATTCCTTTGGCTCCATCACTTCAATGTATAACTTATCACCTCTTTAAACCTCTAAACAACCTGAAGCTGCAACCTCCACCCGCATATTTTAGTTTGTTGTTTTTTTAAACTTTATTGAATGAACGTCAGAAGAAGAAGTGGCGGGTGGATGATGTGACAGCAGGTGCCGTGCCAGCGCGGACAAATGCGTGCAGGTTCTTGCCCCTGCACGTACCAAAAAGCACCGGAGCAACAGTATAATAATCTAGCTATGATTACTGATGAATTTGGGTGATGTGTTCCTGTAATAATCATCTTACCTTGCGCATTTGCAAGGTAAGATGCACGTCAGAAGAAGAAGTGGCGGGTGGATGATGTGACAGCAGGTGCCGTGCGGTGTTCAGCGCGGACAAATGCGCAAGGTAAGATGATTATTACAGGAACACATCACCCAAATTCATCAGTAATCATAACTAGATTATTATACTGTTGCTCCGGTGCTTTTTGGTACTTGCAGGGGCGAGAACCTGCACGCATTTGTCCGCGCTGAACACCGCACGGCACCTGCTGTCACATCATCCACCTGCCACTTCTTCTTCTGACGTTCATTCAATAAAGTTTAAAAAAACAAACCAAAAAACAAAGTTCATTTTCTCGAGATAACGAGATAATATCTCAGGAAAACAAACTCCGTTTTCTCGAGATAACGAGATAATATCTCAGGAAAACAAACTCCGTTTTCTCGAGATAACAAGATAATATCTTGTTATTACGAGATAATATCTTGTTATATCGAGAAAACGGCTTGTAAAAAAAAAAAAAAAAATATGTCCACTTAGGGCTTCCGTAGTTAAGTGCAAAAGAAATGTGCCTTTGAAACCCATTCAACCTGCAGTTTTTGATCCCACAGCCATCTAAGCATGGAAACAGGCATTGTATTATTTCTGGGAGACATTCTGGGCTTTAGCCTTGAAATACGTCATTTTTACTATTTTCCATCTGATGACATCATTTTTCCCACATTTGGTGTATGAGAAACTACATGCTATTTCCACTAGGTGCACTGTCACAATCAATTTTGCTGAAAATCATTTACATAGCTCAGGGTAGTTTATTGAAAATAATATATTTTTTTCATCTAAAAACATAGTGGCATCATGACAAAAACTTGGCATTTAAATGTTTAAAATTCTAAAAAAAAAAAAGAAAAAGATATTTGATATTTATTATTAGAACTGAAAAATAAACTCAATGAAAGTAGAAATCAGTATTAATGTATAATATTTTTTAGCCTAATTTTGAAAAGCGCCTTATGTGCGCAAAGCGATACAAGTGAGAGTAATATTAAAGCTGGCCCTAAGGGTTTAAGTTTAACACTTTAGTTCACACAACACTTAAAAGACTAAAAAACAGCATGAGCATCATACACCCATTAGCATACTGACGTTGACCGTGTTTGCATGCTAATGATGATGGTCTCAAAGTTAGAGCCTGACAGTTCCGGTCCGATGTTACTAACATGGTGATGTGTAGTAGTACATAACGATCCCCTTAATTTTAAAGCCTTATAATTTGAATACAAGAGCTATTGTGGAAACTCTATACTGACACCAGCAAGAGAGTGCTGGATGGAAATTGAAATGGGGCTTGGACACAATTTATCAAGATAGTAACCTCATCCCCAATTAAAAATACAAGTCAAAAATAAACTGGAAGATTTTTCACTTAAATTCATTCATTCATTCATTCCTTTTCCGTAACTTGTCCTCGTAAAGGGTCGCGGGGGGGCTAGAGCCAATTCCAGCTGTCATCTGGCAGAAGGCAGGGTACACCCTGGACAGATCGCCAGACTATCGCAGGGCCGACACATATAGAACGACAACCTCTCAAGCTCACAGTCACACCTAAGGGCAATATAGAGTCACCAATCAACCCCTTTTCTAAGTCATGTGGAGAGGGCAATGAGCAGTGAGGAAAGGCCCCAAAAATTAGCCAGAAATAAGTAAAAAGTACAAGAAAATTGATGATGTTGAGAGGTGACAGATCATAGAATTTTCTTTTATAAAATGATCCCACAATGTCACATGAGAACAAAGGAAAAACATTTTAAGATACATTCAGAGCATGTTATCGAGGCCTGAGATTACGTACCTTTTTTTTTAAAAAAATAAATATATATAATGTAATGTGATATGTCAACAAAAAACAACAAACAAAAAAAACAAAACATTTTTAACATTTTTTGATAATTATAGAGAATGTTATCCTAGCTTTAAGAAGAACATTCTGGTAACTAAAAGAAAACTTGCCGCTGAAAACGTCACTTAAAGTTTGTATTGGTTGCATCGTACCATTCTCAGATTGCTTTTTAGAACCAAGAATTGCTAGCTGGCCTGTTTTATGTGAAGGCAATGTTTGGATCTTCAAACAAACAAGAATGAAATGTTGTTTCTCTTGATGACTTTTTTTTTCAAACATTCCCTCATGCTCACTCTCTATTTTTTCCTTCCCTCCATTGTTTCCAGTGTGTTGTGCTCATGTGTTCACATCCCTGTTACTCCAGAGGAGAGGAGTCTGAGCAGAAGCCTGTGGGCTGTGACCTGGAATTTAAAACAAGACAAAATCACATCTGCAACAATCAATATTGTTTCTTTGTTCTCTGTGACAGCACACTGGCAGCCTCAGCCAGGCAGCTTTACATAAATGTGGGTTCTATGGTGTGAGAACAAAGATTTTGCTGGCTGGGATAAAAAGCACAGGCCTATGTGGGAGTGACCCCCGAGGCGAGAAGCAACAATTGTTCTATAGCATGCTGCAGTTTACACATTCAGGGCCAAATGTAGCTGGATTAGTGACCTACATGCAACTGAAAAACACTACAATCTCCATGAAATAAGTTAGGAAGAGATTAAACTTAAATGATGCATGTGGAGGAATCACTCAGAGCAGCAAAAGTAATGACATACTGAAAATATGGAATCATGTCAGATGAGTTAAGCAACAAAAATATGAATAAAATTGAAAATGTGACATAAAACCTTCCATTAAACTCCATTATATAAACATAAAAACTGTAAACGAACTATGAATTCTGATCAGTCGGGTCAGACAACGTGGAAGTAAGTGTTAGCACAGATGTGAATATTAGTTTCTACAGTACAGAAATAAAATGAACAAATACAACAATGAAGAGAACAAAAACTACGGTACTGCCCAATTTGTACGCTCCGATCATTGCCGACTTGCGGCTGACGTGCTGACGTACTGCGGGTAAGCGTGTTACATCACTTCCGGTGTATCTTGTCTGTGTCTCTGGTAGCGTCTCTCAGCTGCTCCTACGAGCGATCCTCAGCTAATCTTCCAACTTGTTCCTTACTGCCGTTGCTTTATCTATCTGTGACTGAAAACTCATAAGTTTTACTTAATCACTCACAGCTGTCTCCTCCTCTCAGCGGTTTTTCTGTGTATTCACAGCCGCCTCTCACTGTTAGCCGGTTAAGCCCGTTAGCATTAGCTCTGGTTAGCGATGGCTTCTCTCTGCTCCTCTCCCTCTTCTGCTCTCTCCTGCTCAGTGTGTCAGATGTTTAGTTACTCCTCTGCCTCCTTCAGTGATAGTGGTACCTGTAACAAGTGTAGTTTATTTGCTGCGCTGGAGGCGAGGCTTAGCGATCTGGAAGCGCGGCTCCGCACCGTGGATAATCCCTCTGTAGCTGTGATAGCTAGCGAGCCCCCTGTAGCCGGTGCGGACCGACATAGCATAGCCTCTGCTAGCTGTCCCCCGGCAGCCCCCGTGCAGCCGGGAGGCTGGGTGACTGTCGGCGAAGCATAGTAAGTCGAAGCCAGCGGCACACCACCCACCCCTTCACGCTTTCAAATAAGTATGCCCTCTCAGCCACACACCGACCGAGGACACACAACCCTGGTCATTGGTAGCTCTATTTTATGCTTAAACGTGAAGTTAGTGACACCAGCGGCCATAGTCAAATGTATTCCTGGGGCCAGAGCGCGACGTCGAGTCAAATTTGAAGCTGCTGGCTAAGGCTAAACGTAAATACAGTAAGATTGTTATTCACGTTGGCGGCAATGACACCAGTTACGTCAATCGGAGGTCACTAAAATTAACATAGAGTCGGTGTGTGAGTACGCCAAGGCGATGTCGGACACCGTAATCTTCTGGACCCCTCCCAATGTGACCAGTGATGACATGTTTAGCCGCATGTCAGCACTCAACCGCTGGTTACGCGGTGGTGTCCAGCAAATGATGTGGGCTTCATAATAATTGGTGCTCCTTTTAACCTGGTCTTATCCGGAGGGACGGCATCCATCCCACTTTTGGATGGAGCCGCTCTCCTCTAAGAATCTGGCCGATTTTATTAGGGCCCAAAGCTACAAGGCAAACCAGAGTTGGGACCAGGTTTCAGAGTCGCAGTCTTACACGCTTCTCTGAGCTTCCTCTAGCACAGTCACACACCCATAATGTAAATGTTATAAAAACAGTGTCTGTCCCCCGACCACTTCATTTGTTTAATACTAAAATAAACAAAAGGGGAGTTGTACATGAAAATCTCATAAAAATTAACTCATCTCCTGTCATACAGCATCATAACAGGAGAATTAAATCACGGACTCTTGAACGTTAGATCCTTATCAACCAAGGCTCATTTAGTCACTGATTTAATATTGGATAACCATATTGATTTATTATGCCTCACTGAGACCTGGCTTTGTCCTGAAGAGTACGTTAGCCTGAATGAATCTACTCCTCCTGGTCACATAAATGGTCACGTTGCGCGGGACACTGGCCGAGGAGGGGAGCTTCTTATTTGATTCAAGCTTAGCAATTCACACTAAGGCCAAGTTAAACTATAATTCATTTGAAAGCCTTTTCTTAGTCTCTCACCCATCCTGGAAAACTTTACAGCCAATTCTATTTGTCATAGTGTACCGCCGCCCATACTCTGAATTTCTATCTGAATTCTCTGAGCTTATATCAAGTTTAGTGCTCCAATCAGACAAAATTATTATCGTAGGGGATTTTAACATTCACATGGATGTTAATAGTGACAGCCTTAGTTCTGCTTTCTCCACACTTTTGGATTCAATAGGCTTCAGTCAGTGTGTACATAAACCCACCCACCGCTACAATCACACCCTCGATTTAGTCCCTTGCGTGCAGCATCGATATTGCAGATTCATCAGTATTTACTGCGATTCCTGCTCTGTCAGACCATTATTTGATAACTTTTAATTTTTTATTACTTGACTACAAGCCTCTCAGTAAGAGCTACTCTTCTAGATGTCTATCTGACTCAGCAGTGGCTGAATTTAAGAAACTAATTCCCTCTGCTTTGACATCATTACCATGTCTTACAACTCCTGAGCACACTACTACTAACTTAAGTCATTCCCAAATTGACTGTCTCATCGATAATGCTACTGGCTCACTGCGATCAGCTCTCGACACACTGTTGCACCCTTCAAGAAGAAAATAATGAAACAAAAAAATTAGCCCCATGGTTTAACCTCCAGATTCGCAAATTGAAACAAACATCGCGAAAATTTGAAAAGACATTGGCGTTCGACCAAACTGGAAGAGTCCGTTTAGTCTGGCTGGACAGTCTTAAAGTCTATAAGAAGGCCCTCTCCGCCATGCCAGGGCAAACTATTATTCATCACTAATTGAGGAAAACAAAAACAATCCCAGGTTTCTTTTCAACACTGTAGCCAGGTTGACTCAGAGTCACAGCTCTATAGAGCCCTGTATTCCTTCAGCCCTAAGCAGTGACGACTTTATGAATTTCTTTAATAATAAAATCATAACTATTCGAGATAAAATCCATCACCTCTTACCCTCAACTGACCTGACCCGACTCAGATAGCCTGATTATGGCAGCAAGACCCGAAATTTATCTAGACCATTTCTCCCCCATTGACCTTCATCAACTCTATACTTTGGTTTCTGCATCTAAGCCATCAACATGCCTGCTAGACCCCATCCCAACTAAGCTCCTTAAGGAAGTTTTACCTTTATTAGACAACTTTTTATTAGATATAATCAACTCGTCTTTATTGACAGGTTATGTACCCCAGTCTTTTAAAGTAGCTGTCATTAAACCTCTTCTAAAGAAGCCCACTCTCGATCCTGAGATTTTAGCTAACTATAGACCCGATATCTAATCTCCCCTTTATTTCTAAAATCCTTGAGAGAGTGGTTTGCTCATCAGCTCTGTGACTTTCTCCGAGACAACAGTTTATTCGAGGACTTTCAGTCAGGCTTTAGAGTTCATCATAGCACAGAGACGGCACTAGTAAAAATTAATAACGACTTATTTATCGCTTCTGACACAGGTCTGGTCTCTGTTTTAATCCTATTAGATCTCAGTGTTGCATTTGACACCATTGACCATCAAATCTTACTGCACAGACTTGAATCCTCAATTGGCCTTAAAGGAACGTCACTAGCCTGGTTTAGGTCATACTTATCAGATCGTTCCTAATTTGTCCACATCAATGATCAACCCTCCGCACATACAAAGGTCTGCTTTGGAGTGCCACAAGGTTCGGTGCTCGGACCAATCCTTTTCACTTTATATATGCTTCCGCTTAGGCAACATAATTAGAAAAACATTCCTTAAATTTCCATTGTTATGCTGATGATACGCAATTATATCTATCTATGAAACCAGATGAAACTGATCAGCTATCTAGACTTCAAACATGTCTTAAGGATGTAAAAGCCTGGATGAGCCGTAATTTCCTGATGTTGAATTCAGACAAAACTGAAGTTATTGTTCTTGGCCCAAAACACCTCAAGCTCCTTTTTTCCAACAATTTAATTTCTCTAGATGGCATTATCTTGGCCTCTAGCACAACTGTAAGGAACCTCGGAGTTTTATTTGACCAGGATTTATCCTTTGCCTCCCATATAAAACAAACTTCAAGGACTCTTTCACTTTGCGTAACTCGCAAAAATTAGACATATCCTATCACAAACAGATGCTGAAAAATTAGTACATGCATTTGTCACCTCTAGGCTGGATTACTGTAATTCCTATTATTTGGTTGCCCAAACAAATCTCTTAGGGTCTCTCCAACTGGTGCAGAACGCTGCTGCTCGTGTTTTTTAACGGGAAGCAGGAAAAGGGATCATATTTCTCCTGTTTTAGCTTCTCTGCACTGGCTCCCTGTGAAATCCAGGATTGAATTTAAATCCTCCTCCTTACTTATAAAGCTCTAAATGGTCAGGCTCCATCCTATCTGTCACAGCTCATAGTTCCTTACCAACCCTCAAGATCATCTTGCGCTCTGGCGCGGGGTTACTTGTGATTCCCAAAATTTCCAAAAGTAGGTTAGGAACCAGAGCCTTCAGCTACCATGCTCTCTCCTATGGAACCATCTTCCATTTTCGGTCAGGGAGGCAGACACCGCTTTCAACTTTTAAGGGTAGACTTAAGACCTTCCTCTTTGATAAAGCTTATAATTAGGGCTGGCTCAGGCTGGCCTGGTCCAGCCCATAGTTAGGCTGACATAGGGTTTAACCTGCGGGGACTTCCTCTGATATGCTGAGCTCCTTTCCTTCTCTCAATGCTGCCATCAGAAATCATGCATGTCTGTTTACTGCATTGGCATGTGCAAGCTTAACTTAGCTCTGTGATAGCCATGTGGTAGTCTCACCACCTGGGCTCGCGATTACAGAGCCTGGGTCTGTTGAACTGCACTACACTAATCCTGTTGCTGCCTCTCGGGATGCTCCTGCTCCCTTGTTTCCTAGTTTCCCTGGATCCTGGCCGTAACCTTGACTGTGCCTGACCGTGGTGATAGCTGTGCTGATGCTGTGACCCTGCCTTTGGTTGTGCTCGTGCTGTGGCTGTGCACTGATTCTGTGCCCCCCGTCGCCTCTGATCGTGGTCTGGTCCTGGATTGCGCCAATGCTGTGATCTTGCCTTTGGACAACTCCTTTCACATATGCATGGGACTGTTATCATCTCTATCAACATCATCATAGAGAGCAATTACTAATTTCACACCTACCATTATTGTACATGACATGCATCTGTTTCTATTGTTCTGTGCCCCCCCCCTCTCCCCTCTCCCCTCTCTTTCTCTTTCCTTTTTGCCATGATTGTATTTCACTTGCTATTTCATTCACATCTATTGCTCGTCTGTCCGTCCTGGAAGAGAGATCCCTCACTATCCTCTACCGCTCTTCCTGAGGTTTCTTCCTCTTTTTTTTTTTCCCCGTTACAGGGGTTCTTTTTGGGGAGTTTTTCCTTGGGTGATGTGAGGGTCTAAGGGCAGAGGGATGTCGTACACTGTAAAGCCCTCTGAGGCAAACCTTGTTTTGTGATAATGGGCTATATAAATAAAACTGACTTGACTTGACTTGACTTTTATACTTTTTTAATTCTCCAGTATGATCACTGCATTGTTTGCATTTTATTGTTGCTGTTCTGAAATCACTTTGTAATCTTGTTTTAAAAAAGTGCTATAGAAAAAAAATAAATAAATAAAATAACACAACCAATTTAGAACAGCCAGTACGTTTATATGATGTTAGAAAAAGTCTAATTTTTTTATGTCCGACAAAAATGGACATTTAAAATATATGAAAACACGTTAGTCTGACCAAAATTTTACGTCTTACGTCTTACGTTTTTAAGTCTAACAGATAATGTGGTAGATAATGTGGTTGGGGGTCAAGTTACTCTTTTATGTTTACTACTCAACTGGTCCTGAACTGGCTGAGGCGTTCTGTGCATGATCCATAGTCCCCATGCCAGGCTTTGACCCTGAAAGTCGAACAGCATAACTTCATAGAAGAAGAATGGTGGGAAAAACAAAAGAACAAGAAAAAGAAAATTGTCTGTTATAAAGGTATATTTGATTTCTGATTTTTTTAAAGCCAAAAATTATTTTATTGAGCCACGAGGCTTGCTTGAAGTATTATTCTCAGGCTGCATAAAGGAAGATCCAACGATCTCCTCTAATATGTTAGTGAAATTTCTATGTAGCATGGAAGGCAAAACCCTTGGGCAAAAAATGTGCTAAACTCTTGCTAGATGTTGCTGCTTGCTGAGTTTAATCGCTGTGTAATAATTAAAGGTGATAAACATGAGCACTGTGATCACTTTATCAACTCCTCTCTCTCATCTGGATGTTTACAGCTGGACACTCAGTCACTGTTTGGAGAGGTTTCACAAAGAAAATTAAAACTAAAACTGCAAAAGTGGGCAGGACAGAAGTCTGCTTGTCCATTTGTTTTATGTCACTGACAGGCTCAGACTAATGTCTTCAGTGTCTGACAACATTTATAGAAATGATCCCTACAGAGATTGACATTTTATTTAGTAAGATCCTTTTTGTTTAACCAGAATCAGCCCCAAAATCACCATCACCAAACCCACCAGACTCTATTTAAATAAACGTAATTTTAGCGTGTCGAGAAGCATATACATGTTGTGTTAAGAAAAGTAAACAAAAGCACATGGCAACACAAGGACGTCAACAAACGCTCATGCTCATCAATGTCTAGGGTTTGCTGAAACATCCACCTTCCTCCTGCCTGCACTCCTTATATTATATCATAACTGTTTTAATCTGACACTGTCATTTGGCATATCATACAGACGCAACAAGTTTTGTCTGGCTGCATTTTCAAGTGACACAGCCCGCAGTTGGTGCCATCCTCTGGTGCATCAAAACACTGTGAAAGGTTCTGTTGGGCCACTTTCCAGGCTGACAATATCCAGCGGTGTATCACACAGCCATAAGAGGTGGATTTTGATGTCGGGATCTTATGCCAAAATCACTGCAAAAGGGGCGCTATTTGATGACTTCAGATTGAGAACAGGCTGAATATTTTTAAAAGATTTTTGTTCACTTCCATGTTGAATCTTTCATGGCAATAGAAGGGTGACTATTTTGTTCACCTCCAAACTGTTGTTACATGAATAGCTATATTGATGAGTGTGTGTGTGTGTGTGTGTGTGTGTATGCAGTGAGAGCAGATTAGGCTGGAGTGGATCTTCTATTTGACTTTGCAGGGGTGTGGGTCAATGTACTTCGACCTGAACGGTGATGTTGCTCTGTGTGCATGTGTGTGTGCATGTGTGTGATAATTGCTGTGGGACACGGCCAACCAGAGAGCACACATATTGATCAGGATGTTAGGTGAGAGTGTTTCCTTTCATCCAGCGGCCGTCTGCTCAGAGTGCCGGGGTGGCCTTGTTTTGCACTTAGCTAATTGCCTCAGTGAGAAGCTGAGCTCTCAGCAGCTTTACTACTGTCTGCTCTTTATTGATATTTACTCAGTGTGTTTGGAGAGAGGACGAGATGGACCTTTAAAAACTTATACAGAGAAACACACATTATGTGATGTTACTCACCAGGAGAGCAGGAATAATGTCAAAGGATGAGTAGATAAAATTCTATTCATATGCACGTTATACTTCATTAGAATATGGCAATGCATTAGTTAAAGTCCACCTAATAAGCAACATATGGACATTTGATAAATGATTTATTAACACACTACTATCTAGTTGTACACATAAAGCATGTTTAGAGGTGAAGCTGTGACCCCCTCTGGAAACCTTGGTGGTTTGACCATTGTGACTGTGTGTGAGTGCTTGGGACTTCTTGTGTGTGTGCTGGGGTTGTCTTTTTCGTCTGTCTGTGTTGCAGGGGCTGGGCGTGGCTTTCGGGTGCTGGAGCTCGGGGCACGCTCTCTCACCTGCGCCTCATCATCAATCAACCTCTCACTGCTTATATACTGGGACTTCACATCTCCTCTGCGCCAGATTATTTCCCGCTCCACAAGTGGTAGATCGGCCGTCTCATTCTGAGATTCTTTCTGTGCTTTTTGGATTCGTTTTTGTGTCTCTCGGATTCTTACTAATTGTGACTCTCTGTGTTTTTCTCCAGTGCCTCCCGTCTCACGCTCCAGCGCCTCACCACCCAGCCCCTCGTCTTCGTGCTCAGCCACCCGCTCTGGATCTTCACAGCCCTTCGCCACACCAACCTCACCTGCCTGCACTATACCTACCTCACCTGCCATCCGTGTCCACGTTGTTCCCCGGATCCCTTTCCCCGTATTCCCTCTCATCACATTTCCCTCATTAAAAGTTATGCTGATCAACTTGTCAATCCCTGTCCGAGTGTTTGCTTGTGGGTCCTTCCCCAATCATGGGGCCCACGCCGTCACACCCTCAAGTGGAGGTTGTTATACAGTATAAAAATGAAAAGAGTATTAGTAAAATATCATTGTAACTACATGAAATATGTACACTGTACATTAATTAACATTAAAAATGTCCCAATATCAGCTTACTACTTTACTAACTACTTTGTAATATATTATAAACCATCCATTAACCCTTTGATAACTTGATTTCTTTCAAAAACACTGGAGGAAAGAAGAAAGAAGAAAATTGTACAAAGTCAAAGTGCACAGTTCAAGAAAATTACCTGAAGTGTGTGAATTAAAAAAAAAAAAAAAAATCAAATCAATAATAATGTTGTTAAGTAATGACCTAGAAAATGTGCTTAAACATTACAATAATTCTGTAATATAATAATAATTCAAAATATCTAATCATCATAATTACAAATTTAGTTTTCCCGATCTTTTTTTCCTTTTTTTGCACCAATTTGCTTAGGATACAAAGTTTGAAATACTTCACATTAAAATCACAGCTTATCATGTTTATTTAATTGTGGGAAACTAAAATCTCTATCCATTAATATGCAATCAATTGTGTAGCCCTATTGAATTTAGTGTGTAAGGCATTTTACTGCAATGTTTTATTCCTGGCCTTTAATTGTTTCTGCCAGTGTGGCTATTGCTTGAAATATTTGGGTCCATATTTGAATAGCAGCTATATTTTGAGATTCTTTTGGTTTTGTTTCATGTGATCCGATCAAAATACATGTGAAACAGATTACATCCCAATTCATAAAAAAAAGAAAGAAAAGGAAATTTAGATATAAATGTAAAAACAACTGCGTCGCTGGGGAAGGGAGGGGAAGGGAAAGGAGAAAAGCAAGAAAAGAAAAAGAGCAAACTAACTAAACCCAAGGAATCAACACTCTTATTTGTTTGTTTGTTGTTTATCTTCTTGTTTTTGTTTTCTGTCTGCTATTTTAGTAGCTTTATGTTCATTACTTTGGTCACTTTGTTGACTTTCTATTTGGTTATATGTACTTAATGGTGAATAAAGGATTAAAATAATAATAATATTAATAATAATAATAATAGAAAGATAATATTGAAAAATACAGTTTGATTAATTCTTGGTTGGAGCCTTGTTCTACTTGTAGAATGTGTGTGGTGAGTCCAGAATAACAGAGAACCCAGCCCATCAGTCATCACGTTGTCGTCCCGTGTTCAATCAATGCCAGCTGTCCAGGGCAAAGCTCCATCGGCAAGGTGACAGCATTGGACACCGCGGCTCAGAACTGATGATCAGACAGAAGTGAGCCACCTTTCTAGCTGCACGGTCTTGTGTGGATTTCAGCTTCCAGTGTCCCTCAGCTCAGCAAAGCATCTGTCTCAATCAATGAGGCCAATAACCACAGGCTCCAGACAGCTTGTCTGTCTGCCACTGTGTTGTCTCTGACATTCACTCTGCCTCGCCGTCTGAAGTTACCAGCTGCTGAAAGCCCCCACTGAGCGACGGGTCAGCCAGCAGAAAGCATTATTAAAGGCTGCAGGCTGATAGCATCTCCCCACAATGCAGCTGTGTGTGGCGAACACATCGTGGTGTCTCACAGGAACAGAAGATCGGAAACAAGTGTGTGTGGATATGTGTGTGTCAGCATTACTTGAATCTCATTCAAAGCAGACTGATGACTTGACACTTGTGTTCCTTGTGCACAGCTACAAGAGTGATAATGAAGCTGCTTAAGTGTGGCATCATGTGTCCAATCCAGTCCAAAATGAACCCTTAGGGTCCGTTTTAATATTACACACACTCTTATTGATCTGTGCAAAAAAAGCTTAAAATCATGCTTAAAAAATATTTTAACATTATTTTCTGCTTCACTGAGTTAATTTTTTTAACCAACATCAGTCCTTATCATAAATATCAATATTCTTTTTTTTGTAGAATTTTAACCTTTCAAATGGTTGTTTTTTGTCATGATGCTTGGATGAAAAAAAAACACCAACAACACAAAAATGAATTATTTTCAATATGCTACATGCAAAGTAATTTTTTTTTTTTTTGTATAATCTCAGTCTGGGATACGTCAATGATTTGCAGCAACATTGATTGTGACAGGACAGTGCACCTAGTGGAAATAGCACGTATTTTCTCCATATGCCAAATATGGAGAAATAATCAGACATAATCAGGTGGAAAATAGTCAAAATGACAAAGTCAAAAGCCCAGAATGACACCCAGAACAATACAATGCATGTTTTTTATGCTTTGATGGCTGTAGGATCAAAAAGGTCAGTTTGCATTGGTTTCAATGGAGCATTTTTTTAACTTTACAGTCTGAATGTAACAATTTAGTTTCCACAGTGTTTTAGACTTAGGCTTTAGGAGCTGAGCTGGAAATTCACAGATTGAACAAATTAGCTACACAATATTTCCCAAATTATTAAAAAAATAAGAATGAAAAGCACATAAAATGTGCCAAAAATTCCCTAAGGGTGAAAGAGTGAAGTAAATGAAAAAATAAGGGCAGACATTCAACTGAAGGGTTTGGCGATGTGTCCACAGCTAAACTCCCTGATAGCAAAGAGGTAATTAATTCTTTTCTGGTGGATAAAGAAAGGTAGGACTGATGGGAACCAGGACGCAACAACTGAAAAGGACAGTCTGACAGCAATTTGTGATTAAACAAAACCCAGAGCGAGAAAGGTTGTCAGCTCGCAGGGCGGGCACCGAACAGATTCAGCTTTGAAGCAGATGCCAGCTTTTGGAGCCGGTGAGATCCATCAGGCAGACAGGATGGAAGACGCTAAGCTGCTGAGAGGAAGTGAGCACAGCAGAGATAAATGCCTCCATGCTGGCTTTTGGCTCACTGAGGCCCTCCCTCTGCTTCTGGGGAAGGAGTGGACGGAGGTGTGGAGGAGTCGATGGGAGAGTAGCTTCTCTTTGCTGAGGTGGAGTCAATGAGTTTCAAGTAATCACTGGAAATGCTGTGACCACTGTTTAAAGTACAGTGGAGTACGGCCACTGTAGTGTGACTCTGTGAGCATTATTCCACACAAATCATATTTACATGTATGTTTTAGATTTACTTTGAGTTCATATGCAAATTTGAAAAGTTTTTACAATAGAGGCCAAGTCTGGTAAAAGTATCAACACACAGTACATTTAAGGGCTGTTGACAAGGCAGCACTTGTTGCATGCAGTTTGGCCTTTCCTTGACATGACAACAGCAAAAAGTGGATTTCCTGCCATGACTGACAGCTGTATCAGCCAATCCATGCTAAAGCTCTCAGTAGGTGGGTTTCTATTAACGTTATGTGCTAACTGAAATAGCAAATGTAAAAAAACATCAAATGGAAACACATCCAGTTTTAAAAACAACCTAACCTATCGCCAAAAAAAGACGTTTTTGTGCTTGCATGAGGTGGTATTTAAGAGAACTGGAAAAAAACCTATTTCTCAAAACTGTTATGGAAATACTTTTTCGGTGTTTCTAGGTCACATGATGCTATGGCTCAAAAGTTGAGCAGAACATCCAGAAGTTTTGAATCCACAGTTCCTCTGTGAAATCCCTCATACGTGGATGCTCCCACATATAAGGGGCTTTCCTTTCTATTATGGTTCTCATAACACGCCTATAGATGCAATAGAAATTAAGCTACTAATGTTTTGAACATCTATCACCATGCTTCTTGGAATGTTATTGGGAAAGAAGTCACAGCACTCAGTGGAAACGTAGTCATCGAGATTTAAATAATATTGCTTACGTTTTGCACAGATCTGTAATGGAAAGCCGCCTCTTCCAGAGACGAAGACTGGGTGTGGACAGAGGTTTGAAAACAATTTTAAAAAAAAAACAATACTAAAGTGGAGAATTTTACACAGTGCTACTTCTGTAAATGCTTTTATCTCTGTCATGAAGTGAGTTTCTGTGGAGAAGCAGAGACCGTTTTTCACTGTTTTTATGAAAGCCAAAGACTCTGTGAGTGGTTTAATGTTTTGAAAAATATTGTTGCACAGTTTGTTGAGAGGTGTCTGATGGTTCTTTATATTCTGGAGTTAAGCTACAAAAAAAGCTGATGCCTCTAAGTGGCATCCACCAAACCAGATTGTGGAGGAGGCCGAGCTGTTCATTTGCCGCAGCAGGAAGAACAGAGCAGAGCAAAGACAAGGTCAGGACACACTTCCTGTTTTTATCTCTTTGGTAAAAGCTAGAGTCTGGGATGATTTGCGTTTTTACAAAGCAATTAAAAAACACTGATGATACTGTCAAACAGTGATGCAATGATGCTGGAATTTGTTCTGTGATAGGAGTTGATTTAATATTTAATACACTTTTTAGGTAGATGATGAAACTGTGTTGGTTTGTTTTGTAGCTGTGTTTTATGAAGAAAACACCTTACAGATCTATTTTTTTAAAACAATGTTTGAAAAATCTCTTTCTCTCAAACTCAGACCAAACTCAAAACTCTATGGTAGGGCTGGGTGCTATGGCTTTAAAATAATATAGCAATATTTTAAGGCTATATCACGATATACAATATATATCTCAATATTTTAAAATGTCCTCATAAAATAAATAGATAAATAAATTTAAAAAAGACTAGAAAAGCACTATACAAGTAAAGTCCATTTACCATTACACCTCACCTACCACTCATTAACTTAGACTGTTACTGCAGCGCCAATAAATGTCAGGCTTTATTTTCCGTAAACTGGAAACAAACTCACAGCTCTCCAGTTCAGATATTAATAGTAATGCAAATCTCAGTAGTGCTCCACTGTCTCAAAATGTGATGTCGTGCTCTGGAGCTTTGCAAAAGCCCTCACCTGAGAAACACGTTTCAGCTTACTTTTTAGCAGCTGTAGGTCTAACAGATTGTTTGTTACCAGCCAGCAGCCATATTGTTTTGGGACAAGCAACGTCTGGTAGCTGTAGGTTTTACCTCTTGTGGAAGAGTGGACCAGTCATTTTTCTATTTGAGTCTTTCTACTGCAGAGATAGCCCTGTTTTATGAAAAGATCATCCTTACAGCAGTGAAATACATTTTTTATGTCACCTCAAAACAGGAAAAAAATGGACGTGATGTAAAGTAAGGAAAAGCAATTTAACTCTTATAAATATGGAGTCCTGTCATGTCTCCTCACTGAGAGACTTCAAAGCGTTAATATTTTTTTTGTCTTTTTAATTTGGCCATGCTCAGTGCTCCTGTGTTGTTGCATCCCTCCCGCACACACTGATATCGGGGGCTGGGATTTTGATGAATATCCAATACATATGAATTTAAAATGATTCCATTTTAAAATGACCTTACATATAGGTTATGCTTTTAAAAGGTAATATTTTACAAATCATTTTCAAGTTTTCTAAGATAAAAAAAAGGTTTCAGGAAAATCAAGTTCAATGTTCAGTTGGTGCACTTCCAATTAATTAACTCTAATTAATTGCGTCTGTACCCCACAGTGCTGATTAGATCTTACAGGAAACTTCCTCTGAAATTAGAAGGAAATTAAGGACCAATAAAATGAAACATTACCAAAGGCTGCATTTTAAATATATGTTTCAATCATTAGTCATGACAGTCAATCCCTCTGTAACTCCTCAGGCCTTCATTTGTTCAGCTCAAATCACAGACACCAAATCATAAATGCGAGTGCCCTGTTGAAATAAATAACATGAACAAAGATGCAAAATTAACCCTGAGGACCCGCGATCATATTACAGATGCTGGTGTCGCTCTGCACACAAAATGTGCTTTTCAAATTCTGCGTTTAAAAAATATTATACAGTAATATGATTTTCTTCTTTCACTGAGTTATTTTTTTAAACATCATCATTCCTAATCATAAATATAAAATATTCATTAATCTTCATAATTTAATCCTTCAAATGCCAGATTTTTTTCATGATGCCACTATGTTTTTAAATGAAAAAAAAAACAAGAAATGTATTATTATGACTAGATTATTATTATTTTGGTGATCACAGCCTTGGATTTTTCAGTGATTAGCAGCAACACAGATTTTTTTATATAGTTTTTTTTTTTTTTAATGCAGTGTCAAATCACACAATCATACCGCTCTGTACACAAAATACACTTTTCAAAACCAGACTAGAAAATATAATACATTACAGTCCGTGTAAAGTGAATTCAGAGATTTGTTTCAAAACACATAATAAATGTTGGAAACTGATTGTTGAAAACATGTTACAAAGACCCTTTACTATGTAGTACTGAATTGTGGAGTTAGAGGGTTGACTGTTTTTTCACCATTTTCCTGTTTTAAGATTTTTTGGGTGGACCTTAAAGCATAGCTGGATAATGCACAGGAGCTATACTTAGCAAAATCCCGCCCCTTATAAAGTAGCAGTATAAAAACGAGAAGCATAACTAGCATAGTCCCGTGGGGCGTGGCCTCCGCTCCTCCAGCGGACACACCCCCAGCGTTTCAGATCAGAGAATTCTATGCATTTTTTTTTTTTTTTTATGATTTTGAGACCATCTTTTACATACTTGGTGATTTTTTTGGCCATTCAAATTTAGTCAGGTGTTTAATAACACATCTTTCTGTGCTGTGACAAACTCAGAACACATTTTAATTCTCACTTTAAATATGATTTTCTACTTTCATTGAGATATGTTTTCATCCTAATTGAAAATATCAAATATTCATTAATTCTCAAAATTTTAACCCTTTAAATGACAAAATGTTATAATGCTACTATGTTTTCGGAGAAAAACACAAAAAAGAGAATAATTTTTAATTTACTGCAGGCAAAGTAGATTGGATTGCAGCAGTGCACCTGGTGGAAATAGCATGCATTTTCTTCATTTACCAAATATGGTATAAATGACAGTTTAGGGAAATGCTTTTTTTTCACATTTTATTTTTGCTGAAATGTTACTTTAAAATTCACACAATTTAACTGAAATGTAACATGTGGCGTGATGTAGTTATACTGGTCCTGTAGAGCAGAAAGGGGACTCAACAGTGAAAGAGAGAGTAAGTACCTGTGAGTGGGAAACTGGAGGCAACATGTACAGCCTTGCTGCAGATTCAATAGATATTGATTTAAAAATATGTTTGTTTGTTTTTATTCTTGCCTGGCACTGAGACAAGACCAACAAGAAATATAGGAGAGAGTTTCTGACATGTATATATGAAGTAGGACCCCTTGCTGGAAGGATACAGTTACACTGAGACTGTACAGTGGGCTCCGTTCCCTCATAAAAGAACAGAAAAAAAAAACAACCCAGAAACAAAAATATGCTAAAATTATATATATATATATATATATATATATATATATATATATATTAGGAAATGACCACAAAAAAGTGCTAAAATAAAATATTATTATTATTATTATTATTATTATTATTATTATTATTATTATTATTATTAATAATAATAATAATAATAATAATAATATTAATAGTTATTAGGATTATTGTTATTATTATCATTATATCCATACATATACATATACATACTTTTTTCTGAAACTTTGTTTCAATGAACAAATACAATAATTTTCATGAACATATTCTAATAATTATCTCTACCTCTGTTTCTCATTGCATCTCTCAAGCTAATTTTCAGGTAATTTTGTCATCATTAATAATTTCTTGCAAATTGTAAGACATTGCAGGTGGGAAACTGGAGCATGTACAGTCTTGCTGCAGATTCAGTAGATATCGATTTAAAAATGTGTCTGTTTTTTTTGTTGTTGTCGTTGTTTGTTTCTTGCCTGGCACTGCAACAATATCAAAAAGAAAAATAGGAGAGAGTTCCTGACATGGATACATGAAGTCGGACCCCTCGCTGGAAGGATGCAGTTAGAGTACACTGAGGCTCCACAGTGGGCTCTGTTTGCTCCTCAGCTTTGGTGGAATCTAAATGGCTGCAATCACACTTATCTAAACATCCTGTCTCCTCAGCCAGTGGCGTGCAGTGAAGAGTTACCTTTAGCTCTCCCCTTCTCTTCCCAGGAGCCTTTGCATATCCTCATCGGCCCATCAGCTGGTCTTGCCGAGAGCTTCCCCGCTCTGCTCCACTTCCCTTTCTCCAATTCCGGGAGCAAGACACTATTGCCTTTCATTTTTCACCTTACTCAGGCATGATAGGAAAAAAACATATAAAAGGTTTTCCGGCTTCAGAGAGGACGAGATGAAGAGGAAGAGATGTCAGCTGCAAGGGACCATGGGAGAGGCTCTTTTTATGGGTAATATTTAATAGTGACATTTTATATGCGGATGCACCTCATATATTCTCTATTGAACAGTGCCTTTTAAAAAGACATCGGGGAGCCAAAGTGTTAAAGCACGAGCTGATGAAAGGGAATTCATCATTGTGGCCTGAGAGGTCTGCTAATAAAATGTTAACAATTGTGTGATCCCTCGAGAGCAGTCAAGCTGGAGATTGCACGATTGCGAGTGGATGGTTACCTTATTACAGAGATACAGGCCTTTAAAGGGAAACATTTCTTTATGGACACTGTCAGTGTTTAGTTACCTGACATGTTCAGGACACACTGATGATGAGTGCAGATTTTTATGGTAACAAGACAGTTTAACGCCAGGTTCACAGTGGATGCAGAAACATAGCAAAGGGCCCTCGATATTGCAGTCGGGCTGTTCACACTGGACAGTTCTATGTCCTTTTGCTGCATGACCAAAAGTGCCCTCTTTCAAAATCAGATTTAAAATGCATCTTAAAATAGGCAAACAAAGGATTTTTTGCATCCTCAATGGCAAATAAAGGCTAACAAGACAGGTAAAATTTAGTATTAGACAAAAATGTTTTTACATATTTTCATAGTGACAATCCAAATAAAAGGTTCCAGTCAACATGGGAGAAATTAAGCCTTGGTTCTCACCTTTAAATTGCTCCTCTGGATCCAAGGTAGAAGCTGGATGGTGGTTTCGTTAACTAGAGTTAACTAGGGAGTAAGTGTGTATGACGCCTGTTCCAAGGGGGACACTTGGTAGACCACAAGTTAAATGTGGGTAAGTGTTATTTCCTATTGTATTGTTTCAGATTCTAATGTGTGTTTTGTGTTTCAGATGTCAAAGTGGAACCTTGATTTTAAGAGGGAGGGTGGTACGCCCCTCCCACTGATTTGGAGGCTGACATACAGTTGTATGAAAAAGTTTGGGCACCCCTGACAATTTCCATCATTTTCATTTATAAATCATTGGGTGTTTGTTATCAGCAACTTCATTTTGATCTATCAAATAACTGATGGACACAGTAATATTTCAGTGGTGAAATGAGGTTTATTGGATTAACAGTAAATGTGTAATATGAATCAAAACAAAATTAGACACGTGCATAAATTTGGGCACCCCAACAGAAAAATCCCATCAATATTTAGTTGAGCCCCCTTTTGAAAAAATAACAGCCACCAGACGCTTCCTATAGCCTGTAATAAGTGTCTGGATTCTAGATGAAGATATTTTGGACCATTCTTCCTTACAAAACATCTCTAGTTCAGTCAGGTTCGATGGTTTCCGAGCATGGACAGCCCGCTTCAAATCATCCCACAGATTTTCAATGATATTCAAGTCTGGGGACTGGGATGGCCATTCCAGAACATTGTATTTGTTCCTCTGCATGAATGCCTGAGAAGATTTTGAGCAGTGTTTTGGGTCGTTGTCTTGTTGAAATATCCAGCCCCGGCGTAACTTCAACTTTGTGACGGATTCTTGAACATTATTCTCAAGAATTTGCTGGTATTGAGTGGAATCCATGCGACCCTCAACTTTAACAAGATTCCCAGTACCAGCACTCGCCACACAGCCCCACAGCATGATGGAACCTCCACCAAATTTTACTGTGGGTAACAAGTTTTTTTCTTGGAATGCTGTGTTCTTCTGCCGCCATCCATAACGACGCTTGTTATGCCCAAATAACTCAATCTTTGTTTCATCACTCCACAGCACCTTATTCCAAAATGAAGCTGGCTTGTCCAAATGTGCTTCTGCATACCTCAAGCGACTCCGTTTGTGGCGTGTGCTCAGAAAAGGCTTCTTCCGCATCACTCTCCTGTACAGCTTTTCCTTGTGCAAAGTGCGCTGAATTGTTGAACGATGCACATCCACACCATCTGATGCAAGATGATCTTGAAGGTCTTTGAAGGTGGTCTGTGGGTTGTTTTTGACCATTCTCACCATCCTTCGCCTTTGCCTCTCTGATATTTTTCGTGGCCTGCCACTTCTGGCCTTAACAAGAACTGTGCCTGTAGCCTTCCATTTCCTCACTATGTTCCTCACAGTGGAAACTGACAGCTGAAATCTCTGAGATAGCTTTTTGTAGCCTTCCCCTAAATCATAATGCTCAGTAATCTTTGTTTTCAGGTCATTCGAGAGTTGTTTTGAAGCCCCCATGTCGCCACTCTTCAGAGGAGAGTCAAAGAGAAGAACACCTTGAAACTGGCCACCTTAAATACCTTTTCTCATGATTGGATACACCTGTGTGTGGAGTTCAATGCTGAATGAGCTCATCAGACCAATTTTGTATTCCAATAAGTAGTTACAGGTATTCAAATCAGTGAAATGACAAGGGTGCCCAAATTTTTGCACAGCCTATTTCTAACCTCTGATTTAATTACATACAATTGAATATCGCCACACTTAAAGTTTTTGTCTCAAAAACACCCCAGTACTCAGCTTTGATTAGGAAATGAATGGCATGCCACTTTGATCATTTCCTGTGAAGATAAAGTAAATTATTATGCAGCCTCAGAGGGGTGCCCAAACTTTTTCATACAGCTGTAGCCGGTTTCATCAGACAGCATGCTGACATGGGAGGCACATTAGCTTGATTTTGCTCATCTGGGCCTTCCCAGGCTATAAAAGCTGGGCAAGGTGTTCACTTGCTCTCTCCCTTCCTTAAGCAGACATCCACCATGCATTGCTGGTTTTGGTTTGTTTGTTTTCACTTCTTTTTACTCAATCTCTTGTGTGGACTCCCTCCTTGTCACATTCACTGAGCCAGACTGTGAAAATAGCCAAAGCCATGCCCAAAAAACAGCTGCTCCGGCATTGCTGGAGAACCTTGCTGCTGCTGCAGCAGTTGGTGAATTTGTGCTTGTTTTTTGTCAGTATTGTTGTGGTCCAGTCTAAATCACAGTTGCATGCTCCCTGTGCCTGCACAGGCACATCACAGTGCTGTTGTTGTGGCTTGAAATCTCAAAATTTGCAACAGTGGCCTGTGGCTGCACCGACTGTTGATGAATGGTTTGTTGGTTTTTGGTTCCCCTTAAACCCAATTACTTTTTTTTGCCTCCCTCAGAAAACACCTTGAGAATCAGATAACGAGATGTTCAACATGTAGGAACAAATCGTTACAGAGAAACTGAACTCTGCGCCGCACATCACTGACTGCATCAGTAGATTTTAACAGTGGAGCTCATCACTGGTGACTGTGACACACAGTGTGTTACTTCCGTGGAGCTTGTTAAAAGAACCCAAAAGCCAGACCAATCAGAATGTGCTGACAGGCTGCTGAGCTGGTAACCCTCTGTGCTGTGCTTTTATTGGCTGAGTTCTGCACTGAACTGAATGTATCACTGAGCTGCAGACAGACTGAAATAATGCTAAATGCAGTGCATAGACTGAAGTGCGTAAGTGGAGCTGTGGAGGAGCCAGGGGTGGAGTGTGGTGACCTTAATCATGCATAACTTTCAGCCTTGATAAAATGTAAATCGGTGAGTTATATAGAAAGTCACCCCTGTGTCATTAACCCTTAGGGCCAGCTTTACACGAACCATAATTGCTCTGCACACAAAATGCGCAAAATCAAGTTTTTTTTTTTAAATAAAATATATATATATATATATATAGCTGTGATGCATTCACTTACCATTGTGGGCATTGAAGTGGGGTTTAATGTTGATGTGGCTGCATAGTTTAGCCTTACTTTGCAGTCACTAACTACAAGTTTTTGAACTGAACTGAATTAAGTATTCAAATCAGCAATGTCCATGCATCCATCCATTGTCATCTGCTTATCCATGACCAGACCACAGGTGAAACAGGTGGAGCAGAACATTCCATCCCTCTCCCCAGCAACACTTTTCGGCTCCTCCTGTGGGACCCCAACGCGTTCCCAGGCCAGACGAGATATATAACCCCTCTGGCATGTTCTGGTCTGCTGTAGGGCCTCCTACCACTCGGACGTGCCCAGGGGGCATCCTGATCAGACGCCTGGAACACCTCAACTGGCCCCTTTCGACGCAAAGGAGCAGTGGGTCTACTCCGAGCTCCTCCCGGCTGTCTGAGCTCTTCACCCTATCTCTAAGGCTGAGCCCAGACACCTAGCCCACTACCCACCCAGAGATGACAGTCCACCGTTTTCCAGCAGAGAACCTCAGATTTGGAAGTGCTGACCCTCACCCCGACCGCTTCACACTCGGCTGCAAACTGCCCCAGTGCATGCTGGAGGTCACGGTGTGATGAGGCCAACAGAACCCCATCCTCTGCAAAGAGCAGAGATGCAATTCTGAGGTCCCCACACCGGACCCCTTCCTCCCTGTGCCTTGAGATCCTGTCCATGAAAATCACAAACAGAATCAGTGACAAGGGACAACCCTGGCAGAGGTCAAATCCGCAAAATGATTCATGATTTTCACCTCTACAAATAACCAAAGCTGTTATAAATACCAAAAGAAAAAAAAATACAGCAGAACAAAACAAACAAACAAACAAACAAACAAAAAAAAACTTACTCAACACCAACAACATAATAATAAGAAATATATATAATAAATGCATCAATAGGCACCTCACTTTACTTAACATATAATGATGACACTGATAACTTATGATACTGCATCAAACTATAAGTCCTTGCTACAGTTGACTGTTGATTTATTTATAATGCATTATAAGCCCCATTGGTCAACCTCTAATTTATCACTGGTCAGGAGCATCCATAAGGCAGGTGACATTTATAAATCATTCTAAGTCAGGTGTATAATGGTTTATGACTGTTGTTATAGTGCAGTAAGCAGTAAGCATTATGTGTGACTATAAGTGTAGTCATAATGCATTATAAATGCATTGTGATTCACTATGAATGCCCTCATAATGCATTATAAATTTGGTCTTCATGGAAAGTATAACCAAAAATTTTAGCACAGAATCATCACATCCAGCTTTTCCTGTTTTTTTTCCCTTCATTAGCAGCCTTCTTGTTTGCTTGCTGTAGATATGTTTACAACACTTATGACAGTGTTGGAGTGCAATGGTGGCATGCCTGAGCATGTTCACAGTAATTATGTGCATATACCCTCAACAGTGATTGTGTGAAGGTCTTGGTATGGAGCATGCTGAGAGCTTAAAGCTCGCAGCTCTACTGATTTCACACATCAAGGTGTGTTTCAAGGTGTTAGGACGTACCACTGCATATGTGTGAAAAGCAGTGAAAAGCCTTTAGTGTCCTCAGAGGGAGCTGTGTGACGTCCAATTAATGTTCTCAAGTGATGTCACTTGAGTCAGCATTGCTTTGGTTGGAAGATGACAAGTTTGGGAAGTAAACAAATGCGGAGGTGAGGAGTTGGAAAGAACTCTGAAGCAGGCTGCTCATCTCTGCTGCAGGCTCAAGTGTGCACTGTGAGTCCATAATATAATAGAATATATAGCAGTACAAAGCAAAACTGGGATGGGTGGAGGAAACCAAGATATTGATCTATAATTATTTACACATTCACTTAACCGTGGGAGAAGAACTCAGGCTTATGCAACACGTTGTCATCTGAAGTTGTCACATGCTGCTGCTTTGTCAGTGGACTTTAGCGTCTACATCTCTAGGTCTTCTTGAGTCTGCTGTCTATGTCCCAGGAAGCCGAAACCCATGGTGAAACGTCCATCCTGTTCTCATTCTGAACTGGTCAAATATGTCCTTTCGGCGTATGAGCATGATGTCATAAGCCACCTTCCACGTTTACATGGAAGTGAAGTTATATGGCGCAGCCGGGCAGCACCAGGCGCAGCCGGGCAGCACCAGGCACGTCCACATGCAACGTCCACCGGCGGCATCACTTCAGAACGCGGCCCGACAAAACCAGACGCATGTGGCATGAGGTAATCACACTGCCACATAATATAAGGGGCACAAGTGCACTTACAGAGTGAGTGGGCAGGTGGGGAGGTGATGGTCCCACAGGCCACTAACTTTCATCTGGGAGTCCAGTGTTCGCTTCCTGTGTATATGCAATTTTTTTTCTGCACCTTTCCATGTGCCTCTTTTGCTTAAACCTAACAATTCGTGACTTTGTTGCCTGATCCTAACCATCATGATAGCTCACGTTGTGTGCTATTGATCCTTGTACTGTGTCCTAGAACAAATCAGTGTGAAATGGAAGTTAAAGTTAAATATACTTAGTTAAAAGAACAAGTTAAAACCTAAAATTAGCAAAATTGGAATTAAGGAATCAAATAGGAGTAAACAGAAACAGAATTCCTAAGATCAAGAAAGGTTACCCTAATGACAAAGACATTACAGTTGAAATTTTAGAAAAGGTTTGATCATATGTTAAAAAGTATTGTAAAAAGTACCTTAGTACCTTGTGTACAGAAAGAATAGTGACATTTGGAGTTCAACAATACGGATTAAGATGACGCCATAAAATCACACTTTGTGATAAATAAGTACAATTTTCTCTTGCTCTATAATCCTGTGAAGTGGCACACCGGGTGAGACAAAAAACAGAAAATAATTCTTTCTTTACTCACCCAGTGTCCGCCTCTGTTGAGATCTGTTCGTGGCGCCAAATTGTTGAAGAAAATCTTGTACTCTTGATGAACCGAAGAACAATGAATTAACGTAATAAATATTAACACAAACTTGATACATAGTTAAATAACTTAACGAGTAGTGAAATAACTCGGTGAGCCTCAGTTGACTTTACTCGAATATATATTTATTACACAAGTCTGATCAGAGAAGCCTTTGGCACAACACATGTTTATGGACAGAGACATACCAAAAGCTTCCAGTAACGGAAGGGTCATTCAGCTTTAAACAGTACATTTCACACGTCACACAGCTATGCCTATTGATATAGTCAAAACATGTACAAGGTCTCGCCTTTGCAGTATCTTAACACACAGACCTACTGGAGACAGTGAAAGACTCGAAAGGTCCTGATGACATCATGTGCTCATGTTATGTAAAGATGAGGACCGGGCTGTGTCATGCCACCATGTGCATTTGTTGATATCATGGTAACAGCATTCCCAAGCATGAACAGCTGACGCAGGAGTATGCTTCAAACATCATAGCCTCATTTCTTTCCTCGATAGGTTGTCCAGTCAATGTGAAATTGCACGTGGACATGGAGAATTGCCATAGTTAGAGACTTATGAAGCCCTTTGTCTCATTCACCCACTGCATGTGCCTGTTTTGTATGAAAATACTTCATATATACTGTTGACTTGCTTCTTCTTCTGCCTTTGAAGTCAATGAGTGAAAACACAGACAGCTCCACTCTGCCACTAGAACCCACATTGTGGTCAAAGGTGAAATTGCAGCTTGAATGATTTTTTTTTCATTCTTTCACAGCTGTTCTAAACTTATGATGTTACAAAGCAGAATTTTTGTAGCCTGTTTATTTTCTGCATCAAAATATCAGTCTGTGGTCTGCACAAGGTTGTGGTGTGCACATCCTCTGAAGTCTGCATGTAGCTGTGGCGCACATATCCCCCTGGCATGGATATTCTTTTAAACCTGGCAATTTAACAGTTTGAGGTGCTGTGTGCAGTGATGGTAAACAGTGCTGTAAGAAAAAAAACCAAACTCTTAGCTCAAGTGTTTGTTGAAAGGAAATGATAAGTTAACTTCTCTGTGACTTTGCAGAGTATTCTCCTCCTCAGTCGTCTCTGGCTGTGTTCTCGCTGCCTGTCACTCCTCTTCTCTGGTATCTGCAAGTGTAATGGAGGCTTGACATTTCCTCGACTTTGTAGCATAATTCATTTACAGTTACAGGAACTCATTGTTCATGAATTTACTTCTCCACTCATCCTCGCTGCACAGAACTCTTGCTGGGCGTTGCATCACTGTGAGCAAATCTAATTTACACATGAAGAAAAATGTCAGTTACAATTATATTCACATCACTTTGCGAAGAGATCCCGAACTCATTAAATGCTCCTCGGGCTAGAAATAGCTTGTTGATTCATCGACTCCATCTCCTAATGAAACAGGGGCCACACCATGATTCCCTTGTACCTACACCCTCTGCAACCTGCAGTGATTATCTCAGGTGCGTGTGGAGGTGGAAAGTGACATGGATACATCCAACCTGACACCGAGCTATTTTTTTTTCCAGCGGGCTCATATGGTGTAAGGTGACTCCAAGGTTCCTCTGTGGCTTTTTATTCCCCAGACCACCCATGTAATCAGGCTGCCACTTCTGATTAGCAAACACACCGATCACAGAGCCCAGGGGTCAGGCACACACAGCCCTGCAGGGGCCAAACCATCCAATCAGGATGTGTGGGCTCTCTCACAGACAAGGGAAGTAAATTCACAATTAGATTTAAGACCCATTTACAATTAAGTTTTCAAACTTTCTGCTGAATGTAAGAATGCTGCTCCTGCATTGGTCCCCGGATCTTTAGCTCTTCCACAGAGTTCGCAGTGTGAGCGCAGCGCTGATGGATTGCTCCATTCTGACACATGGTGGGTGGTGGGAGAGGCTCTGATTGCATCTATAGGCTGGTGTGCAGTTAGAAAGTTTGCAACAGGCATATGGATTTTTCACAGCTTTACTATTTATTTGCCCCCAGGGGTTCATGGAGGGAGTTTGTCTTTCTGAAATACCTTCACATTGCCTCTGCAGACCATCTCCACACTATCACTCTATCTTCCTAATAGACTTTATTCTCTCTTTTTACAATACATCAGACTGGACATGTGATGAGGAGTTGAGCAGGGATCCGTTCTTTTGTCACAAACAAGATGAAATATATCATCTTGAGATCGAAGAGTTACTTTAAAGAAGTCCATGACCATGCCCATTTTCAACCAGCTTTTTATCAAAACAGTGTGTGTAGTATGTGTAGACCACTCAAAGTGCTTTTACACTACATGTCACATTCACTCTGGTGGCTGAGCTCACACACAGCTGCCCTGGTGCAGGATTGGTCAAATGTGGACTTATGACAATAACTTCCGGCCAGTGAGATATGGTCCAAAGCACAGGAAAAAAGCTAAGTAAGTGAATCTAGAGTGAAGGTTTTAGGTTTTAAAGCTTTTTTAAGAGATTCTCACCATCGAAAGATGAAAGGTAATGAGGAAAGACAGGAAGTAAATAATATGATATGTACATTGGGTGTTGCAGTTCTTGGTTGGTGGTTGGACCCCCAGTTTCACCACAATAATTATATTTGAGATATTTTAGCATGTTGAATATAATTAGGTTATCCAATAAATTAGCATTAAGAGGCTAAGTATCCACATATCAAACTCAAAGTCTAAATATTTTCTGCCTGTGAGGTTTAGCTATTAAAATGATCATCACTGGATAAGAATCATAAAGTCCATATGAAATGACAAAATACTTGAAGTAGCCTGCCATTATGCTGCAGTATTGCACATTTTATATGCTTTTCATTTTCATTTTTTGATAATGTTTTCTGTGTTATGCAAATGGAATGCATTCTAGCAAGATTATGTATTTTTGTGTAATCTTCAAATTTCCAGCTCAATAAGTCTAAAATACACCATGGAATCAAAATTGTTACATTCAGACTGTTAATTGCAAAAAATGCTGCACTGACACCCATTCAAACTTTTTGATCCCACAACCAAAGCATAAATGACAAATTCCATTGCCTTGGAATTTGTCATTTTTACTATTTTCTGCCTGATGATTTCATTTTTACCATATTTGGCATATGGAGAAAATATATATGCTATTTATGCTATTTTCTATGGTATTTCCACTAGGTGCACTGTCACAATCAATGTTGCTGCTAATCATTGACATATCACAGGCTGTGATATAAAGCAAACAAACAAACAACTAGTGCTTTGCATGTAGTAGTCTAAAAACATAGTATCATCATGAAAAAAAAACTGGCATTTCAAGGGTTAAAAGTCTGAATACTATTGATTATTTAATATTTATGATTAGGACTGATGCTGGGTAAAAAAAAAAAAAACTCAATCAAAGTAAAAAGTCCTATTAATGTTTAATATTTTTATAGCTTGATTTTGAAAAGTGCATTTTAGTGTGTGGGTGAGTGTATTTGACACTGCACACACACACACACACACACACACACACAAAATAAATAAATGTTGCTGTTCATTATTGACATATAGGCTGTGATATGGAAAATAATTAATTTTTTGTTTTGTTGTTTTTTGTTTTTAATCTAAAACACAGTGGCATCATGACAAAATCCATTCAGAAAATTAATTGATATTTGATATTCATGATAATGGCTGATGTTGGCTAAAAATTAACTTAATAAAAGTAGAATATAACATACATGTATAACAATTTTTAAAGCATGATTTTGAAAAGTGCATTTTGTGCTTTTTTTTTTTATGAATGTTTGTAATATTAAAGCGGGGCCCTAAGGGTTAATGGAGCACAAAAGGACATGGTCCTGTTTATGTGTTTGGTTGCGACCTCCTTGAGAGCCTCAGTGCAAGGCATTTCTCTGATCGTCAGTGACTTGTTGATGCTGTTGCTCCCAGCAGGAGTGTACGGTTAATGCTCCTAAAGCTGCACATCACACAATGTTCCACTTGTCTCTGGCCAATATCCAACTTTGTACAGAAGTTAAAATGAAGTGGAAACTTTCACTTGATCCCAGCGCGGGCATGATGGAGCCTCTGTGTGCTCACAGGCCCAGATAGCAATCAGCTGGCTGTAAGAGGTCCCCGCTGGAATCCTCCATAATCTCTGAGGAAGACTTCTATCAACCATAAAATCTTAATAGCATATAAAAAATCATCTGTGTGACCTTCAGGGACACTATCGCTGCAGATGAGATGTGCTGGTGTTTGTTCTGCCCACAAAACAAAATACAACTGCTGCATGAACAGTTTGCAGATGTTCATCAGCTAGTGCAACTGCCGTCATCAGTGGTTCATATTTTTCTTATTCCATCACATATGCAAGACAAACCAGGCTAAAAATGTCCTAATCAAGTCTGCCTTTAGCTGTGCACTGAAGGACAGCGAGCCTCCGAGAGTAGAAGTAGGCCAGCCCGGACAGTAACAAAGCTTTAATTGAGAAGATTTGTGTACATGCCACGCAGACTAAAACAAGCTATGAATCTCAGCCTCTTGTGTTTCTCCTGAGGCGTGCAGAAGGAGTGGCAGCCAGTTTCAATTCACAGCATACAAAGGTGCTGCAGGGGCTTGCAAATATTGTATTGTGGTAAAAGACGAAGACGGAATCATCACCAGGGGATGCAGATGTGTCCTGATCTTTCAGAAGCTGCAGGAAATTTTGTTCAGGGAGAGACATTCTGCGAACAGATGCTTTGGAAGACATGAGGAAGTGCTGGCTAATTAAAAGATCCAACTTAGACATAAGCTGAATGATTTTTAAGATTGACTTGAGGCAGGAGGCCAACAGAACCACATCATCTGCAAAGAGCAGACATACAATTCTGATACAAATAATTTAGATACAATACAAATCCTCAAAGTGAACCCCTTCCTCCTGGGACTGCACCTTTAGACTCTGTCCATAAAAATTACAAATAGAATGACAAGGGACAAGCTTAATATTACATGTGAGGAAGTATGATGTATTTCTTTAACTCTTTCCCCGCCATAAATGAGATTTTCTGTTATTTACAACATAACGCTTTCCTGCCATTGACAAGATATTTTGTCAGTCTTTGTTTTCACTGTTATTGTGTAGTGTGTGTGTGTTATTGTGCTGTTATGTATGTTGTGCAATATAACAACATTTCCACATCTAGAAACAAATGAACAAGACAATACTGGGCCCAGGGTGACGGGAAGCGAGGACTACTAACTTACCGACTTACTTGCTATATAGCAGTTTTTCAGCAACATTATTTTCAAAAAGCAACAAGAGACAAGAGTGAGTTTCCAGCTTTGTTATGTTAAAAGAAAAGTTGGTATCTGAATGTGTAAGTCCTGCCAGCTCCAAACAAGCAGAACAACATGTAGTTCACAGCAAAGCCGTTACTTAGGGGCCGTTCTGTAGCTGTGGTGCTTCCAGACATTTTGGGAAATGTTCCACTCTATAGAACCACTATAACTCAACAGAATATTGTTTTCTGTATTATTTTGCTGCAATTAAAGTTGACATAAGAAAATAACAGGCAAATTAAATATGAAATTGATTTTGGTCTTGAAAATGACTTTATTTTACAAAAGTGTGATTTTCTCCACTTTTTGTCAAAAAATGTTTTGTTGTGTTGTGTTTTTTGGTGAAAATACACAAATTCAGATGTTGATAAAAAAGGAATGGGAAATAGAAATGTGTTTTTGTGTGTGAAAACAGATCTGTTTTATTTTGATATATACATTATTTAAATATTCAAAACACAAAATATTCTGGTGGTCTTGAAAGATTAGATGACCAAAAATGCTGGTGCTGGCTTGTAAACTTAATTATAATCCTCTAGCAGGGTCAGTGTTAATGTGACCCACTCTTTGTAAACACTCTATGTATGTGAAAACATCTCTCAAACATTTATAGCCATTCTTATATAATATAAAGGAAGTAATGAGATCCTGTAGTTAAAGTAGCTAAAACACAAACTGGAAACATTGTGAGGAAAGTATGGCTGTCAGATAATTGCAGTGCAATAACAAAAACACACAGGGACTGAAATATAGTGGAAGTATAAAGTGTGACTGTTTGTGTTTAAATGAATGAAGAGCTTAAATGTATGAATGCCTAATAGGATTTAGAAACCAATGATTTGCATGAGTGCAGCTTGGTTTTCTCTGACCTCGCTCCGCCTGGAAATGAATGAACTCAGGCATTATCTGAGGAGCTGAAAATGCACCCAATGTTTGATTTATTGCTGCAGAAATTGTCAGCTGTGACAGATCCAAATCATAACCACTGTACAGCTGCATCCTCACTGACACTGTGATGTTTGGAGGAGCTTATTTTTGGTGATGAGAGCATTAGCTCTTCATTTGAATTTGCAAATGACCAAAAATGTAATATTTTTTGTCCAAACTGTACCTTTTTATCAACTGTACTGTCTCCTGTCACAGATTGGTGTGTGCATGTCTCCCACTGTAAACATGTTGGGCTACCTCTGATAGCGTCTAAAAACCACTTTAGAGTTTTTCAATAGAGAAAACACATCATAAGGAATTAAGGACACTGTCCAGTTATACAAATGAAACGGATGTGAGTCCTTATTGTAATAGTGTGAGTTAAGGTTGTAATATACGGTGGCTGGGAAGTGCAACACGAAATTAAAAAGTGTGAAACACTTATACAACGATTGACACAAATTCATATTTTGGAAAACATTTTAATATTTTTTAAAACAAAATTACAAAAGCAAAACACTTTTACTAAGGACAAAACATGTTTATATTTTCAAGAAAAAATTTACAAGATGCGATACAAAATTACAATTACATAGTGTGAAACACTTTCACAGAGCACACATTTTATTCTATTTTTTTCACATTTTGTGATTTTGTTTCTCAAAATCTCTTGTAAATTTGTTCTTTAAAGTGTTTATTTGTTTTGTCCTTGGTGTTTTGCTTTAATAATTTTGTTTTATAAAGTGTAAAACATGTTTTCCAAAATCTAAATTTATATCCACTTTTGTAAAAAGTGTTTCACTTACTAATAGTAACGTGTTGCACTTCCCAGCCAGTGAGCACTCTCCAAGGCAAAAAACAAACAAACAAACAAACAAAAAAAGACAAAAGAAAAACCCAACATTAAACTAGAAGTTTATGGCTTTTTTTTCACCATTAAAAAACAGTGACAAAAAAAAAAACAGGTCGAAAAGAATACAGAAAAACATTGTTTTGAACATTAGATGGTTAATATCAGCAGAGATAAGGGCTATTTCCTTAGTTAATAAAGTTGATAAAATATCATTGCTGCAATGCCTGGCAGCAGGATCAAATATGCATCAGATGGCCAGTTAGGACTGATTTCCTTGGTTAACTATAGACCCAGACATATGTAGGTGTGTTCCTTTGGATGTATGTGTGTGTGTGCCTGTGGACATGACAAATAAACAATCAAGCTTGACAGAGAACACAGGGCGAAAGAAAATGAGACAGAAAAGCTGTTAGTTTCACAAAAGAAGCCTTATTACATCCAGGGGGAAATTAGTGAGCTGTTTGATGGATGCAGCGCTGCGGTGTGATGGTGAATTATTGTGCAGCCGGTGCATAAAGCAGTCATTGGTCTCAGTAGGGCACATGTGCCACACTATCAATCACAGCCATATGAACACAATCAGAAATGTGTCACGCAGATGTTGTGGTTAACCTTCAGGATTAATGACACATCCTCCTGCTCATATTCAAAAGGTTACAAGCTTCGGTCATAAACCCGCATCCACAATTACGTTGTGTAAAATCTTAATAACTGACAAAATGCAACTCATTCCAAAAACACCATATTGAGGTGAATAAGCCTCACTTGACTGATTTATTTCACGCTGCACATTACAGCATTACACAAGGGCCACTTCTATCAAAAGGCCATCAATAATGAATGGCACCATATGGGTCGCCTTACCCTCCTCAGTGTTTTAATTATGTGAAAGTCAAGCAAAATCCAATTTGCTATTTTGCATTATTAAGGAACAGTGAGCCTGCAAATACGCGCGGAATTTAGAAAATTTGAAGCTTAAAATGATTTGTCTGTTTTATCACTATTTACCATTTTTTAGACAAACAATAAACATTTTCTCTGCTTTTGACATGTTTTTGTCCAGCAAATAGCTGTAAATTGCAATTGTGTAATTTTAATATAAAAATGTGTGATTTGTTACAACATGCAATTGTTGTAATTTTTTTTGTTTTGCATCTTGTTTGTACTATTTATATGAGTCTTTATAAAGGATCATCTTTTTTCCCCCTTATTTAAACAGGTTAATACCATTGACATTAAATAATCTCTTTTCCAAGGGAGACCTGGTCAAGTCAGCAGTGAGAACACAAAGTTGCAGACAGAGACACAAAGGAACACAAAATACTATTCACAAGCACTAAAATTAGCATTAAAACATTAACTTTTTATGAGTCAAAGGAGAACTTTCTGGGAGTCAGAAACATCAAACATCAACATCCTATAGAATCTGCTTCTAAGTCTTTTATTTTAGATTTAAAAATATTTAACGACACCAGCTCCTTGAGTTTCAAGTCGTTCTGCAACAAATTCCAGGCTGAGGGTGAAGAATACCAAAAAGCCCTTTCCCCAGTTTCTGTCCTAGTGTTTGATAAATAGGTCCTGGGAATGTAGCTACTGTCCACTACTTTTCTGTCTGATGAAAACACAGAGGTAGTTACTGAAATAGATATTAGAATAGCATGTTTCTAATGAAAGTGAAAATCTTCTTTATAGCAGGATGTCCTAGTTTTTTTTGGTCAAATACAAGGTAGATTTATTCATATTTTTTTAAACAAAGTTTTAGAAAATTAAATTAAAATTTGTCCTTGATCCTGCTATTTTAATAGATCTGTTATTCAGATCTATTAAAGTCAGCCATTATTATTTTGTGCATCATGACAATGATGATAACAGAGGTCCATTGCAGCCCATTTCTTCCATTCCTTTGATACGCTGAGCTCCTTTTCCTTCTCTCAATGCCGCCATCAGAAAATCATGCATGTCTGTTAACTGCATTGCCATTTGCAAGCTTAGCTTAGCCTCAGTAGTTTAGCTTAGCCTAACATCTGTGATAGCCATGTGGTACTGTCACTACCTGGGGCTCGTGATTACAGAGCCTGGGTCTGTTGAATTGCACTACGCTAATCCTGTTGCCTCTCGGGAGCATTCCTGCTCCCTTGTTTCCTAGTTTTCCTGGATCCTGGCCGTAACCTTGACTGTGCCTGACCGTGGTGATAGCTGTGCTGATGCTGTGACCCTGCCTTTGGTTGTGCTCGTGCTGTGGCTGTACTGATACTGTGCCCCCCGCTTGCCCTGATCGTGGTCTGGTCCTGGATGCGGCGATGCTGTGATTTTGCCTTTGGACACCTTGGACTCTTATCATCACCCTCAACATCATCAGTGCAATTAATAATTTCACACCTATCGTTATTGTAATATGACATGCATCTGTTTCTATTATTGCTGAGCCTCTCTCCCTCTCTCCTCCCCTCTCTCTTTCTCTTTCCTTTTTGCCATGATTGTATTTCATTTGTTATTTACGACATCTATTGCACGTCTGTCCGTCCCGGAAGAGGGATCCCTCATCATCCTCGATGTGAGGGCTCTACACTGTAATGGCAAACCATGTTTGAATAAATAAAAATAAAATTGACTTAACTTGACTTGATATTTGAATGAATTAGCCAAAACCAGGACAAACTTCAGATTGAAATGCAAAAAACTTGTTTGCAGTTTCATTTCGAAGTTTACATTGCTGCTAAATTTAAAAGTAAATTCCACATTAAATTTAATTACCATTATAAAGTATTTGTCAGAGGTGCAATGATGCATTTTCAAACTTCCATAGTTGACCAAAAAACAAAAAGGAAGTAAAAACTAAATAATCCCTAATTTATATATGTTTTTATGTTGCATTAGCAACACTTAACAGTAACTAGAAGGACAGGTGAATTGTTAGCCTAATACTGTTTTTTAGCAAATCAGATATGAGTCAGGCTGAAATCCACAAGGAAAAAGCTGTGTTCTGCCCTGTTCACCTTTTCTGTGATGAGCCACTGTTAATGTTTGAGTCTGCTGCTGAAAACAAGCCTCTTCCAGCATATGTATCACAATAAATGTAGGGGTGATACAGTAATTTGGCAGTCTTATCTTGAAGTGAAGCACCTCCAGCCTGTCACACACTGACAGAGCGTAAACATTATGGGAAATACTTGGGCTTTTGACATCCTGGCAAGACATAAACTGTATGAAAAAAAAAATCTACCAGCTATATATTTTTTTAATTAAAAAAAACAACCTTGCTTAAAAATAATAATAATTGTGTGACATATAATATATGATTATTTTCCCTAAACATTCTTCCCCAGCTTTTTTTTTTTTAAAAAAAAAAATCTATATCTACTAATTTCTTGCAATTTGTGGAACATTTCTTACCAAGTTGCTCACTGATTTTTCTTTCCCTTTTTTTTTTAACAAAATCAAACCGAGTTGCTCAGGGTTCAAGGTTTAAAACTTGACAAAACTTGTGAAAGGCATCTGATAACAGCACAAGAAAAGTGATGTCGCTCCAGGTCACAAAGGGATAACATTGTAATACACAAACTGAATATGATGATGTGTCTGTCAGTATGAGCTTGATGTTTCATATGTTTTGGGTTTTTGTTGTTTTGCTTTTTTATCGTAAACAATTGGATCAATATTTGAATAAGCCTGAAAAGGATGCTGTATTAACATCTCCACTTCTAGTTAACAGGTGATGTTAAGTGGAGGTAAGAATCAGCTCAACATGAAGAGCTTAACAGGAGGACCAAAGAGCGGTGGTATCAGAGCAGCACTGAGTTTACAGAGGGTTACAGAGTCTGTATCAGGGACAAAAAGTTGGATCCATGCATCCCTACTTATTAATACTTTCCATATGTCTCCTGAATATTTCTCTGTGTTCACCAGTCTGTACACTATCTCACAGCAGCATGTGGTTAAACTTCCCCCCAACCTACTTTCCATGAGGGATTGTGTAAATAATTCACACGCTGTTGAATTTGTTTGCTTTGTGAGGATTATGTGGGGGCGTCTGCTGTAAACTACTTGTATAAACTTGACAACAATTAGCTCATGTGGTGGCTCTGCAGGTTACAGCTCTCCAAAGCACGCCGGTCTCCAGTCAACAGATGCACTCCCAACACTTTTATCATCTTCCATTACCACAAAATTTACCTCACCTCTTAAAAATATGAACATAATAACAACAAATTGCTGAGAGACCACAAGGCAATATACAAAGACGCAGCCAAAACACTTGTTCCCAATTGTAAAATAATGAGCAGGAAGTCCTGTGCTGCTGTGAGTAACACAAGAATCAGTGCAGCTTGCTCTGCCTGCCTCTTGGAAGTTGCTGCCAAACATATCTCCGAGACCACAGCTATTACCTCTGTTCAGTGGCATGCAATTTATATGGCGCTCCCCGGGGAAATTAACTTTGTGGTGACAACTCTCAAGATCAACAATTCTGAAAGGAATTCAGGCCATTCCTCTACAGAGAGGAATAGTATAATTACAGGCCGTGAACTTGAGCATAGCCCCTCTCCAGTACAGGAATTTTGTCTCTCTCTGGACTATTTATATCATTTTATTTGTGTGAGTGCTTTTTCCTCATAAGAACTGGTACTGAACAGTTTGCTTTACAGGTCAGAATCAAGAGTTTGACTTTCGAGCTCAGAGATCGTTCCCTCACTTTTTAACCCTTTGAAACATTGACTGACTTTACCTGTGCTGCTTTTAGACGCCTTTCACAAGTATTTAAACCTTTGAACCCTGAGCATATTGGTGCAATTTCTTTCAAAAACATGGGAAATATGGGGCATCTAGGAGCTCAGCTGGTAGAGTGGGCGTCCTGTGTACAGAGGTTATGTCCTCACCACAGCTGCCACAGGTTTGATTCCAGCCTCGGCCCTTTGCTGCATGTCCTCCCCTCTCTCTACCCCTTTCAAGTTGTACTATAAAATAAAGGGAAAACATTCCAGGAATTGTTAATTAATAAAAAAAATATATAAAAAAAAAAGCTAGAGACTGTGTGGATAATTATCATGATAACATATTTTTGAAATTGTTACAGAAATATTATGACTCTCTCCCCATTTTTTTCAGGTCGTGTCCTTGTTTAACTTTTCTTTTTCCCCTTTTTGTTCAACAATTTTTCTGATTCTTTAATGAATTTTCAGATAATTTTGTTGTACTTTTTTTTAATTTCGTGCTAATTGTTTAGTCATTTCTCCCTTTCCCTCCTCCCATGTTTTATAAAGAAACCAAGCTGATTTGCTTAGGTTTAAAAGGGTTAAAGACTAAAAATAATCATTGTCTACCTTTTGCCTATATTTCCCATCCTGATGCTGCAGAGCAGAGCTTTGGCACTAGAGGGGAGAGAACTGTGCACACGCCATGATGAGACTGAGGCGGCGATTATACCCAGGCAGCGCCGAGAGCCAAATGCATACCAATGGGCTGTGGAAATACTGATATGCAGAGGGGGTCAGCCAGAAGATGAGCAGTGAGCAGTCTGGCCTGCCAATGGCTCAGCTGTCTCGCATTCCAAACTGTGTCCTGTTGCATAATAAAGAGAAGCTGGAGCACACAAAGACTTCTAATCCACAAAGCTATTACAGCCACACTGAAAGCAAATCAAAGTTCATCCACCAATGTTCATCTGTTACTTGCAACAATTGAAAATAAATACAAGATGGGCTTAAAAAGAGATTAGTTGAGCTTTTGTGTCCATCTCATCTCATGCATATTTATGAACATATTACAGAGAGTTTCTGATAAACATCAGTCAGATCTCTCTATATGACAAAAGCTCTGTATTGTGATATGACTACCAGGGACAAAGACACCTGCTATGAATACAGCCCAGGGACAAAATTACCAAGAAGCAATATAAAGACCAAAAGTCCCCGTAAGAAGGGAGGCTGGGGGGGATGGATTGGTAAAACTGCACATTTCCACAGGAACTATTGCCTGTGTCCCATATGAAACTGAGTGCACTTTGAGTTATTTTAAGGTATGTCGTCATTATGTTTCTTTTCCTTAACCTAAGTCCAGAACTTTAGGTTAAGTATGTGTTGCGTGGCCAGGAGTCAATTGAGTCCACTAGTTGACCCTTAATTTATCAATAAGACTTAAATGAGAATTTAAAACCAATTAAAAAATGTTAAGAGGATTTAAAAAAAACGACAACGCCACCTAGGGATTTGCAGAGCCCTAGGACTCTAAAAGGCTAAAGGTTCTTTAAATCAGGGGTGAGCAGAGTTAAAAAAAAACAACACCAAGGGTAAATGTTAGTTCACACTGACCCTGTCACATATGCAGCAACATTTTTGGGGCGCTAATTTATTAATTTTTTTTTTTTTTTATTTATTAATTAATTAGCGCCCCACAAGTTTTCATCCCAACTCGTCACATGGTGCTACTCTGTCAGTGACCCTCCATGTATATTTATGGCATTTTGAGAATGCTTCTGCGTCAGCTGTTTGTGCTCCGGAGTGCCATTACCATGATGTCAACAAATGCACATGGTGAGATGAAGCAGTATGGGCTTTATGTTTACACAACAACATGGACTGTCACAATGGTTAGGATTAGGCAACAAAGTCACAGATGGTTAGGTTTAGCCAAAAGAGGCACATGGTGTGGAAAGTGTAGAAATAAACCCCACACATCCACAGGGGGAGCGAACTTCAGAGTGCACTCATGCTCCCTAAATTCATTACCAGCAGCGTTATTACCGGATGTTGTCCTTCAGGGTTTTATACTAATGCGACAAGTTCCGTCCAGCTGCATTATCAAGTGACGCTGCCCATGTACATTGAATGTGGACACGCCGGTGTCATACTGCCATCGACCATGACCAAAATGTTTTGTTCAGCAAGAAAGTCTTCACAAATGAACAAAGTTTAAATGATTTTTGAAGCCTAAATGCAGAATAAACTTGACTAAAGTTGGGCTTTAAAATAACTACACTATGGTCACCAATTCAATATCACCACCACAATGAGGCTGTAAAGCCAAAGTATCTGCAATCTCATTGAGCCACTGGTTAGCAACAACCTTTTTTAAGACACAGAAATGCTTCCAAGTTCACAGTGGGGGTTTTACTGATGTATTTTATGTCCTAGAACAAAAGGTGAAAGTCTGCTTAGCTTTTGTTAAGCACAGACCTCATTTCAGGCTTCTAACCAGCAACATGTTTAAAAAGAAAAAAAAAAAACAGGAGTGCTAAAATAGTAACTAGTTTATAGGTTTTAGTACTCATTCCTGGGACACTTTATAGCCTCATTCCCACTGCACAAAAAAAAAGAGAAACTGCTAACAACTGCTAACATCTGGCTTTTTTTTTTTTTTCACACCCGGGTCAAAAGACTGTGCAGTAGACAGATTTTTATCGCCTCCAGCTCCAATCACCATTGATGCAACAGCCGGGTGACTGCAGTAATTTTAGATCCTCAACTGGCGAGATGCAATACTTTTTCCAAATGAGTCTACTTCAATTTGAAAGAAAAACTAAAAAAGTAAGACATATATAAAGAGAAGAAACTACTGAAATGTTTTCAGAGACCTCTGTTCTTGCTGCTGTCTACTGTTTACCTGTTCTCCTGCCTGTCTGTGACATCACATGGACACACCAACACAACAACCCACCCGCACACACAGAAGCTGACAGAAAGGCAGACTAGTGTACTGCAGTGCTGTGTTCACTAGCAGCGGGAATGAAGTCTATCACCTATATTTAGCAGGTTTATCCATGTTTGAAAAACCTGTGTGCTCACACTAATTTTGGTGTGTCGAATATGTGACCCAGACTGAGAAAAGCTAACAGCAGTCTGAGCATGGGTCTGTTCCCTGCAGATTTTACTGAGTCACATCTACAGTATAGATTCTAAATGGGCACAGATTGATTTCCTCTTCAAGTGTTCTCTTATGTAGATGGACTCCTGCCGTTTCCATAGCTATGCAAATTAAAATAAATCACAGAGTGTGATATCTGTGATGTCTCAGTGTTGCATAATGAAGCTTCCGTAGCAACAGTATCCCAGCAATACAACCACATGTAAACCACCATGCAATCTTCTTTGAGCCGAGAAATCTATAGGTTATTTAGACATTCTTAAAGGCTGAATTGCTTAGTTGGTGCTTTACTTCTTTCATCTCCTCCAAATCACTGGACTAAGTATCGTGCAACCAGGACAGCAAACGATAGAGCAAATAAAAGGTCAGACAAAAGTCTTAATAGTCTTCAATTTATTCATACACATAGCACTGCAACTCTACCTGACCACCCGTGAACACCAGAGGACAGTTGATTTCTGAAAGGCAAACAGATCAATGCTTGATGGCTTCACTCTCTGTCCACTCCATCCACCTGCTCATTTAGTGAGCCCCACACTTTAACACCCATCAGTACACTTAAACTCTTAGACCATTGACGTATCTTCATCTGTCAGGGTCTGTGAGGAGTGCCATTCCAAACACTGTGTTCTTGAGGCAGACGGCCATTAGGAGGTACCCCGCTGCTTTGATATCTTACTTTGTTAAAGTGTACTGACAGTAAATAGATTTGGTCGATCCATATTTCATTTCCTGTGCGCTCTCCGGGGAGCCTTCCCCTGTCCTTGTCAAGCAGCCAGCATCCTCAGTCCCAACGAAACCTCTGCCAGCCTCCAGAGACCTCGCAGACACGTCCTCCCTCCACTTGACAGCATCATTGCCAACAGCCAAAAAAGAATCCACCACAGCTTGATTGAAAACATCAATCATTTTTGTTGCCTTGAGTTGGGTGCTGCAGAGAAACAGTGTTATCAGTGTAATCAAAAATCTTAAATCCTATTAATGGTTGCTGGGTGACTTTTAATACAGGGCTGCTTTAAGGAGTTTTGGGAGTTAACTTCAGGGGGAACTTCAGATGCATTACATCTGGATTACAGTCTAACTGCAAAACATATAGTTAAACCATTATTATTCAGCTAAATTAATGGATTAGAATAGTCAATTTGTACTAGAGGTTAAAACATTATTTTGTTTTAGAATGCGTTGTTTTGGCCATGGGTTATCTCAGTTATGCTAGCATTGTCTGTACCCACCAAAGTCATTGCTGACATATTTTAACATAACAACTTTGGGTGGTTTAGGAGCTTGAGTCAGGTACGGAAAGTGGGAATAATTGTAAAATGAACAGTCAATCTGTCTCTTTCTGTAAAATAAAATAAAATCTTCCCCCCCAAAAAAAGCAGCAATGATAATGAATGGAAGCAGCAATGATAATGAATGAAATTAATAAAACTGCTTTTTATGCAACTATCCCTTGTGAAAAATCAACGACAGGTCGCTGACAAACACTGAGGGTCCAGAAAAGCTGCTGTAAAACACAGCTACGTTTCACTAAAAAACAGCCTGTTTTGTTGTTTGTTGGTCTGCACCACCTCCACCTCCACCAAGTAAGATCATAAATTACACCGCTTTAGTAATGCTAACATGACATGTATAAAAGACGCATGTGTATCAGAGTCATGGGCTGCAGAAATGCACAATGCAGACATTTTTCCATCAAATTTTCTTTTGTTTTGTTTTTGTTTGGTGAATACATTAGGCTCATAGTGGTATTAGTCTTGTTATATTATATCTCTCTTTGAATGTAAATATAAAAATTTCATTAAGCTTTGTATTAACCTTTTTGGACCATATTATCATAGTCAGCACAGCCAGCTGACATGGATCATGAACTTGACAGATGCAGCTGGATACTTGAGACTGGACATGGCTGACACCTCCTCCACCCCTGTGAAGAGTGAAACATTTAACATTCCCTCCTCTCTCATTGAGTCTTGATGCAAACATCGACCATCACTCTGAGGCCAAGAAGCTGTCAAGCTGTCTGATGACATTGCCTCCCGTCCTGCAGGGAGATCCACTCCAATGTACCCAGCATTCACTGCAGGTCAGAGCTCATTGAGCTCAGCTGTATGCAGTCCTGCGGCTAACAGACCGCAGTGTCGTGCCACCATAATAATCCTGTATGGGAGGCTGTTTAAGTAGTAGGTAAAGGTAGTCATCACTGACAGATTCATTCATACTGTAATACAATAGTGATCCAACCTACAGTCACTTTACACAAAGCGTAAAGGGGCCAGTTTACATCCTGCACAAATTGTTAACTAAAAGGTTGAACCTCTAACCTGATATCTCCTCTGCATCATATAACCTGCAGCTCTCTACAAAACTGTGCTTGCCTGGTCTGAAGTATGTTTGAGGCATGAACACTCAATACAAAATCTGCTTTTTTTTAATATGGTTATGTGCAGGAAATGGTATATACATAGGATACATTTACATTATGTGAGAAAATGTCGAATTATTGTTAGCCTAACCAAAACTGGACCTTGTGGACTGAAATCAGACAGCTTCAGATCCCTGTTGGTAAGGACTGTCTTACAGCAAGGTAAAGCACTAAAATATTCTAAATATGGTGTAGGATACACTTAAACTGATATTGATTTTTCTAGGTGGCTTCAAACTAATCAATGAAGGCAGAGTTTGCTCAGCGCCGTTTGATTATGTATACGTGACTCAGTTGTTTTCTGCACCAAAGTTATTGTAAAAAAATATTCATGACATTGATTTGGTCTATATCAAAGACTGTATAAATAATATTGTTTTATAGCAACTCGCTGAAAGGTGGCATATCTCCACCTGCCGAGGTGGAGTAAGACATGCTTCCATCAATAAATGGATTATCCTCCTTTGCTTGTATACTGGGACAAGGACAATAGTTCAAATAAATGGCCTAATCGAGCTGTAACCATAGCTCAACTATATTGTGCATGGAAACATAGTGATTGTTGTTTTGTTTTTTTGTTTTTTTTCATACATATAATTTATATATCAGCCCCTTGTATTTAACAGTTTAGATGTTCGTTAGTAGTTCAGAGTTTAAATGGAGTAGGCTGCACTTCAAAGAGGACATATCATAGTTCTATCTCTTTCATTAACCCATTAATGTCCTTATACTATATTTAGTATGTTAAGTAAAAGCCCTAAAGATATTTTTCTGTTAGAGATAGAAACATTAAGTTTTCTGTGTTAAGTGTCAAGACTGTCAACATTTTTAATATCTGAAATTTATGATGCCTTAATTACTAGACAAAGTTGAAGAAGAAAAAATTCCTCGAAATAACTTTAACACTGGCGGCACGGTGGCATCGTGGTTAGCACTGTTGCCTCACAGCAAGAGGGTCCATGGTTCAAAACCCGGTTGGAACAAGGTTTGGTCTGTGGGTGGGGGCCCTTCTGTGTGGAGTCTGCATGTTCTCCCCTTGTCTGCGTGGGTCCTCCCACAGTCACAGTGATTGGTCTGTGGTGTGACTGTGACAGTGTAAGGTTGTCTGTCTATATGTGTCAGCCCTGCGATAGTCTGCTTTCTACCCGTGACCCTTATGAGGACAAGCCATTACAGAAAATAATGAACTTTAACACTAATTTTATATGCTTAATCCATACACTGGAACAAATAACAAATTATTGAAATTCAAGTTGTTCTGAGTCCAGAGGTACCAAAACTGTGAGTCCTTATAGTTTTTGAGATACAGCCATTTCTGTAACATACTATTTTTAGTTGTTTGTCACATAGGGTTAGTCATTTTATCACTTTTCTTATAAACCCTGGTGGAAACAAAGGTTCACATGATAGCATGTTCAAAAAAAATCATGCACTTAATAACCGGATAGACTGAGGTAAGAATAAATTATAAAATAGATTTTCCAATGTGTTGTTAGGGAGAAATTATTAGAAATATGGTTCAATGGATTTCCATGTATTCCTATAGGGTTTACTACCCCGTAAGAATACAAGGGAACTACTGACCTTTGTTTAAAAACAAGTCCAAAACAAGGTTAGGAGTATCAGATCTTAATAATTTTTCATACACACATTGTCCAGACTCTTATAATACAGATTTAAAAAGAAAAAAAAGATAAATAACTAATGATAATTCAGTGTGACATTGTGCACACTATAGAGGCATTTTATATTGTATTTCTATGGGGTTTTAAATGGGAATAAAATATCTGTTTAGACTATCAATCTTCCACCCCTACTTAATATCACTCACTCACTCTCACACAAACACCCCCCCCACACACACACACACACACACACACACACACAGAATGAAACCTAAAGTCAGACGCTTGTTGACAAACATCATTGGTCTTTGAAATGCAGCTGCAGGTGCAGCACCAACTGTTAACATGTTAGTCAGCTCAAAAACTGAATCTTTCTTTAAAAGTTTGTCCTATCTACAGTATGTTATATCACCCATGGATGTATTTTAAGGAAGTCTGGATACAGCCATGTGGGCGGGGCCTCATTCACTCCTATGAGAACTGCTCAGTGGCGCATGAAGCAGAGAAAACTCTTTTTCCGGGTTTAGAAAAGAAAAGATCTACTGGCCCATAGAGCATGCGTGGAAGTGATTAACGACAGCCGAACGCGGCCGAGTGTACCCGAGCATTGACTCCGACTCCCTGGCTCGCTCACACAGATGACCCGAGTGCTCGAAGCGAACAGCGCCGGTGCACGAGCATTGCTCTCGTAGTAGTTTAGCTTATTAGCAACAGCAGCTAATCGGCGGTATAACGACAGCGCTGTCGGTTTTAATATTTACGTAATTATCAGATAATGGTATATCTATCTCTCTCTCTCTACACACACACACACACACACGCACACACACACACACACACACATATAAATACAACTCATCAGGGACTCATATCGTAATCATGACCAGAGAAATCAAATTAACAGAATCAGAATGTGGTAAAGGTAATAAAAGGTGGTGCTTGTAATATTGCCCCGTGTTTAATTACACAGCTCAACTTTTAAAAATACTACGTTCAGTACCTTTTAGTAACTGTCACTAGAGCTCCACGCTGCTCACTGATAACCGATAGTTTGAATACAGACCATAGACTGTATATACGATATCTCTGTTACAGACACAGTAAGACGTCCATATTACAGGCTTTACAGCCAACAGCATATGGATGTGTTGTAAAATGACAAAAAATGATGAATTACAGCAAAAATATCCATTCATGCGGGCGGTACGAAGCCTGTGCTGTGTCAGAAACTCTTAGAGTTACATGCGTGTTCATTTTATGTCTGGAGAAACACAGAATTCCAAATCTTGATTCAGAAAATAGCGCATTTTACGTCTTTAGGACTTAATGTTTTTAATAATGGCTATAAAAAATGCTTCTGATAAGTCAACATGTCTCAAAAAAAGTAACCAGTGATTTAAGGAGGTCTCTTTCCCAATGTTAACAAATGGAGAAAAGTCTTTCTGGGCCAGTGTGCGTCACGTGATGCTGTAGTTCCACTTTCGGCCACTATGTAAATTTTGCTTCAGAGGGTGGCGCACTTCCTGGGGGCTTGATATCACCTTTCTGCATGTGCCTGTCAACAAGACTGACAGAGACCAACAGAACTAGAACAAACCTTATGTTTGCTGAGAGAGCGAGAGAGAGAGAGAGAGAGAGAGAGAGAGAGAGAGAGATTAAGTAGAGGTGGAAGATTGAGAGTCTAAACAGTCTTATTCCCATTTAAACCTCATTTAAAACCCCATTATAAAATTCCTCTATACTGTGCACAATGTCAAATCGGACCAAGAAAAATCAATGAATTATCATTTTTCTTTTTAAATCTGTATTGTAAGAGTCTGGACAATGTGTATATCAAAAGTTATTAAGATCTGATACTCCTAACCTATTTTTTTGGGTGTTTTTTATGGAAAAACAAAAAAAGAGAAACCCCTTGTGAGCAGATACTTAAAAAAGTATGAGGCGCTGTAGCCTCATACTTTGACCGATTTTAAAAATTCCAACTGTTACTTTCTTAGGTCAGCTAGTACTTTAAATGTGAAGGAAATGTTGAACTTCAACTAAGGACATTAATGGGTTAAGTCTCCTTTGGGTGGGCTCAGCCTACTGGAAGGATAGTGTATGCTCACCTTGTATCAGGTCATCACTGTTTTTATGTTCCTGTTTTTTTTCTGGGAAGATGGAATGTGATTGGAGTGATGTAGCTGAGGCAGTCTACTACTACACTTATGACTCACTCTTCTCATTGTAACATACTGTATCAACATGTTTGGTTTATGGTGAGGTATTTGGTGCTCTGCTCACTTTTGCCGCCATGCCTGCTGCATTGGTCACCTCAAAGCCTGCAGGCTCAGTCTTTGGAGAAGTTATTATAGTCACTCTTCACGCCCTGCTTTGCTGAACTGGCTGTTAGTTTGTCGAAGTAACAAGGTCAGAATCTAGACCTCAGAATTTAACACTGTGCATATTTAACATAATCCATTCCATTTGTTTTGGTTTATTTATTGTTTTTCTTGTTTTATATCTTGGGAATTAGTTATATTGCAATCCTACATGTTGACAGGCGCAGGAGAAAAAAAAAGAAAAAAGAATTGTGATTCTAAAGGACAGTGCTGCATCATTCCACCATGTGCATTTGTTGACATCATGGTAAGAGCATCTGGGAGCATAAACAGCTGACGCAGAAGGATACCTAACACGTCATAAGTAGATGCAGAAGGTCACTGACAGAGCAGCACCATGTGACGAGTTGGGATGAAAATGTGTTGGAGTGCCACTGACTGATGTTTAAACCTCACCATCCAAAAATCTAAGGAATAAAATATAACTACGGCAGACACACTGACAAAACATAATAGTGCATTCTGGGAAATCCATAGAAACAGCACAGCAATGCAACACACCAAACCCTAAAATATAAAGACATGCTATTCCAGCCCCAGTGAATGGTGTGAAAGTATTGGATAAATGAAGAGTGAGAGTGAATGGATTTCACTTATCCAACCATTTCAGCCCCAGATTATGTGGTGTAATTGCGGATGATTTCACAGCTATTTCTGACGAAAGCAAACATCTCTGTGTAAATGACCCGATGATGCTGGAGCAGGATGTCGGGGAAAGTAACTTTATGGTTGTGTTGGCACACCCTGACAGTTGCTTTGGCAGAAAAATGACCATTTCTGCATTACATGAATTCATTAGATAAACAGCATCTGAGCCAGCACGCTCTCAATTTACATCTGTTGCCATTTTGGAATGGCTTCGCATCAACACATTCTCTCTACAACGCAGAGATGAAGAAATATTAAATGCTTCTCAAATGAAAGGATGGGCAAATAACAGCACAGCCTCCAGGTCCTGAGTGGATTCATTGCTTTGTCTCTCAGCTCTCGGAGGCTTTGAAAAACACAGAAGTATGTTGTCTGTGTAATGCAGACAACTAGCTCAAGGTGAAAAGAGCTGCTTTTCCATCATGCCCTGATGACATGATTAGCACTTGACAATTTGTCACTTGCCAGAGCCGGGACCTTACAGCCGGGATTATGACACGCTAAGCAGATCAAAGTCTCCCCATGTCGCAGCATTCATTTCTACCCATATCAGCTCTCAAAAGCTGAGACGCACACTTGAAGTAACTATCATCCTGCAGCCTCACCAAATCTCCAAGGAGCAAGTCTGACAGAGAGCAAGCGTGTGATGGCAGCTGCAGGAGAGAGAGAGACAGAGGAAGATTGACAATTTTGCATTAATGCCTCCTGACACTGGTGACGGCTTTCTGAGAGAAAAAATACTTTACACAAACAAGGTGCCTCAGTTTAATCCACCGCTAACCTGATTTTTCCTCAGACCGGGTGGGCACCAGCACGGCTTGAAAAGCAACGATAAAGGCCCTCTGTTGACAAGATGATGCAATCAATTCAGTTGTCTGACAGCTTGCATGCTCGGCCTCCAGGTGTGTTCACTTCTCTGCGGATGGAGTGTCTTTTCTGAGTGACTATGAAAAAAACTATACATGTTCCTTAATCTAGCCTGCACAGAGGTCTGTGGCTATAAATTTGATCATTTTGGGGGTATTGACTTTAAGGGATACTTAATTACTTCCTATTACCTCCTCCTCCATCTTTCTACCGCAGAGACAGACTAGTTTTATATTATCTTTTTTAGCAATGCCAATATGTCAACATACTGAGCAATATCCCTTCCATTGTGACTTAACCTATTTAATGCCATTAGTCACAAAAAATGGTAAAATGGTATATGGACTGTACTTGTATAGTGCTTTTCTACTCTTTTGACCACTCAAAGCACTTTCACACTACATACCATATTCACCAATTCACACACATTCACACACTGGTGGCCGAGGCTACCATATTGTGCCACCTGCTTGTCAGTAACCATTCACACACACGTGCACTCCGATGACGCAGCATCGGAAGGAATTTGTGGTTTAGTATCTTGCCTAAGGACACTTTGACATGTTTCCTGGAGGAGCTGGGGATCAAACCGTTGACCTTCAAATTAGAGGACGACCCGCTCTATGTCCCAAGTCACAATTGCAACTGCAAAAACGTTTTCAGTTATTAGACTCTAAAAATACCACTGAATTATGTATCAATACATTTTCAGCTTTTATTAAAATAGTAAAGGGTCTCGATGAAATATGTGCATAAATTGTTCCATGACCGGAGCTGTTTCCTTCCTGGTTGCACCATAAAGAGAGGATGACTGCACTGAAGCTCCAAAACAAAAGGTTATAAACGTATGTTAACATCAAAAGAGGAGATAGGAAATTTTTGGTACACATCATCTTTAAGGTGTATAGATGTATGCATTTGCAATAACTTCGTTCAGTGAATTAGTGAACATGTTACATGACAACAGTAGTGACTGGTACACATATATATACTAATTACTTATACTTACTTATCTTTCTATAAGGTTCACTTTGAGTGAAGTTCTGTATTTGCTGGATTTAGCAGATGACCCAGACAAGGCATGCAACATTGTAGATGCTGTACTCAGTGATTGTGAAAGCAATGGGTCAATTATGGACCATGAGGGGGAGATAGGCCATTTGCTAGCCAGACTGTTGAATTCATCTGCAGATCTTATGCACACAGACAACAACGTTACCAGTAATGATGACCTCCACCTCACCACCCCTTCTCCCCCATCATTCTCCCCCTCTCCCCCAGCCTTTTCCATTGTTGACAATATAGACCATGGGCCCTCTACCCACCAGCAGGTCAAGCCACAACAGCCGAGGGGCCAGCCAGAGGAGCCAAGGGCAAAGCTGCATGTGGTCAAAAATAAAGCTCAAATCTTCAAACGATCTAAGAGACCTGCTGCTGTGATTCCAAAACACACAGTGTACAGCCCAAATGCTGCAGAATATGTAAAGGAAAGCTGCCTCAACCAATGGATATACAAATGATACAAATGTATCCACCTACCCTAAAAAAAATAACAATCCTAAAAAAAATAACAATCCAAATGTCCAATGTTTTAAAAACACATAAAAAAAAAACATAAAACACACTTTTTCACCTACTTTTCTGTGAAAATTAATAAAACAATAAAAATGACTGATTATTTCAAATGGTAACTATTGACAGGTGGACAGGTTTTTTTTTCTATATGGAAAAAATAGGATTAAATGTGTTAAAGAAATACTTCATCAATTTTCAACCAGCTTTGTATCATAACTGTCAAGTGAAACTGGAATTCTCTAAAGTTGGGCTGAATATTGGAACAACAGGAAGAGAGACGACAGAATATACAGCAATCAAATCAGAAGAAACCAATTTGCCTAAGCGCTGCACGGAGCATTTAAAAGCAGCACACACAGTGTCACAGGAATGTGGGCAGTATATGGAAGTGTGGTAAACTTTCCTCCAGCTTACCAGTGCCAAACACTCCCTCTTATCCCACTAGCAAAACTCCACCAGATCATTTTCGCTGGCTCTTGGGGCTTTTTCTTAAACTACAAGCTGTACTTCTGCAGTTTTGCATTGCCCGCCGCCACCTCAAAGACTACACAGCTGATCAAGAGACACACCTACCCCTCTCTCTGTCTCTCAAACTCAGCCAAAAATCTTACAAAAACAGTAAAACTAGGCAGTGCTGATTAATATATATCAAGGTTACGTTACTGCATTGTCATGGTTTGGGTAATATATATATATATATATATATATATATATATATATATATATATATATATATATATATATATATATATTTTTTTTTTTTATTATTATTATTTGTAGTTTGAATATTCATGTGTCATGTTTGCCTTTTGACTTCCTCCCCATTATGTGTTTTCCCTCCTTGTTGGTGGTCCTGATTAGTTTCACCTGATAAGCCTCCTGTGTTTTAGTCCTTGTGCCTTCCTCCTCTCTTTGACCTTTATCACACCAGGATAGACCGGGGGACTCGGTTCGATTGGGCAGGGAATGCCGAAAACTTTCATACCTTCATTTGGTTTGGTTGACTTTCACACTGCACTTTTGAAAGCGGACCAAACTGCCTGGACAACGTCACGCAGTTACAACAGCTATACCGATACCACCCCAAACGAGCACTGACCAGGAAGAAAAATAGCATGAAGAACAGGAAAACCCGGCTCATCGACTGGCCAGGACCGAAAACGGGAATCCATCCCCCTCAGCTGGCTTGTTCACCACAAAAACAATTGAGCAACACCAAAATTATGCAGTCTTGGGGTTTTTGGTTTTACTTTGGTGTTCAAACCTAATTGTTACCTAATTGTTGTCTACCCAAAATGCACTGCGCTCTGACATAATTTCCTCTCTTTGGTTCACTTCCGCTCGTTGGTTCGCTGGATAGTCCGTTTGCATTTCCCACTGTAAGCAAACCGCACCAGGGTTCCCTTGCAAGCGAACCGAGACCCACCAGAGTTCGGATGAGCTTTCACACCTGCCCAAACAAAGCAGACTAACAGAGGAAATGAACTCTGGTCCGTTTAAAGTGGACCAAACAGCTCTGGTGTGCCCTAAGTCCCTGTCTTCCCCTCACTCTTTGTTGGTCCGTCTGTTGTGCTCTCCGGTCCTGTCTTTGCTCGCTGTTTTGCTCTTATCGTTTCATTTTCGCTCCTTCCTCTGGCTTGTACTTTGTCGGCTGTTGGATTACTTGGATGCGTGGGCTTTTTTTTTATCAGCTGTTATTAAAGCAGTTTTTTTGGTGAAATCATACCGCCTACCTCTTTGTCTGCATTTGAGTCCACACCTTTCACCAATGCTGACATGCACTGCCGTTTTTACTTCCCTAAATGTTTTCAGAAACATATTTTAACTCCCCATTTGCTGTAATTGTGAGACTTAGAAAATAGGGAGGGGGGGCACACTGCTTCCTGCAGAAAAAAAGGAAAGAAAAAACAAACAAAAAACAGATCAAACCATAAAACTAAGTAGCACTGATCAAATTAAAACCAAGATTATCTTACTGAGTTGCATATTCCTCTCCTCAAACGAGATCCAGCCACCGTTGTTTTACACGGACCAGCACTTACACAGACCATTCCACATTACATCACCCACCAGTGGAAGCAGAGCACTCTGGTAGTTGTAGGTTTACAACTTCTTCAGCAAAAGTGTCCTTTTTCTCTGTTTTCTCTGGTCATGTAATGCCAAGTTTGAAAAGTATTTGTGTCTTTCTACTGCAGAGATGGCCTAGTTTATCTTTTATGACACATAATGCACTTTCAGCTAACTCAAATTTTAGAAACTCCTCTGCAATAATTGCAACTGATGTAGTTTAGAGAGGGAGAAAGTCTGTGTAGGGCAGGAAGGAGGGGAGGTGGGAAGCGTGTGGATCATCGTTTCTGACATGAAACCGGCCACAGTTTGTGTCCTGTGTCATGGGCCTTGGTTGCGCAGATGCCGTGATCCTGCTTGACACGACCTTCTACTTGCATTATTATGAGTCATGCCTCCACTATTAATACACGCACGGGACTCTTATCAACACCTACAATATTTACATGTAACATCAAATGCTATCATAGAGTGCATTTAGTAATTTTACATCTATCACTATTGTTATATGATACGCTATTGTTACCATTATTGCTGTGCTTCTCTCCCCCTCTCTCTTTCTCTTTCCTCTTTGTCATTAGTGTGATTTAACTGTTATTTACAACATCTATTGCAAATCTGTCTTTCCTGGTCACTCTTCCTTCTACCATTTGTTTCCCCCTGTTACAGGGTTTTTTGGGGAGTTTTTCCTGAGGTGATGTAAAGGTCTAAGGGCAGAGGGATGTCGTGTGCTGTGAAGCCCTCTGAGGCAAACTGTGATTTAGGATAATGGGCTTTAGTTTGATAAATACATCATAAAATACAGACTTATTTACAAACAGCTTAGGTTTTAAAGATTTAGGGGCATCTACAGGCAGAAATGGAATATGATAACTATAACAATGTTTTCATTGGTTCATAATCACCTGAAAATAATACTTTTGTTTAATTAGAATGAGTTGCTTATATTTTCATACAGAGTCAGCCTTGTTGTTTCTACAGCAGTTAAGATTGGACAAACCAAACACTGGCACTAGATATTTGCATGTTTGCATCACTGTAGCTCTAGTCCGTTCTCACTCCAAACTTGTCAGCTATGTCTGCTTAGTGCTTTCTGCATATGAAAACACCAAAAGCCACCGCCCACATCCAACTGGAATGCAGCTGGAGAACATCAGATGAGAACACGCTAAGACAGAACCGGTGGCATTGCTATCATACACTGCTGGGCAGCACCTTACCATGTGCCTCTTTTGTCTAAACCAATCATCCTTTACTTTGTTGGCTAATCCTAACCATCATGACAGTTGGCGCTGGTTACCATGATTTGTTGTGTAAGGACTGTGCTGCATCATCCCACCACGTGCATTTGTTTACATCACCATAACAGCATCCGTCAGCTGATGCAGAAAGATACCTAACTCATCATAAGTAGATGCTGAAGGTCACTCAAAGAGCGGCACCATGTGACGGGGATAAGAACGTGTTGTTTGCTCTTTCGGTTTGGCATATGGGAGAAGTTGTGCAACTTCACTGCTAGATGCCACTAAATACTATACACAAGAGATTTAGGTAGTACATTCTGTTGCTTGTTTGCCTGTTGAAGCAAAATGTCTTCTTTTAAGGATTTCATGCTTGTTGACCATCCACACCAAGCTGAGTCTTCTTTGTCACTTATCTCTGTTAGAAATAAATGGACATCCACACACTTGATCAGGTTGCTCAGGGTGTTATGGCTGCATTACTTTGAAAAATGATTGCTTCCTGTTGAAGCTGGCCTCAGATCAGCATGTCAACCTTCAGTTCTTTGATGAGCTTTTGAGCGTCCTTGAATGTGGCCATCGAAACAGGATGGGGGACACTCTGTGCAGACACCTCATATGACCCTGCCTATCTATTTCTGTTAGGGAGAGCTTTAAATATTCATCAGTGATTGCCTTGCCAAGGAGAGGAGCCCTGAGCAAACAGGGCAATAGGCATTTGGCGTCGCTCTGTAATAATCACACCACATATCTGTGTGATAATCAGAAATTAAATAGAAACAGAGAGCAGGGGAGCGCGTCTACCTTCAAATGACTTTCTCACTGCTGTTCCTGCTCTGTTTGATCTCTGTGGGCTTCATACTTACTCTGTGTGTTTTTACTCTCTGTGTTCACCCAGATAATCTTGGTACAGACAAGATTTATTTGAAATGTACTCCACAAAGACAAAGCTTTTTATTTATGATGTTTGAATACCCCAAGCCACAATGCTAATTGTGAAAGGGTTGCACGGTATTTCGATGGGAGCAATTAATTCGCTCTGTTCACCCTCACAAGTTTTGTTTCTGCTCTCCAGAGAATGTTAAGCTAGGCCATGTCACTCATCAAATAACTCAATTTTACAGGAGTTATTAGCTGCTTATGAAATAAAACACGGAAAGATCCTTCCTTACAGCTACTCTAGAGCCTTTAACGACATCACGTAACATCAGATCATATGATTATATCACATTATGAGGAGCCACTTATGAAAGTGAACTGGAGATTGATAAAATATTTCTTGTTTTTCACCCTAACTCAGTGTAGTGGGACATCCTCAGGTGTACTTATTGGTGAAATGTGCAGAATGCAAATATTCCTGTTGGACTTAAGGCCTTTGCACACTGAGACCAGTTTTTCTTTGGCCAAAATTATTGCACGTCGAAGAATAAAATACAGGTACAACCTCTGAAGTGACCTTGGCACTTTGACTGTGATAATGTTGTCACGTCAGATTGGAGGAATTAATTACATTAGCACATCTTCAACATTTATTTTTTTCATATATTTTTTGACAAGCACCGTATCATCTGCCGTTCAAAGTTTAAAACAAATGTTCAGCCAGTCTAGTAGTTATGGTGAACAGCCAACTATTATCAGACTGTGTTGTTCCATCCCTTGTCATTTTGGGGTGCTGCAGCAGCCATCTTACGGGGCCAATGCATGTTACATCATTTTGAAATAAAAAACCCAACTCTCTGACATCACTTTTAGCCGGTATTCTTGATGAATGTTGGAGTAACTTCTTGTAGCTGGTGACAATCAGTGGATTTTGATCTCAGGCCGTGTGTGACAGTGTCTTTGAGCAAAAACCCATCAGTCATTCTGAAGCTCCAAATAGAGCAGCACAAGACAAGAGTTGTACGGATCAATTGAATTGATGCCCCAATCCCTGTTTCTGGCTGATCTCTGTCAGTGAGCAGATTGGTGATGGTGTAAGGTGTGGGGGATGAAAAACGTTGGGGAAATTGTAGGAAAAGAGAACAGAAATTTAGATGACTGTGGGATAATAAGTAGGGTTTGGTATTGAGAACTGTTGCCCCAGAACCAATACTACCACATTCATCATCTGCATGGAAAGATGAAAATCATTTGAATTTTGATTGTCATTTTTTAAAAGGTAAAAAAGAAAAACAAAAACTTTCTTATTTTGGTTTCTTTTTCACTCAAGTAAAAATCTGATTGACAGTTGTACAGGAACCAGAATCCATTAGCAAATCCACGATGAGAATCACAATTGAAAATCTGAGCTACAGCAGACCCAGCAGTGTGTAGCCTGGTAAAGCCCTGAAGAACAAAAACGACTTTGAGGTTGTTCTTTCAGAATGTATAAATTGGACACTTCTGTTGACACAAATAAAATTTAAGCTCTGATATCAAATATACATGCTGTATGTGCAGGTAAACACAATGCTTAACAGAAACGAAAACTTAATGCAAATTCCTGTGTAAATGACCATTAAATTGGATAACAAGAATATTCTAAAATAAAAAAAAAGTACAAAATAAAGGAAAATACAACATCAGAGCAAAATGGTTTGTGTCTTCGGGCTATGAGCAACTTAATGAGAAATGGCTCAAAAATAAGCAAGACATTAGTACATAGAAGTTACAAGAAATGTATCTGAAAATAACCAAAATGAAAAAAAAAATAGAAAATAAAGTTGGAAAAAAGACCATCAGAAAGTGCTAAAAATAAAACTGAAAAAAGTAAAATATTTTTAAACACATAAATACAATAATTCTAAATGTAATTTTCTGAACATCCATCCCCCTTTTTTATATAATATCTAATAATCTTCCCACAGCTAATTTCAAGTCGTTTTCTTGTTACCTTTTGATTTTTTATTATAATTTTTTGTTTTTGTCTATTTAGTTGGTCATTACCTTTTTCCCATGTTTTCAAAAGAAATAAAAACAATTGTCTTAGGTCTCAGAGGTTGTATAAGGCATCTGAATGCAGCCCAACAAAGCTGATGTTGATCCAGGTTATAAAGGTTAACCCTCTGTGCCCCCTTTAAAAATTTTACTCTGAAACCCCCAGGTCCCAAAATGGGACCTTTCCTAAAACTATATACTATATTATTTTCCAGTTTATTTTGGTTAACTTATTTAAACAACTTCATTAATTTTGCCAGTTTGTTTACACAATACCACTGTTTTTTATTGAGAAAAATACCAAAAAAATAATTATTTTTCTTATGCTAAATGCAAAGGGGATTTTTTTGGCAGAGATTATCACAGTCAGGGATATGTCAATGATTAGCAACCACACTGACTTCTATGCATTTTTAGTTTTTGTATAGATTACAATAATAAGAAAAACTCCCTTTCAGAACCCTAGGTCCCAAAAAGGGACCTTCCTAAAACTGCTTTAAAATATTCTACAAATATTATTATACAAATATACAAATATAATAAATATATACAATTTTCCATTTCTTTGGTTTAATCTTTTAAACAACTTCATACCTATTCAAAAATACCAAATAATTATTCATTTTCAGAATTTTAACCCTTTAAATGCCCGTTTCTTTGTATAATGCTACTGTTTTGTAATGAGAAAAACATAAAAAATTAATTATTATTTTCCATATGCTAAATGTTAAGGAGTTCTTTTGAGGGGGATCATTGTAGTCTGGGATATGTCAATGATTAGCAACAATACTGATGTGCTTATGTGCTGCAAGATGCCCAGTGTTTTCATTGCTTGAAGGAATGCAGGTGTGTGTGTATGATCTCTGTGCAGGTGTATGTGTATGTGCATGTGCATATGATCAGGACACATTATTTAGGGCCTCTGAACTTTGGTTTTATCCCTTTACTTCAGAGCAAATGAGGAAAAAACAATGGGGACATATCATATGGGGACCAGTGGTTCATATGGTCACCCACTACAAAGATGTAGTTTACACAGATGTAGATTTCTATGGGGGTCAGAGAGCAGTGGGGACTAACACTGCTCTCTGACCTTTATATTTAAGCCATAATAGCAATTTAGTGACCCTAGTTTTGTTAGTGTGTATATTCCTGTAGCACAAATTTCTTGTGCCCAGCTGAAATCCCCGTCTGTGTGACGGGGAGGAGGGAGAGGTGGCAGAGCTTTCGGCCCGATCAGGCGGGGGTGGTTTTGAGTCTGTTCAGACCTGCCACTCTGGTTCTGCTTCCTCTCTCTTTCTTTCTGGCTCTGCTTCCTCTCTCTTTCTTTCTTTTCTATTACTGCTCTCTGGTATTCATATTTAAGTTGTAATTGCTGATCAATGACTCAAGGATCCTCATTGAGTGCTTATCCTTTTTACTGTTCACCACCTCGGTTCTGTTGAACTGCACTACACTAATCCTGTTGCCTCTCCAAAGCATTACTGCTCCCTTGTTTCCTCGCTTTCCTGGATCCTGGCCACAACCCTGGCTGTGCCTGATCGCTGTGATATCTGTGCTAGCGCTGTGACCCTGCCTTTGGATGTGTTCGTGCTGCGGCTGCACTGATACTGATTGTGCTCTCAGTCCTGGTTGCGCCGATGCTGTGATCATGCCTTTGGACACCTCCATATCAATATATGCATGAGACTCTTATCAATATCTTCATGGACCCACAATGACCCACAATATCATCATAGAGTGCATTTGATAATTTCGCACCTATCGTTATTGTATTATAACATGCGTCTGTTTCCATTATTGCTGTGCCTCTCTCGCCCTCTCTCCCCCTCCCCCCTCACTCTTTCTCTTCCCTTTTTGCCACAATTGTATTTCATTTGTTATTTATGACATCTATTGCACGTCTGTCCGACCTGGAAGAGGGATCCCTCATCATTCTCTGCCGCTCTTCCTGAAGTTTCTTCCTTTTTTTTTTCTTCCCTGTTACAGGGGTTCTTTTTCTGGAGTTTTTCCTTGGGTGGTGTGAGGGTCTAAGGGCAGAGGGATGTCGTACACCGTAAAGCCCTCTGAGGCACACCATGTTTTGTAATAATGGGCTCTACAAATAAAATTGACTTGACTTGACGCACACGCAGACCACTGTGCGTGCACGTGCATGTATGTGTGAGTGGGTGGATGGGTGAAATTGTACGCACGTGTCTATGCACACAGACAGAGGGGGAGAGAGACAACACAGTGGAAAATATGACCAGCAGTAGAATAGCCTATAGTTGAAAGCAGGGAATCAGTATGTATTTGTTCTTCAGGGCAAATATGAAGAAAATGAATCAATTGCAAGGAAAACACTAAAAAATGACCATTTTCACACTAGTACTTCATTTTGAAAGTCTTCAAAGATTGAATGCACGATTTTATGCTAAAATGGCCATGATTTCAAATTTTTTTTTATGGTTTTCCGCCATTTCTCTCCATAGGGATTTCAGTGCCTGTGTTTTGGTTCCACATATACACACACACACACACACAATAATTTTTCAATACAGACATACACACCACACTCTGACATCCCTACCAACACACCCACATCATTTTAGTTACATATATTTATTCAGTGAGCTTGCAGTGCTCCACATTATGTTGACACGAAAAAAAAAAAAGAAAATTGCCTAATTGATCTATTAAGCAAGTATGACTTGAACAGGGTTTGTATGGTCATGAAAAACCTGGAAAAGTCATGGAATCAATAAATAGCAATTTCCAGGCCTGAAGAAGTTTTAGAAAAGTAAATATCCCCAGAAACTTTTGTAAAAGTCATGGAATTGTGTTTCACAAATATAGGGTATATGTGGTCCAGTTTAGACCACTTCACTTGACATTATGTTGTTCTCTGTGTGAGTAAACTCTGACCAGAGTTGCACTTTTTTCCTTGAAGAGATGTAAGTTAGTGCATTGCATTCCATTCCATTCCATTCTATTCTATTCTATTCTATTCTTAAATAAATAGAAATTAAATTAAATTAAAACATGAATATAAACGCAAAAACAAAATTGTTATTATTGTATAACTTAACCCCAGCCTGTCTAATGCAGGATCTCTTGCACACATGGGGATTTATTGAAAGGCTAGGGCATATACCCCTGAGAAATTTAGTAAAAAAAATTTAAAAAAACTGCAATTCAAATCTTACAAAACTAAAAACCCCAAAATATCTAGTAAATGAAACAAGATACTAACAGATTAAAGTGCAGAAACTGCACTTTCAATTGGTGTGGGAATAAAAAGAGAATTTCGCAAAAAGTGCAGATACTGCACTTTGCCTTTGTATGGCAGCATTTGTTTCTTTAGACTACTTTCAAATAAGCAGTATATTGACAATATGCTTGCAAAAATTAATTTACAGTGTCACTGACATATTGTTAAAAGCAACCCACTATGATATTAACCTTTGTGAAACATCCAAATGTGCCATGGAGAAGAACACTCCCCAGCCAAGCCCCCAGGAACAGCGCCAGGCTTTGAAGGCAATTTTATATAGTGGCCAAACGTGGAATTACATTGTCTGGGTTTGTCACATGATGCCATGGGGCCCAAAATACTTCTTTCTGTAAACTCACATTGTGAGGGAGACTTATGTAAATCAGTTGAGTTGAGTTGTAAATCAGCATCACAATATCACAAGTTGTGATATTGTCACAATTTAGTCATTTGATCCCCCTTCGACTTATCATAGCACAAACCCAGAAGTTAGCCAAGCTCAGCCACTGTAAGTCTCTAAGTCTGTGCTTGCTCTGTGGGCCCTACAGTGCAGAAAATGTAGGTAATTTCAGAATGTGGAAATAAAAAATGGTTTTTTTTTCATGCGTCATAGAACAGCTTTCATTGAAATTAACAGGGCTCACCTCCAATGTTGACTGGCTTGATTTCTTTCACAAACATTGGAAGAAGGCAGTGAGCAACTTAAGGAAAAATAATCCCCAAATTAGCAAAAAGTACACAAAAAACTACCTAATAAGTAAACAGTAAATCACAAAACAAATCAAAAACAAACATGGAAATTACCTGGAAAAAAGTGTGAGTAGAGTCATGTAACATAACTTTAAATATAGAATAATTACCATTACAAATGTGGTTTTCTGCACATTTTTCCCTAGCTTTTTTTTTTTTTTTTTTTTAAACCACACATTTCTTGAAATTTTCTTGACATTTCTTACCAAGTTGCTCATTGCCTTTGTCTCATGTTTTCAAAAGAAATTAAACCATTTTGCTCAGGGTCCAAAGCTTATAATACTGGTGAAAGTTGTTTGAACACAGCACAAAAAAGTGATGTCAATCCAGGTCTCAAGAGGTTAATACATCCAGTGCAATAAACAGTATGGCTTCCCCTTCCCTAGTCTGCATTTAAGCACTTAAGACTGTACAATGCTGAGGATGAGGCTACATTATGGATTAAAGAGAAACTTGAAATTCAATGCAAAATGGCAAAGGGGTAAAGAAATTACAAAATAAATAAATACAAAGTTGTGTTTAAAATGAAAATAAAATAAACTACAATATAGAATTATTTACTTTTAACATCAAATATCCAATTTCAAATTCCCCTTTTCATTTTAACTTCTAATTGTGTTCTGATTGTCCTTGGAGTGGAACAGCAGCAGAGTAAAGCAAAAATCTCTCTTTTTCAATTTCCTTAATTCATTGTTCATATTAATGTGATTCTTTCTGCAAAATAGCACAATTACCCATTGTCCTGCGAGTGTGGAATGAAGTGTAAATAATTCAAATCTTCCACAGAGGCTCCGTCGAGCAAGATGAGCCCGCGGTTGACCTTCACTCCATGTAAATGAGCAGCGCAGTGTGAGGCCACAGGCTCCACTCCAGACACACACTCTGTTATGTTTTGACAAGGTTATGTTGGAATATTGTAGTCGGAGCCATGACTGACATGCTGAGTGAAACTAAAAAGAAAATGTCATCTTGGATCAATTTAATTAGAACATCATTCCTGGTGGCTTTGTGGAATGTTCTTGAAGATATTGACTTTCTTTGCAATCAAAGAAAAAAGCATCAACAACACAGGCAGGACACTGAGCAGATGAGAGAGACAGTTTTATCAGGAGACAGCAGGAAGCGGAGCTGAAGCAGAGCTGTAGAGCGCAACTTTGACAATCTTCACACTTTGATCTGCAAGCTGCACATTTCCAGGACAGGAGGAAACTTAATCCGCTGGTAGTATTGCAGGAACACTATTCCATTCTGCTTCTTTCATTGGGGGTGATATCAAAGCTCTATGTCAGGGGGACGTTGTGATTAATCTGCAGGTTTTGCCTTTTCGGCACTTCCCTTATTGGACTCGGGGAAAATGAAAGGTCATGGAAGCATTGAAATGGCTGTTATGCATGCAAGGGGAGGCATGAATGTATGCATATGGTGGGATTTTGACACAGGAAAGCGCTTGCTTGATGCTGAGTTGACCCACAAGAGCTTGTATGACATGGTAATCACACTGTTCACTGGATATCTTTTTATATCCACAAAGTATTTAGCCCCATTTAAAGCTCGGCTACACTTTGATGTTGAGCTTTTTATTGTCATGCACCCTGTGCCTCTAAAAATTTAAACTTTTCCATGTGTTTGATTTTTCCTTGACTTTATCAGACCTGGTCATCTCCCAGCTCTGAGGCTGTTGCTAGGTGTCTAAGCATTATTTTTATGTAGCATAAGAAAAAAAAGCTTGAAAAAAAAAGATTCTGTCTGCCTCAAGGGAACTATGTTTGATTAATCTTTGGCAGTTTCTCAAACACATTTTGGCTCATTCAGCAGCTCACACACACTAATTGACCTTTCACTTAACCCCTCCCCCAAACAGTAATTATCCAATCATAGCTTACCAACCTCATCATGGGATGTTTGTCAAGCTTTGAATTTTGTGCATGGGGCTGTCGTAACAGTAGGCGGATTTCCATAAAACTGCCCCTTAAATTGTGCAAAATTGAAATTGCAAATATAAAATGTAAATGCCAATTTCGACAAAACTCAAACTTTTTTGGCTTTTCCATATCACATGATGCTATGGCTATATGCTTGTCAGTAGAAACTGGTTTCCTCGGGCATAATGCAGCAGGCGCTACATGTGGTGTTATTGCATCACATAACTCTTCAAAAGTTGAGCAGATCATCCAAAGTTTTGAATCCACAATTTCTTTCGTGGACGATCACCTCCCAGAAATCCCTCATATGTGGCCGCTCCCACGTATAAGGGGCTTGCCTTTCAATTATGGCTCCATAACACACCTACGTGGGCTTGGATTGGAAATAATGATGGCTTGTGTGATGGCTGCATTAGAAATAAAGCTGCTAATGTTTTGAACATCCATCACCATGCTTCTTGAAATGTAATTGTCAGAGGAGAAGTCACAGAGTGTCATTTATGGAAAACGCAGTCATCTCGCCATTGTGTTTTATCAACATTTCAAAAATATCGCTCAAGTTTTGCTCAGATCTGTAATGGAAACCCACCTAGTGATTATCATCCTTTAAGAGATTTGTTGAGAGTTTTGTTTTATTAAAGTGAAGTTGTATGTAAGTAACACCTGCTTACTGGTGTAGGTAGTTAGCTAGATAACAGGATTTGCGATCAGTTTACTTTAGAGCAGAATAATGCACTGTTGAGTCAATTCCTTAGGTCCTGGCTGCTTTTGAAACACCACCCTACAAATTATTTTCCTCCTCCAAAGATTAGTTTAGATTTTTGGAAGTGAAGTGGTATGAGGTGCTCAAAGGTATAAATGCTTGTGAAAGGCATCTTAAAGCAGCTTAAGAAAACGGATATTGATCCAGGTTTATTCTTGAAATGTATAACACAAAAAATGATGTCACAACAATTTATATCTGATGTGATATCAAGGATAAAGTAGAATTGTAAATGAAATTGTGTCGTATTGATGTAAAAATATCAACGGCTTCAGCAAGAGCTCAGACCCTGTGCCTCTGCAGGTCTGCGTGTTTATGTCAGTGTGGCGTGATGAGGAGGAGCTGTGCAGTGTGTTTTGGATTTGATGCTATTGCATTGAAGCTCACACGTCTGCACCTCGCTGTGTGTGTATTCTCACAGTTAAAAATCGAACCATTCCTTGATGAAATATTTGATACAGCTGGTTGTCCTTTTCAATAACCACTTACATTATTGTACTCTGACATATGGGATACAGGTTTACACACTGCTGCTGTTATCATATCAATGTTATCAACTTCGACAAAATAGTATGCCGTAATAGTCTGTCCTTGACATGAAGCTAACATATATCCCACATCAAAGCCTCCTGTGTGCCTTGCAGCAGTCTCAGCTCCTCACCTCTCCTCCGGCTGTTTGGCTTGTGATTCAGCTGCTGAGGCTGCTGTGTGTGCTGCGAGCCGTGGCATCGCTTCAGGCATCCAATTGAAGGTCCAGTTTACCTTGCTGAAGCGGTAATGTACCGTTGCCCTCCTTCCCTCCCTCCCGCTGCAGAGACCTGCTTGGTATTTTAGGCACACTCCCAAACAGTTTAATTCCTCTCAGACAGGTCTAATGCTTCAATCAATACCCTTCGTTTAAATGAATCCCCTGCCCTTTCCTGACTCACTAAAGTTGGCTGGATTAGATAGATTATGAGGGCTATCAAGATACACTCTTGGGCTCCTTTTTGCAGCTGTGCATTTTTTATGGAGGGTTTTATTGTTTGCAGTGTGAGATCAAAGATGTCATTATTCGATGGTGATGTCTTACAAGTCTGACCCATTAAAAGGAAACTAGGCCTGTGGCCTTAATTACTCTGATAATATAAAAGAAAAGTGTTAGTGTGCAGTCAGAGGGGTGTAGTCAACATGGAACATTTACACACTGATGGAGACAGAGCACATCTACATTCCCCTCTGCTCCTCCATGCACAGAGTTGAAGTTATTATTTACCTCTGATTGTCCAATCAGATGCTCTTTGTCTTATTTTCATTAAGTGCTTCATCTATTAAAAATGCTGATTAGGCCGGGAGGAAGACCTGGAGCTCCATTATCACTGAGAAGCAGTGGGGTAACGTGTGAGAGTAATGTGTGCCCCATTGGTTACAGCTCTCTAACTTTACCCAATAGGCAGTCTGCAGCTCATGAAACTAATCAGAGACAATCAGAGAGCTGGGACAGGACAATCAAGCACTGGAAAATAATCTGAAGGTCTTGCATTCTGTTGTGGATTGTTAAAAGTACGTTCTTTTTTTTATATTACCTTTTTTGCCCAGTTCTTTCAAACAGGTTTTCATCCCAAGTCGTCATATGTTGCTGCTTTGTCAGTGGGCTTCCGCGTCCACATATTACGCTCTTGGTATCTTTCTTCATCTATTCGTTAACTGTTAGCTTTCCAGGGGACGACTCCCGATGCCAGGGTGTCAACAAAAGTACATAGTTAGGATTTTGCAACAAAAGCATGTGACAACCAACGCCTGGAGGCATGGATGGTTAGATTTAGGCAAAAAGGGGCATGTGGTTAGGTGTAGGAAAGAAACATTACATTCAGACAGGAAGTAAACACGAGACTCCCAGGTGAAAGTCCAAGATTTGTTGGATCTGTCCTATAGGGACTGGTGTGCTCCTTATATCACGTAGTTATCAGCAGCATAATTCAACCTGATGCTGTCCAGCAGCGTATCATATGGGCACAACAGGTTCCCATTGTCAAGCCATGCTGTCATGCGATGTTGTCAACTGACGCCACCAGCCAGCATATCATGCTGAAGTGGCAGGTGTCTTAGCATCAGGATTATATACCGAAATCACTGCAAAACCAGCAGTATTTGATGACTTGAGAATGAGAACGGTCTGTTTTTTTTCAGTGTTGGGATATGACCACGGGTCTCTCAAGTACTGCACAGAAGCTCAGTTTGAGTTAGATTTTGTTGCCTTCTACCATTTCCATTTTATGCCACTCTACTACTTACTGGCCAGATCTCTGAATAATTGCCCATATCTCTAGTACTTGAGGGATTTAAATCAACCTGCTGTGTTGCACGGCAGCTGTTTCCTCTGTTTGAAGAAACAATTAAGCAACTAAATATTTGCATAAAAATGGCTGCAAATAGCTTTACGCGTTGTTGTCCAGCATCTTTAAGAAGAAAAGTTGACATACAACACAAATACATCTTAAGTCTAAAAATGTCTTTGATCATTGTGAAAAATATTAAGTTGCTGGAAAACGCAAGCATAGCCTCTTAACTGGCCTTTTCTCTGGAGTTATTGACAGCTCTTGTTAGAAATCACACATATCACATTTTAACCTTTGACTATCAAATGAAATATGATGCATTATAATATTTTAACTAATTAAAAATAAAAGCAGAGCCTGACTGAAAGTTTCCAAGTGGTTTTGTATAAAGGACAATATTAGCTTATTGCAGATAAGGATTGATATTGGTTACATTTGGCACTGCATTGCTAAAGATATGACTTTGTTCTTATGCTGTTAAATGTCCTGCTCGGAACATAGCTTGGTCACTTTTCTTTTTGTTAAACCAAATATTGATATTAGCATCAGTCTCTGAACCAACCTGATTAAAGCAGATTATCTTTGATTTTTGGTATTGAACTCACTCAAAAAATATAACATAGGGTATTTAAACAAGTTTTTGTTCATCAAAGTATGGTTACTTAAAATGTTACTAAAGATGCAAATACAACTTGCCTGCTGGAGAAGAGGTCATGAAAAGATTGTGGAGTCAGAAAGATTCAGCAGTTTCAGTTTGGTAAAGAGCTTCTCATTTAGCTGAATGCTCTTCGTCAGAGAGGACTGTAAAGACTATGTAAAGAATGTGTAACAGCCAATAGCAGCCATTATAAAGCTTCATTAACCAGTAACAGCACTTAGCAATTAGTGTCTAACAACCAGGAGCTCCAAGATCTATTTAATGCAGGATTCCAAAATGGTAGATGATGAAAATGTCCCTGAATCTGAATAATCACACAACTTCAGTGTCTACCATAAGTACAGTGTATACACTGTAAGCAGTAAGGTGTTATTGGTTGTCCTTTTTATCATTTTTTTGATAAAAGTGTATGTACTGTATATATAATAACAGCTTTTCTGTGGATCCCACTGGGAAAAAAGAGAGAAACATGGATGTCAAGGCCTGTTTCACACGGCACGTGTCAGGAGCGCGAGACATCAGCTTCGCTGAGCAGCAGTGTGTTTCATGGATATGGTGTTCACACATGCAGCGTTGTTGCAACATCACTGCTGCATCACGGCCCGCAGATATTAGTACTGTATTTCCACATTTATAAGCACAATTTCAACTCATTTCTAAAGTTATACAAGCTCCTGTATTGCCGACAACACGGTCCTGTGAATGTTTCAAAATGAAATGCATTTTATCAGTAACTGATGGGATTCTGTCCACAGAGACGCTGTCCAAGGGCTTTTGTTTTGCAAGGGAAGCGGGGAAGTTGGAGTAAGACGTCTTTGTATTTCCTCATCTATGTGACAGAGAGTGACTTTTAAACTGCAGTAAAAAGTGGTATAGAGAAAATATAATCATCAAAACATCATTTTCACCATCTATTCTTGCTGACAAACGTGAGCGTCATAAAAAAATGGCAAATAACCGTTTATGTAGATGTGCTGCAGCTGACACACAGCTGAGAGGTGCCTCACAAGCGCTGCTCAGGCAGCCAGTGGGCATTCTCATTTGATAACATGGGCGCCAAAACAAAAAACACCATGCTCAGCGTTGCTTACGCTCAGTTGCAATGGGCCTCAGGTTTTATTTAAAGGGGCCCTTGTAAATTTCAAAGGAAGGTGTGACCCACACAGAATGTGTTCACATTGGTTTGAAAATGTATTTTTTTTGTAATATAATGCTGTTTAAGGGGAGTATCAAAAGTAGAAGTTAATGTCATGTTATGACACAAAGGGGCCACTAGGTGGCGGTAGTAGAATGTTGAGTGGCCGGGAGCGTCTCTTTCTCGGTGGAGCGGAGGCTCCTCATTCATATGAGAGCTGCCATGGTGAAAGCAACAACTTCTGCTCCTCGTTTCTTCTGTTATATACAGGTTGGTCCAATGTTAAACAAGTCATAACAAGTAACAAACATGATTATTAGTGTGATTAACATGATTAGAATGTCGTAAAATAAGGTTCGTAGCCTTAGCGTGTGTAGATTGTGGAAACCGTCTCAGTTTGTTTATCTGCGTTAGCATCGGAGGGCTAATGGCTGCTGCCCAGTGTAGTGCTAAACTCCCGCTGTATGAGATATCCCGCGCACAGGTTATTCTTCTCTTCTGTGTGTTTAAATTGTTATGTATGTTGCATTTCCGGTGTTTCAGATTGTACTGTGTTGAGTTGAACTGTTGTTTACTACTGTGTGTATCAGCTCTCAGGAAGTTAAATGGGTGCCTCATTGATTGAGATGTTGTGAACAATGTGAAATGAATGACAGAGTAATGTCAGTAATGGGAAAGGGTTTGTATTCCTGGTTAAACATGGTTTAATACTGTATGCTATATTTACAGGGTTTAATACTGTATGCTATATTTACAGGGTTTAATACTGTATGCTATATTTACAGGGTTTAATACTGTATGCTATATGTGTACTTGAAGCATTTTGGTGAAACATTTTGAGTATTTGAGAGCATAATAGAAAGATGGAAATATTGTGTTTATTTTGAATAAATTCATACGAGAGCTGCCATGGTGAAAGCAACAACTTCTGCTCCTCGTTTCTTCTGTTATATACAGACAGTTATATACAGTAATCTGCCTGCTGGCCCCATCACCTGGGACCTGCAACAAAGGAAACTGAATTATTTCAAGCTACATTGTCACTCTAAGTCCATTTGGTGTCACACTGTTCCAAACACTGGTCTCCTTGTGGAAAGTCCTGTATTTGTTTGACTATCTGCCACCTGCACTCTTACATGAACCTTTGCTCTTTATACTAACTCTGTCTTGACTCCTGTCAACATGTTTGTCACTGATTGCAGCCTTTTTGATTACGTATGTTATAAACACATTTCTCACACATGATTAAATGCATTATAAAAATTCTGGTGCATTACTTTAGTATACATGTGAAAAGTATGTGAGAACACGTTCATTTACATTCAGACTTTTAAAATACCGCCACTGTGACAGTGCTTTTGGCATATACGCTGCTCGACAGTGTCAGGTGAGAACACGGCTGCACAGAACCGGTTGTGGTCTTATTATGCACTGGCGATGGCCATGTGGCACCTGTGGCTCCTCATGAGAATGCGATTGCATGGAACCTGTCGTATCCGCATGAAACACAGCAGGACTGCGTCAGGTCGAAACGCTGCCTGTAATGACATAATATAAACAGCCCAAGGGCCAAACAACAAACAGTGAGTGCTGAATGTGCTGAATGAATGCTTCGCAGCAGGCAGAGATTTTTATCTCCTTCGCAGCTGAATGTCACAGCTAATCAGATCGATGATTGAGAGAAGATATTTGCAGATTTTTGTAAGTGAAAAAGAGTTTTAGGCCCAGCAGAGTGAACGGTTTAGTTTCCCTTTCAATGCCCCTGATGTCCTTCTGCTCGTCTCTGCCGCTACTGCACTAAAAATAACTGGTGTTTTAAAACCGCTCCTAATTACCAGTTTAGCTCAATTGCAACTATAGCGGGACAAATTAGATTATGGTGACCCGCCATAGTCTTGGTTATTAAAGAGAAATATTGCACGAAGTCCTCCATTGTGGATGCTGTGTATGTGACACTAGTGTTGCTAGGAATCCAGAGAAGTATTTGGAGGCGTGTTTAGTGATGTAATAAAGTGGCTCTGGTGCCGGAGGAAAATCAAAGTGGTTCTTAAGAGGTTCCTATGTGGAACCAGCACCAGCACCAGCACCAGGTTCAGTTTGATGGAAAAGGGCCTTTAGAAATGCCAACAGTGGCAATGATGTTGAGGCCCAGACTGCAGGGGCTGAAGGTAAGTGCTTCTATAGCCATCCATCACCTGCTTTGAATGTCACATCACTTTGTGCGTTCTCACTGAACGTTGCCATCAGATTTACAGTACATTGCTGGTGCAGAATAGATCACAAAGGAATTTAATATGCAAATGACAACTCATTGTGACTAATGTTTTGGTGTGACATTTCGGACATTGGAGAAGATCACATGTCCTTAATGTCATCTCCATTGTCTATTGACTGGATGGTGATATGACTATGATTTCCTCACATACATTTTGCTAATCAGCAGTGTTATCCAGCTCAAACTAGAGAGATTCATTCTGGTTCCTCTGTGAACTTGCATAAGATATGTCAACTGTGCATTGACATTGCACTCGCTGAGTGCTTTTAGTATACCACCTGGTTATGTAATAATTATCTAGGAAGTAATTATTCATAAAATGAGCAGTACATCACATCATCTCTTTACCCTGGAAAACTCTTCCACAAATACTGCAGAAGTGCCTCAGCTCCACAACCTGTCTGTTTACAGTTGATGTTGTTTTCCTCTCATCTACTCATAAAATCTGTTCAGTCCTTTTTAATGTGCATATATGATGGGTCATTTCATGCTCAGCATATTAGAGCCTACATTTCTTCAGTTTGTGATTTTTTTTATTTGGGAAATATTCTGTTTTAATATAAGTTGATCAAAAGCCAGTGAAAAGTGGTTCACTATTAGGTATCCGAATAATGGATTAAACTCACCAAACAATATGTAAGGTTTCATCAAGCAAATAGCCATCATGACAAAGGACAAGGTGTTGGCACAAAATTGATTGTATCCTGCTGAGGTCATTTAACCCATTGTGGTATAACCTGCATCCATGGTTTGAATACTCACAGAGGACGAGGATTCAGCCCACTGCTGTGCTGCAGACATTTCTCCCTGCCTAATGTGTCAGTATCAGCTTTCACAACAGGATCAGGCTTAATCTTTTTGGCACTAAAATTTTGTTGGGATTTTATACTTGCTGTTCTTCTATTTACTTGGAGGAGCAATTGCTTTAATAAAGTATGGAAGCCTTTTTTTTTTTTTTTACATTTGTGCATGTTTGTTGTAAATGGTTAATGGACTGCACTTGTATAGTGCTTTTCTAGTCTTATTGACCACTCAAAGTGCTTTCACACTACATGTCACATTCACCCATTCACACACACACATTCACACACTGGTGGCCACCTGCTACTCAATAACCATTCACTCACACTTACACTCCAATGACACAGTATTGGGAACAATTTGCAGTCAAGCATCTTGCCCAAGGACTACTTTGACATGTTGACTGGAGGAGCCGTGGATTGAACCGCAGACTTTCTGATTATAGTATTGTGATTGGTGGGTCTATTTGTCTTTTAAACTATACTCTAAACAGTAATGTAGACTGCAATAATAGTTATTAAAGTAGGTTTGGATAGTGGAGACAAAAATGGAAAATTATGCCGATGCGAGTGCCTGCAGCAGCGCTCGGACTTCATGCCATCCCTGCATTGGTGCTCCGCCACCCCAGTAAAAACAAATGTAGACACACCACTGGATGACAGGAAACCTCCTACTGCTTCCATCTTGCCTCCAGTGGGGAATCCCAGATAGTGATGCTCAATGAGAGACATTATATATATATATATATATATATATATATATATATATATATATATATATATATATATATATATATATTTATTTATTTATTTATATTTATATATATATATGTATATATATATGATCCATCCGTCACTAGAACATAAAACAAGAAACTTTGTCATTTTGTAGTCCACGTTACATAAAAATGATTTTGTTCTAGCCTGTATATTATATTCCATTGTGTGCTTTTAATTTCCTGCAATTGATTACTTGTCTCTAGACCAAATGTATATTCTTTATTTCTCACCAGGATTTATTAATCTAATCCTGTGTGCACTAACCAGTAACTACATCCCTTATTGCACCAGGTTACATAACGGAGAAACAGCACATGTTCTAATATCTTCATTGAGTATTGATTGAATCTAAATGACTTCCCCTCTGATTCTGCCCGATGAAGGTTTCTCATTAAGTGACCTAGCAGTGATGAATGATATACAGGCAACAGAGGCTGGATTGAAGGGGTGGCAGGAGAGAGGGAGGAGGGTAGAAGGGAGGGAGGGAGGTCATTACTGAGCAGCAGATATGAAAGGACATCAGGTCTTTGCGAATGTTGGAGGAAGAATCTCATTCGGAAGAGAGAGATGGGAGAATGGAGTGCAGTGTTAGAGGATGAGAGATGTGCAGAGATTTTCTATTGCTGAGGCTGAGTCGCTCGTCTATAGTGCAACTCTTGTTCTCTCCCAGCAGTGAATGAGATGTGTTCTTGCCTCCTATTCTAAACTCCTCTGTCTTTCCTCCATGCTGAGCAGCTGCATGTCTTCTCTTTTATTACTGCGCAGTGGACATGAAAAGAGTAAAAGCACTCAGGCTGCATGAATCCCATTTTTTACTAAATCATGTAAAATGTCAATTTGCAATGTTGTCATGGAGAGAACTGTCCTTTTTCACTTGGGTAAGAACATTTTTCAGATAAAATACTATCATCATCAAAATTCTATCAGACATTTTTGGTAAAATTGAATTATTCATATCTTTGTATTCTGTGACAACTAATTGACATAATGTGAGGTGTTATTTTTTTAAGTTTCATGCATTTTTGGACTTTTGGAGGTCAATGTCTCAAAACTTCTCAGAACACAGAAACATATTAGAGTTAAAGGTCAATAATTATATCATGTGTGTTAACATTGTGGCATTCCATGCATTGACAATGAGATGATGCATTTTCATCATGCATCCGACAATGTGCATTTGTTGACATCAGAGTAGAAGCATCCACAATAGATGCAGAAGGACACCTAACTCATAATATATCGACGTGGGAGTCCTGACAAAGCTGCAACATGTGATGAGTTGGGTTGAGAATGTAATTTCATGACAATCTAGCTAGAGCTTGTGATATGTGGACCAAATGCATAGAAGAATGACTTTGTACAATTAAAGTCTGCACTAGTAGCAAAATATCACTTGTATGTTTTTGCTGAGTAAATATTAAAATCTGTGCAAGAAACATAAAACCCAGTACACAACTGGATAAACAACCCTGTAACAAAGCAGGTAACAACAATCAGTCATTTTATTGATGAGTGAAGAGAGGTAATAGGTATCTCTTTTCTCTGTGTCAAATAGGCTAAACGGTGACAACCTCTCCCAGGCATGTGTGTGTCATCATGAGGCAATAAAGGACTGTCAGCTGGCAATAGAGCCTAAAAGAGAGGGGGATGAACAGATTAACGTCACAGCAACTCCAGCAATCTTTACACCTCAGACAGGCTTAACAACAGATACTATCTAATTAATCATAAAATCCGCAATTCTGCTACTTATCCATCACGGCTGTCTGGTTATATATGAGAATGTGTACACTGGGGAGAAGACACTGGATTGGTAATCGATGGGTGCTCACACAGCACTTCATCCCTCTTGTGTGTGGATGTAGAGTCAAGCAGATGCTCTCACTGAGCATTCCTGGCATTATCCATCATAAAACATTTCTATATCACACTTATCAGCTTGACACTTTGCTTTGGAAGGGTTTGTGCCTGAATAAGAAGAATAAACTGAATGAAAATATACAGCCTGATGAGTGGATTCCTTTCTCTCAAATACAATTTGTGTTGTGAGTTTTAACGTCCAGTCTGAGACACTCCACACCTCACAAATGTTGCAACAATCAGAACAGGAGCAGTCACCAAGTTGTCCACTCCAATCTGCACATCTAACTGTAACAGATGTACTGTAAAAAAACATGACCAAGGTATGAGCAAGTGCCAGAGCGAGAACCACACATCAGCAACTAGCTGAAAGAGGGCATAACTCCACCTACCGTGGTGGAGTCGGACTTCCATCAATAAATGGATTATCCCCCGGTGCTTGGTGCTGGGACAAGGACAGCAGTTCAATTAAAAGGCCTAACTGAGCAATAACTGTAGCTCCACTTGACTGTGCATGGAAATGTACTGAGTTATGTGCCTACACATTCATGTTTAGTCAACTCTGTTCTTTATTAAATTTGTCTTTGTTAACACAAATGATTTTTTCTTTCATTGCCATGGAGAGATTGCTGTTTCAGATCATTTTTCCATGTGAAGTCCCTCAGGGTTCAATCCTTGCCCTAATGTGTTCTCTCTGTTCATGATGCCACCCAACTACAACATGCAGAAAAAAAGTACTGGCAAAAAATAGAAAGACTAGACAATTTCATCTAGTCAAATAATGTACAGACATAATTGAGATCACATAGGAATATTCAGCAACATCAGACAGCAGGTCACTGCATCAAACCAAGCCCGTCTGTGAGTCGGTCACACTGTCCAGCCTGTTTTCATTCCGAAATGCATCATCTATCACTTTGTTAGTGATTGAGGCATAAGATTAAGCCACTTTCTGCAGTGGTATGATAAGCCGCAGGGCTTTCTCAGTTTGTAACACAGTCAGATGGAACCTTTTGCTGTGTAATACACTGCCAATTGGCCAGGCAACACCAGGCGCAGCAGTATGATATGTGGACAGGCAGCAACAGTTGATAAAGCGGCCAAACGGACCCTGTCGTGGCTGTATGATACACCGCTGGACTATGTCAGGTTAAAACACTGATGCTAACAATGTTATGTAAGGAACACAAGGGAGTCCATAGGTGGAAGGGGGGTTGTTGGATAGGTCTGAGAAATCCTGGACTTTCACCCAGGAGGTTGGTGTTAGCGTCCCATTTGGATTAAGAGCCAAACCATGATTTTTTTTTTCTTTTCTAAAACCTTACCAGCAGCTTTTGTGCCTAAAACTAACCACCCATGCCTTAGTAGCCTAATATATACCATGTGAATTTGTTGGCCTCCCTGCTTGGTTGCATTGTGCTTTTGTTGGTTGTGGGCCCCAAAACAACAGACACAGAAGGATATCTAGAGCATAATATGTGGATGTGGAAGTCCACTGAAGGCAGCAAAATGTGATGACTTGGGATGAGAAGATGTTGCACAATCCAAAAGATTTTCTGGTACAATACTCAGACTTCACAGTTCACATTAGGAAGCCAGGATTTAAGACTATAAGACATAGTCAATTTACATAAAAAATGTACCTGTAGCCCCAAAAGCATGCCAATGATATTCTGATCCTCTCATGGATTTACCTGGCTTCTCCTTTCCCTTGTTGTTTTTCTCTCCACAATTATCAAAGCCTGAAAAATATGAGAAAGGACGAGGAGAGGATTGTGGATTGTCAAAAGTGGATTGACATTTTGCTCCACAGTCCCCGTGGATAAACTCGACTGACATTGGTGATCCCCTGACTTTTCCTCAGTGCCACAAGTAGGTTGACATTTTTGGTTCATGTTGAAATGGCTCTATCATTATTGGATGGATTGCCATTGGGTTTAGACATTTTTTCTTTTTAGGATGAATTGAAATGACAATGGTTTTCCTTAGACTTTTTTCAACTGGTGCCGTTATAGATAGATAGATAGATAGATAGATAGATAGATAGATAGACAGATATACTTTATTGATCTCAAAACTGAGAAATTGGGATATAGCAGCGCCATGCAGTAAGAACAAGAGAATAAAGAGCACACATTATTAATAGAATATAAAGGAATGCGCTTAAAAAAACTAAAAAACTAAGAGACTGTACATATATACATATATACATACATATTATCATCATCATCATATTATTATCATGTCCAGTTTATTTTATTTTTTTTAGTTTATGACTAAATACCCGCTATTCCCATCAGTCTCAGCAAGAAGTTTGTGTTAACTCAAGGGTAGGCAGTTTTTTTGTTTTTTTTTTAGCTTTACTGTTGCACTGGGTTACTGTATGGGGCTGGTACATATACTGGTCTGGTGGGGGGGGGGGCTTAGGACAAAAAGGGGAGACCGTCAGTAGGAGGGCGTATTTTGAAATTTTTCAGTTAACTATTAGGATTTGAACCATTCAGTCCAATAAAATTTTGGAAGTCTATTGTACCCCCATTTAAATTAGCAGAGCACTAAACCAGAGGTTTGGCTGGTTTACCTGCACATGTCTTTGGAAGATTTGAGGACTTTCATACCACGTAAGGAAATGTACAAACTGGCTAACTAGCGTCAAGACAGTCTTCTGGTTTCTCTTTTTGAATGATGATTACAGATGACCGTTGCTATGGGCTGAAGATGACCACCAGCGCAGGCATTATACCAGCTTAACACTAGCATGTTAGCGTTGTATGCTGACATTATATGTTTGCTCAGAGGACCACCTAAGTGCAGCCTCACAGAGCTGCAGACATGATTGTAGACTCTTTTGTAAAATCAATTTCAGAGTTCAAGGTTTTCTTTTTGGACAGAGCTGTATGCAATATATCATTCTTGTGATTAAACCTGCTTCAAGCAACCAGATATGCGTTGTCCAGAATAATCACCTCATGAGACTCGTCTTACTTTTGACTTAAGCCAAGTTCCCATCCAAATTTTTATTTTTTTTTTATTTCCAGAAAATTGTTTTAAGAAAATGTTAATTAATGCTTGCTTCCATCAAATATAGTGTGATTATTCAACATGCTGTCATTTTGCAGTGGAATTCCATGTGTAGATGCTACGCTCTATATTAAGATCTATGCTATTTTGGTCCAGGATACTGCTACTTTGATGTCAACACAAGCACATGACAGAATTATGCGAGACATCAACAGAAGCACATGCTGGCATGTATGGTTAGGATTAGGGGAGGGAGGCACACGGTAAGATGTAAAAAAAAAAAACCCATCGCATTCAAAGTGGTATTTCGTATTCAGTAAACAGTGGACTCCTGCATAAAAATCAGCGGTTTGTTGGATTATTCCACCGCCCCTCCTGCCCACCCCAGGGACCTTTGTGCTTCTTATACTACGTTGTTACTGGCAGCATTTTAACCAGGTGCCATTCAGCGGTGCATCACGCCATCCACTGGCGTGTAATAACACAGCAACAGATTCTGTCCGTCTGCATTCTCAGCTGCCGCCATCGAGCGGCATATTATGGACCCAAAAGGTGGCTTTTGGTGTTGTAATCTTACACCAAAAGCCCTGTAAAAGCAGCTGAATTTTACCGTTTAACATGAGATCGGGTTGGATTCTATGGAGATAAATGGTTGATGGAGTTAATATCCAGGCATGGCCATTAATCCATTGCAGAAGAAGAGGACACAGTGGAATAAAATATTTAAAAGAGTCAAACCTCAAACAATTGAAAACCTGAAAATACTGAACCCCAATTTGCTCCTGATGCAGCGTGTGAATGGTTACCACCTAGTAGGTAGCCTCTGCCTTTACTGTGTGAATGTGTATGTGAATGGGTGTATGTGACATGTCCCGTGAAAGCACTTGAAAACACTTAAAAAAGCGCTATCGCTACATGATAGAGCCATTTAAACATTAACCAAAAATGTCAACCTACTAGTGGCACTGAGGAAAAGTCAGGGGATCACCAAAATTGCTACAGTCCATTTACCATATGGCAGCACATGTTTACAGTGAATGTGATATGTAAATACAATAAAATCTGGATATGAAGAGAGAACTACTCGGTGGAAAGGCTTTGAATTTCGTGGCTCTGTTGTGCATTTTAAAGCCCGTGCCGATGGAGGTGTGGAGCAGACAGGGCTGACTGATTCTGATTTTTTTTCATAATACTCTCAGTCTGTCATCATGCAAAACCTGCAGTATTGCAGATGATGATGAAAGAGAGCTGAGGCTGTTGGTACTGTGCCAACACTGTGAGTAATGTAGCCTACCAGTCCAATATGTTGGTGATAATAGGACACACTGTGTGAGCCAGAAAGGCTGCATCCTATAACTAAGCTTTTTGTCCACACCACGACTCACATCAGTGCCCGTGCACACACACACAGACACACAAATACAAACAATAGGCAGAGGCTCAGAGTGCAGGCAGATTAGAGGAGCCAACTGGACTCCACAGAGCTGAGTCAAGGTCGAATGAAAGAAACAAAGAGAGCCAGACCACCAACTTTCAACACAGGATCCCTTCTCACTGCAGAGCACATCCTTAATGAACTGCTTTACATTCTAAAGACAAATCCTGCACGAGAGAGACAGATGTTTTGGTTTTCTGTCCTGACTAAATGTATTTAAACAATCTTAAACTGAGGGGTGTGATGTTGGACTGAACATCAGCACGGCTGGGATTCAGTCATAGGCATCAGTCCATAATTGAAGAGCTGAAGATAATCACAGTCGTGCTCATATTCGGCACAACAGCACAACCTCAAGTGTGATATTTTTTTTATACAACAGTTCAACAGTCACCACTCATAAGATAACAGTCACAAGCGATGCCAGCTTATGATTTATTTGTTTCATAACAATTTATTTGGCTCTGCCAACACAAATATTTCCAAAACTGGACTGGGACTGGACTGTTGCCAAGCAACATTCCGGCACACTAATTTCCTTCTTTGTGTAGGTGGACACTGTACCACAGGCCAGTTATTCTGTCTCATGTACATTCATCTGTATGTGTCAGTTCATTGTGCAACCAGTGAATAAAGAGTCTGTTGACAGTCACCTTGGTGGCTGTCATAGTATAGTATGTCATTCAACAATCATTGAAAAGTCATAGCAAAGTACATTGTCAGTAAATAATAAAAGAAAAATAATATAGATTCTCATCCAAAATGCAACAAAAACATCATAGTATAGTATGGGCCATAGAATATTTTGGGGTAAAATATACAATAAGATACATAAAAATATAAATAAAATATAAAAATAAAAATATAAATAAATATAAAAAGAACAATAATATAATGTATCATACTAAACATAAAAACAAAATTCAGAAAACAGCAGTCTTAAATACCACTTGCTAGCCAAACACACAGCTAATGGGCTGAGCCCTCCTCCTCCTCCTTGCCACAGGCAGACTACAGTGGACCTAATGCACGTAGCCAGACAGCGGGACACTGAACATGAAGTCAGCACACTGACCACCGATGCACGCTCCATGACTGCAGCGGCTAGGCCGCTCCTGTTTGAGTATGCACCCTGCGTCGCAGATAGCCTCCAACGAGCCATCACAGTTTCTCTACATAAATATGCTGAAGTTTTATCTTTCAGTATATTTTTCAGCATGCAGTTAGGTTACTCTGGAGAGTAACTGTTAGAGAATAGAGTAAGTGTCTTTAATCTGGATTGTTGCAGGAATAACATACGTACATTTGCATAAAACAAGCATATTTGTCCTCTCCGATATTGATAAGAGTACAAAAAAATGAAAAAGGACCCTTGAAGGTACCTTTAGAACAGAAAAAAAAGTGTGATTAATTTGCGATTTACTGCAAGTTAACTATGGACAATCATGCAATGAATTGCAGTTAAATATTTCAATCGACTGACAGCCCTACCAAAAATAGAAAGAAAGGTTATAGTGTGTATAGTATAGTATAGTGTGTATAGTACGTAGTATGTCCTTTAAATTCATCAAAAACAATATAGTCTATTGTGTTGTCCAAGAATTATGAAAAATGTCATGGTATAATATGTCATCCAAAATTCACGAAAAACGTCATAGTAAAGTATGTTGCCAAAGATCATATAAAACTTCATAGTGTAATATGTCGTCCAAAAATCTTTAAAAAATGTCATAGTATAGTAAGTCATCCAAACACCATGAAGAACATCACACTATATTATGTCATCCAAAAATTATTAAAAAATGTGATACTATCGTAGGTCGTCCAAAAATCTTTAAAAAAGTCACAGTATTGTTAGGGGTTAGGCTTAGCCTCTCCCTTTCCTTGTGTTTTCCTGTTGTTTCTTCCCCTCCCTATTGTGTCATGTTTGTCTCAGTCTGTCTGTGTTGCTGGGCGTGGACTTCTGGCTCTCTCCTCCTGCCTCTGTGTTGCTGGGCGTGGACTCTGGGTTCCCTCCTCCTGCCTGCCCATCTGATCTCCTGCAGCTGCTGGTTCTCCTCACCTGCACCTAATCTCCAATCAAGCCCTGCAGTGTATATAACCCTGGTTCAGACCTCCAGACTCCGCCAGATCGTTCAGTCTCTGTAGCGGTACAGACGTCTAGGCCTCCTTACCTATGATTATTTGGCTCATTTGTGGTTTTGTTCCTGAACAACCAGTTTACCTGTTTTTCCTCTGTGCCTCAGATCCTCCATGCCAGCTCCACCACTTTACAAGACTTGACCTGCCTCACCTCTGTCTTCAGCAGCCAATTTGGTTTCTCCACCTTCCACTCCACCGCCTGCCCTGCTCCACCGAATCCAACCTCCTCAGCCTGTCCACTCCAGCCAAGCCTTCAACCAACTTTCCTTTTTTTTTCCTAAAATAAACCGGCTAAACAGTTCAGTCTT